>NC_133620.1:381109530-381424530 GCF_048593235.1 Sminthopsis crassicaudata | reverse complement strand
CACTTAACCTGGGCAATCTTTCTCCTTTCTCCATCCATTTGCTCAATTTTTCTCCCATTCTTGGAATGACCCTTTTTTTTGTCCTTCTAGGTTCATTACTGTTCTCTCCTTACTCCCCTGTATTATACTTACATATGGACATTTCACATTCTTCTAGTAGAATGTTAGCTTCTGGAGGGCACCAAGGGCCTTGTTTTTGTCTTTGTGTTCCAGATGCTTAAAACAGTGTGTTGAATTTAGTAGGTCCTTAATTAATGTTTGTTGAATTTGAATCTCTTTCTACAAATTTGGGTTTGGAGAGAGAACTCAATACAGAGGAGTTGTTTCTCTCTATCATGTATATATGTGGATATGGATATGGATAAATAGATAAATCTAGATCTAGATCGATCCATTCATCCATCTATCTATCTATCTATCTATCTATCTATCTATCTATCTATCTATCTATCTCTCTATCTCTCTATCCATCTATCTATATATCTGTCTGATTTGGGCCCCATATACCAGAGTCTTAAAATGGAAGAGTCACACTTTCAATACTTAAGAAGTTACTAAATTCTTTACAATCAAGGTTTTGTTCTTGGAGTAGGACCTCTAATACCAGTTCTGATTGTCCTTCTTTCATAACAATAACTAGGATTTATATAGCCCTTTAATATTTGCAAAGTGCTTCACATATATGTCATTTAATCCCTACAATAAGCTTGGGAGGCTGGTACTATTATTATCATCCTCATTTTACTGATAAGAAAACTGAGGCTGAGATAAATTAAGTGATTTGTCTAAGGTTACATAGTTAAGTAAACATCGGAGTCAGGATTTGAACTCAAATCTTTTTTTCAAACCCAGATCTCTATCCACATCACCACCTGGCTCCTTAGAGTATAAAGTAACTTCCAGCTATAAAGTCTTCTGCCACCAAAGAATCCTTGACATTAGGAGAAAAAGGTTAAAGATACTATATCCCTATTATGATTGACAAACTCCCAACATCTTCATCTACTAATGTGGAAATTTAAATTGCATAATATTCAGGAACTAATCCCATTATTCTGCTTCCATTTCTAATTCTTTTATCCCCATCTATATTGGTCCTACAGCTCTTTAACTAGTTTTGCCTTCCTCTTCCACTGTAACTTTTAGAATCTCTCACATTCTGTTAACAAACTTCTTTCATCATAGACCTTTTCCTTTCTCATTCCTTCCAGTTTCTGACGTTCACTTCTGAGTTCTCCCTCCATTTCCCCCCTCACACTATTTTTGGCCACTCTCTCCAATTCTGGATACATTTTCTTTCATGATATCCAAAACTCTAGATTATGGAGAAGAAGAAGAGGAATATATATGTCTTGTTCTTTATTATTGTTTCAATTTTGTTTCACATTTCTACCACCATTACTTAGGGTCACTATTTGTCTATGGATTACTATGTATCTGAAGTTCATTCTGTTCAAATATTTTAGCCTGTCCTAATACATTGATTGACCCCCTCACCCCAGGCTATTCTGAAAGAGATGCCTATAAGAGCACATATTATCTCTCTTCTCCCTCCCTCCCCCCAATAAGCTATTTCCATTCTTGGAATGCCATCTCCTTACTTCCATTTTAAAATAATCCTTTCCATTTTTTCCAAAGTTCAATCCAGGTGTTATTTTTTTAAATGAAGCTTTCCTTGTCACCTCCAACTGTTAGCTTTTTTCCTTCCTCAAAACTGCTTTATCTGTGAATAAGATGTATTCCCCAGTAGTATATAAACCTCTTGAGGCAGAAACCTTTTTTCCCCCCCCTGCCTAGCACCTAGTCAATGGCTTACACATAACAGTTGCTTAATATTTATTGAACTAAATTATTCAATTACTACTTTCTTTTCTAATTGATTACAAATTATCCCTTTAATAATGTCTCCTAGAATTTTGTTATCAAATTCAACAATCTGTGATTTGAGGCATCTACTTTCCATCTTTTGAAAGTTGGGATGGTTGTCCAACTTGAATTAAAAACTGTTTTTTTTGCTTACCTGCACTTTAAAATATTCTGAAGTATATATATATATATATATATATATATATATATGTATATATATATATATATATATATACATATATATATATATATATGTGGAAAATTATAGCTTCATTTATGTGAAAGCAGAGATTACAAAAAAAAACTCATTTTAAATGTAAGTATGAGTAAATATTAGATAATTTCAACTCTTGAGAAGAACTAGAGGAACTCATGATTGGAAAAGTGTACATAGAGGAATCTAACTGGTTGCCATCATAATCAAAGTGTTCACTTCTAACATCTTGTTCTCCTGCTCCACTTATAAGAGAGAAAGTATGTTTGTGTGGGTCAAGGTGAACATGTGTGCAAAAGGAGGGGAAAAATCAAAATGTTATCCAAAAAGTCAAATGGCCTGGTTTTGGAATTTTAAGGATATGAGTTCAGCAAGGAAAATTTAAGATATTTCATTTTAATATGGACATTAGAAATCAGACTAAGGAAATTTAATGGGACATAGGAAATTTAAACGAGAAAATTTATTTTCTTTAAAAAATCAGGCGATTTATTTCTAACAAAATACAATTTATTTTATCATTATAGAGCAAAGTATTTTGTACTCTGTGAGTCTGAAATCCTGGAAGGAGAAAAAGAAGTAATTCTGATAAGATAAATTGTCTTTGGAAAGAAGTTATTTATCATTTTAGTAGACCTTTCCTTCCTTCCTTTCTTCCTTCCTTCCTTCCTTCCTTCCTTCCTTCCTTCCTTCCTTCCTTCCTTCCTTCCTTCCTTCCTTCCTTCCTTCCTTCCTTCCTTCCTTCCTTCCTTCCTTCCTTCCTTCCTTCCTTCCTTCCTTCCTCATATCTCCAGAGAAATATTCCTCAAGCTTCTATGATTTCTTATTCCAAAATATCACCATGTAAATAACTAAGTAATTCTGTTTATTATCCAACCAAAATTTCTTCTGCTTTCATTTAAACTTATTTTTTTATTTTCAGCTCTTCCAACTGTTCAGCATCCTCCTCATTTGAAAGTGTGAAGGGAATAATACAGTCCTTTCACAGTCTATAAACGGTCTGTTAAACAATATTAGTTAGCTTAACTTTTTCTTTAGATATATTTTCCATACTTTTGATCATTTTTGTTGCTCTTCTCCAATTTATTCAATGTCTCTCCATTTTTTGTAAAGTGTGGTGATTCAAATAAGACACAGTTCTAGAATAAGAATTTGATCTTTGAAAAATAGAACTATATCTCACTTTACAAAAAAAAAAATTCCTGAAAACAGAATCATATCATATATTTTTGGCAAATTTAATCCTTTGGTGTGTATATGTGTGTACAGATATATGCCCACACACACGTGTGAGTGTGTGTGTGTGTATGTATATGTGTATATTAAAAGAGCCTAAGCTTTATGGTTTAAATGAATCCTGAAATGTCCTGGATACAAACTGGCTTCAGAGCTGATTGTTGACTTTTTAGTGTGTATATTTCAGCCTCACAAATCAGCAAATGCTAGAAATCAATTCTTGATTTATTGTTTTATCTTCTAGATGTAAGAAAGTGATGAAGAAAATTTTAATAATGCATACTAAACTTAAAAGTGTGTATGTGCCTAACACATACTTTCCCATCACCAGCTACACCCCACTATGAACCCTATGGCAAAGCAAAGAATTAATTCATTACATGAAGTTTATCAACTCAATTTTATGAACTTAGGAATTTCACATGTCAGATTTTCATAAAGCAAGGTATATATGTATAATTGTGAAAAAGAAAGATACTCTTTACAGATGTAATAACAGAAATGATCATATGGCAGTATAGTCACCTCACTTGAACATTCTTTGACTTAATTTTCTTGATAAGATTTTGATAAATAGCCCATCATATCAACTCAGGTGGCAGAGTTTGGGAGCTTAGAAGAAAATGTATTGTGACATCAAATATACAACTCTGACAGCTCTCTGGTAATTTAAAAGATTTGTCATATTTTTAAGCCTCTTTGGTGGATTCTTTTTAGTCTCACAAGGAAAGAATGCTACTCTAGACTCAATTAGCCTGAAGGAGGATTTAAAACTCCAACCTACCCTGCAAGGGAAGATTAAGCTCTACCAGACATCATTTATTCAGGGGCTCAATAATATTTAATGTGGCATTTAATAATGGCATATTTTCAAGCAGGATGCTCAACTAATCTTGAGAGGTAGTTCTATTCTTGATGATTCTTCTATTTTGATGTAATTTTTTCTTTCTTTGTCTTTATACAAATATTTTACCAAACCATCCATTTAGTAAGTTAGTTTGATAGTTAAAAGATAGTTTGATAATTAAATAAAACTATCAAATAAGGAATAAAATATTACTTCAGTTATTAAAAATTTCAATTACTAACAAAATAAAACCATGCAAAAAACCCAATTCAATTCAGAGATATTTATTAAGTCCTACTATGTGCCTTCCTTAGGGAGGGTTTGGCACAAAATTGATTGGCTCCAATTCTTTCAAAGGTATATAAATGAATGGACAAGTAAGTTATAAGAGGCATTAATCATTTCATTTAAGCCTTTATTAATGAGAGAATCAACCAAATACAAGAAAAGTGGGACTTAGGATCAGAAGTCTTGGATTTGAGTACTCCTCTGCTATTTTCTAGCTGGGTAGCCATGGATGAGCCCTTTATTTCTCTCTGAGTCAAGTTTTTTTCAGTTCTAAAGTAGGAATAATAATAGTATTTTAGTGATCTGCCTTGCCAGGCTATTGTGAAGAGAACATTTTGTAAAGTGTAGTGTAGTTAGGAAGAAGAGAAGAGAAGAGAAGAGAAGAGAAGAGAAGAGAAGAGAAGAGAAGAGAAGAGAAGAGAAGAGAAGAGAAGAGAAGAGAAGAGAAGAGAAGAGAAGAGAAGAGAAGAGAGAGAGGGAGGGAGGGAAGGAGGGAGGCAGGAAGGGAGAGGGAGAGAAGGAGAGAGAGAGAGAGAGAGAGAGAGAGAGAGAGAGAGAGAGAGAGAGAGAGAGAGAGAGAAGAGGGGAAGGGAGGGAGAGGGGAGGGGGGGAGGGGAGGGGAGGGAGAGAGAGAGAGAGAAGAGAGAGAGAGAGAGAGAGAGAGAGAGAGAGAGAGAGAGAGAGAGAGAGAGAGAGAGAGAGAGAGAGAGAGAGAGAGGGAGAGGGAGAGGGAAGAGAGGGAGAGAGAAGGAGGGGGGGCAAGGGGCAGGAAGCATCTTCAAGAGGCATGAGCCTTGGTAACCTAGCAGAAAGGAAACCATGGATTTAAGGAGGAATTGTCCCTGGCTTATGAAAGCTGAGCTATAAAAGGAATAGATCTAGGGAGTCGGGATAAATGACGCTTCTCCTTAAGCAGTGATTCTTTGTGCAGGAGGGAGCAGTGTGAGTTTAGCATGAGAAGCTGTTCTAGTGGACCCAAACTTCAAGAAGGATAGAGAGCTTTTGTAGGGAGAAGCTACACAGTATCAGAAATGTGAGCTGCTAGTTGTCACTTTTAATAAAAAGTTCAAAATTCTTGTCCTTCTTATGGTTAATGATAGCTTCAGAAAAAGAGTTACAGAAAATGAGCTATGAGGCTCATCCTAATAACATATTGGGAGATGAAGTCTATTTACTGTGGAGATAGCCCTATTCTCAATGATTTTCAGATGACTGATTTCAGCCAAATGCAGAAAATCAATGTTATGACTTGATATATGTTGGAAACAGGGGTTGGAAACCCCTGCCTATTATCTGCTTTCCTACATAATATTAGTGAACATGTTGGACAGCATAGGGCTAAGGACATTCCCTTAGAGACTAACCAACCCAAGTTGGCATTGAACCAGTAATGACTACTCTTTGGTTACAGGGGTTCAATAAAACCATTTCTGTTTCTTCCTGATGGTAGTCAGGATGCTGCTTATATTTTCAGAGGCAGTCACTCGAACACTTTTTTGTACTGTTTTTTGATCTAAGGGAGAAATTTTTTGTGCATACATTGGGGAAAGCTACAAACAAATGTTTATGATGCAAAAACAAAAGACATTAGTAATGTTGAAAAAGAATGTTAGCCTAGTATCGGGGTGAAGCATGATTCAAAGAAACTGATATTGCATTGGACTAATAATATCATTTTCCTGAATCTCAGTTTATCTGTAAAACATGGAGATAGAATTACATGATTTCTAATGTCAGGTCGTGCTTTTGTGCTTTAGAATAACCTAGGCTTGAGCAGATGAGTAACTGAATAAGACTAATAGGACTGATAGAATCAATTTTTTCAAGTTCTTTGAGATGTGAGTGTGGGTATGTGTGTGTGTGTGTGTGTGTGTGTGTGTGTATATATATATACACATATGTAGGTACATATACGTGTGTGTATGTATATATATATGTATATATATATACATATATGTAGATATATATCTATATATATCACAGGATTCTCATGTCTTCTTTTCTTAAACTCTTTTGAAAAAAGTCATATATCTATGCTAAAAAAGAATTATATTTAATTGCATACTTATACTATGATATAACACATTCCTCCCCCTCACCCCTCCCCACACTTTTTCTTATTCAGGAGAAAAAAAAAAAATGTGTGCAAAAGTTTCCCATACAAAGCTTCAGCCTGGGTGATCTGAATTTTACAGTAGAATTAGAAACTTATGAAAACAGAAGTTTATAGTAACAACTGTCATTGTTAATTATGGTAGCACTTTGGAAATGCACCCACTGTGATCTAAATGGACACTTGGCTGAGATAGTATGGTTCTATTTACAAGGCCAACGTCAGATTCTAATGAAATTTCTGAGTTGCTCAGAAAGTTTGCACTGTGTGAATTCTTCCTGGAAAGGAAGGTATTAGCAGAATTATTAGAGGGATTTATTTTACTTTCAGTCCCTAGATTGTGAGAGTCATTAAAGTCTAAGGGCAAGAAACTTCAAAGTGATTAGTTCCCATGCTTTTGGCGTCAATCAAACTGGAGAGCTGTCTGGTGCTTCTTTATTTCATTTAGATTGGGAGAGGAGTTTAATAGAGAAGTAGGATCCTGAGATAGAGATGGTTTATTTGAGTATAAAGAAACTCATCCAATTTTTAAATCACTGAAAATAGTTTGGATCTGACTTGAATTTTGGATTTGTTTCAAAGAATAATTCAATTCAATAAGTATTTATTAAATGCATATTATGTGCAAGGCACTGTCCAAGTCAACCCGATGAAGTCTAAAGCAGAATGATAATAGTGTCAATGTTAAAAATCTTCAGTGTTCATTTTTGCATCTCCCTCTCCCTCTCCTTCTCTCTCTCCCTCTCCCTCTCCCTCTCTCTCCTCTTTCTCCTCCTCTCTTCATTTCTCCCCTCTCCCTCTCTTGTTTGGCTTTCCCCTCCCTTTCCCCTCTTTTCTTCCTTCCCTTCTTCCTCCCTTCTCTCTATCTTTTCTTCTTTTCCTCTCTTCCCCCTTTCCTTCTCCACTCTTTCTCCTTTTCCTATACCCTGTTTTCTCTTTTTCTCTTCTTTTTTCTCCCTTCTTTCCCTTTCCTTCCTTTCCCTTCCCTTCCCTTCTCTTTCCCCTACTCTTCTTTTTTCCCTTCTCTTCTCTCCCTTTCCCCTTCCCTTACCTTCTCTCCTCCTCCTCCTCCTTCTCTCCTTCTTTCCTCTCCCCTCTCTGCTCTTTCTTATTCTCCTTCCCTCTCCCTCTCCTTCCTGTTTCCTTCTTACTGCTTCATACACCATTAGAAGCATCATGAACTGGTAGACAGAGTGAAGAAGAAGACTCTTCTCTGGTATATATTAGTTATAGGACCCTGGAAAATTCACTTTACTCCCAGGCAATTTCTCTGATTATAAATTGTAGAGTGGTTGCTGATCAATTTTGATAGAGAAAATTTCCTCATTTAGAATTTCCTAAACTTAGTAGACCAACTCCCTTGCTTCCCACCAGATTTTCCTTTGTTTTAACAGAAGAAAATTAAATTAATGAGGTACTATTTTGTCTTGCTAATAAAAAATTTAGGTCCTACTACAGACTGACCATTGGATCCAAAGTCTCAGGTTCACTTTTTCAACCTTTTAAAAATATATCCCCTTTAATATCTTTACATCTATTTTTTGGTGGAAGTTCTTTATAGTTGAGACCACCAACAATGCTCCCTCCTAAATACATACTATGCATTCTAAAGTTTTTTTTGAATTTCTCATTAATAGAATATAGACCACAAGTAGAAAGTCTTGGATTATATTGTTGATATGTTTAGGAGATGAGTGAATGTAATATATGAGAGGATATTTACATCTCCAAAGGAGTAAGCAAACATCAATAATTCTATTTGGTGATCAAGTCTAAGGAGATATGAGCTGTCAAAATGCTTCACCTTTATAAATTATGAAACACTTTCATATATATCTTTTATCTTATTATTTCCTTACAAACCTGTGGGGACTGTGCTTATCAGTTACTGAGACGGAAAAGGAATGCAGTTATGTGGCCAGCTAGGGGGCACAGTAGAAAGAACTTTGTGTCTGGAGCCAAGAAGAGTCATCTTCCTGAGTTCAAATCTGGCCTCAGATAGTTATTATTTGTGTCACTTAATTCTATCTGACTCAGTTCTTCATCTGGTAAAAATGAGGTAAAGAAAGAAATGGCAAACCATTCCAGTATCTTTGTCACGAAAACCCCAAATGAGGTCAGAGGGAGTCAGGCATGACTGAAAAAACAAACAAATAATAAAACCAAAAACGACTCAACAATATGCAAGTGGTGATACTGAGGCTCAAGTTTTATCTAATGGTCAAAGCAGGGGTGAGAGAGTCCTGTTATAGAGTTATAGAGGGATGAGTCAGTATCCTTTTCTTTTCTTTAGAACATTCCCAAACAAACTGGGGACAATTTGTACAATTGCAAAATTGATTTTTGTGTGCTTGGGAAAAAAAGAAAAAGATGTTGTAGGAGGCTCTCTAGATTAACAATATTTCCATCTGTTTATACCCTAATTCTGTATACCTTCAACTTGCAGTTTTTATTTTTATTTAAATTTTATTTTATTTTTCACAAATAAAAATCTACCTTCTCTTGCTCTTATCCACTGTCCAATTGAAAAAGAAAAAAAATGCAAAACCCTGTGTCAAAAATTTGTGTAGGCAAGTAAAACCAATTCCTGCAATTGACTCATGTCTATATATATATATATGTATGTATGTATGTATAAAACTAATTTTATACCCTGAGGAGATCATCTCTGTCATAAGATGAGCAGCAAGTTTCTTTGAAATTTTGGCTAACTAAAAATTATACAGAGTTTTTATAGTTGTAATATCATGATATAAATAAGCTGTTGTTTTTACTAGTTCTGCTTACTTCAATTTATATCAGTTTATAAAAAATCCTCCCAGATTTCCCTGAAACTGCCCCCTTCATTATTTCTTATATAACTATAGTATTTCATTATATTCATATAACTTGTTCATCCATTTCACAATTTACTGGTATCCCCTTAGTTTCCAACTACTTGCTACACAAAGATGTGTTATAAATATTTTGTATAAAAGGATCTTTTGTTCTTTCTTTAATCTCTTTGGAATATAGACTTTATAGTGGCATCAGTGAGTCAAAGAGTATATATAGACCAGTTATAATTTTGCAAATAATGCATTAATATTCCTAATTTCCCCTCACCCCTCTAGCATTTGTCATTTTCCTTTATTGTCAACTGTGCCAATCTGATGGATGTATTCTATTTATTTAATTTTCTAGTTAAGAGATATTGTCTGACAAATTTCCTATTAAAATCTATTTTTCCTATTAAATTTCCAATTAAATATCCAAATTTCCTATTAAAATATATTAATCCACTTTTATGCATTTGTAAATACAGGATAGAGAAAAAATTGCATCTTTAAGTTTCTTGGAGTTATTTAGGATTCATTTAATTTGTTCAATCATTATTTACTGAGTAATTACTATGTATGAGAATTATACTAGGACATGTGAGAGAATAAAAAATAAATAAAATAGCTCCTTTCTTCCAGGAGTTTTTAATCTAATGAGGATGAATAATCAGTTGATTTTAATTAAAATTTTTTATGCATCAAACATTAAAGGAGAGTTATTATGTTATAGAAGGACACTGAATAGAGTGGGATAGTCAATTGTGAGGTAGCAGAGAGAGCATTTGCTTTAAAGTCAGATCTGTATTTGAACTTCATTCTGCTGAATGCTCTTAGGTAACACACTAAAATCCCTATGCATTAGTTTTCTTAAATCCGGTCATACTGGCATCATCTCTATTTTTCACACATAGCATTTCATCTTCTATTTCTATCGTTTTACAATGACTGATCCCTGGTCTGGAATAGTCCTCAGCTCTACTTTATAGAATCCTTTTTTCCCTCTTCAAGATGCAACTCAAGCAATTTTTTTACATGAAGCCTTTCCTCATCTTCCAAGTTCTAGTGCCTCCCTCCCTTTTGTTTTTCTTTATATTTATTTTGTATATATTTATTGAATGTACTTGATATCTTCCCTCTGAGAATGTAACAAAATTGAGAATTGATTGAGAGTAGGAATTATTTCACTCTTTGTATCTGTGGTTTCAGCACCTAGCACAGTTCTTGGCACATAGCAAGTCCTTAAATGTTGTCCACACATTGGACACATTGACTGACACTCCCCCAGATTTTGGTAAAGTAGCTTCCTAAGAGCTCAGAGAAAAGTTAGGCAGAATCAAATGGAGTAAAATGCTACTGAAGTCAGCCTAGGACAGATGGGAGATGCTCAAGATTAAAATTCTGAAGATATAATGGAGAAAAATTCCAAGTAGGAGGAGAAAATAGAATCTGAACCAAATATAGATGTACAGTGATCTCACGGATCAACTTAGATTATCAATTTCTTTTTATTAATAGCTTGAAATTTCACTAAGACTTTGAGAATACATTATATAGAGTGTATGATAAGTATAATAGTAAGTGAGAATAGGTTGGTAATTAAGATGTTAAAAAAATAGAAGATAAAAATAGAATCAAGTAACAGAATGCGTATGCTGTATCCGGTCTTGTAAAATAATATCAGGTATGTACACTAAAACTTAAAATGAACAAACTGGCAAAGGAAGCTAAGGCAACAGACAAGTCTTTTTAAAAATAATATTTTTGGGGCAGCTAGGTGGCGCAGTGGATAGAGCACCAGCTCTGAATTCAGGAGGACTTGAGTTCAAATCTGTTCTCAGACACTTAATACTTCCTAGCTGTGTGACCCTGGGCTAGTCACTTAACCCCAGCCTCAGAAAAAGAAAAAAAAAATAATATTTTGCTTTTCCCTGATTACATGTAAAACAATTTTTAACATTCTTTTTTTAAGTTTTGATTTCCAACTTCTACCTTCTTTCCTTCCCCACTCCCTGAGATGGTAAGCAATTTGATAAAAGTTATACATGAGCAATCATGTAAAACATTTCTATATTAATATTTTGTATAAGAAGATTAGAAGAAAGAAGGAAGGAAAAAAGAAAGAAGGAAGAAAAAAGAAAGAAAAAATTAGTTTGCTTCAGTCTGTATTCATATACAACATTAATTATTTTTCTGAAGGTGGATAATTTGTATGCTTCATCATAAAACCTTTGGGATTGTCTTGGTGATCATTGTATTGCTGAGATCAGTCAAGTCAATCAGAGTTCTTCATCATACAATATTGCTGTTACTGTGTACAGTGAGAATTCTGATTCTGCTCACTTCACTTTCTATCAGTTCATACATGTCTTTATAGGTTTTTCTGAAATCATTTTGCTTGTCATTTCTTATAACACAATAATATTCCGTTACAATCAAATACTACAACTTGTTCAGCTCTTTCCCAATTGATGGGCATCCCCTCAATTTCCAATTTTTAGCTATTACAAAAAGAGTTCCTTATTCCTACCCCCCCCCCCAGTCCCTGAGGCTGTCCTTTTAAAAATCTCTTTAGTTACAGACCTAGCAGTTGTATTGCTGGTTTAAAGGCTAAGTATGCAGTTTTATAACCCTCTCCAGAATGGATGGATCAGTTCACAATTCCACCAGTACTTTAGCATCCCAGTTTTCTTATATCCCTTCTAAAGTTTGTCATTTTTCTTTTTTGTCATAGTACCAATCTGGTAAGTGTGAACTGGTACCTCAAGGTTGTTTTAATTTGCACTTCTCTAATCAATAGTGACTTAAAACATTAACAAAAAGGGCTTTTAAAAATGTTTGGGAAGAAAGAAAGGTCAGAGAAGGAATAAATTACTTTTTAGGGTAGATGGGACTTTGATAACACAAAGAGAAGGTAGCATCCCAATTTAAGGACACTGAAAAGGTGAAGAGTATGTAATGGGCAGCTAGGTGGTGTAGTGGATAGAGGACATGGTTTGGAGTCAGGAAGACTCATCTTACTGAGTTCATATCTAACCTCAGATATTTATTATCTGTGTGACCTTGGGAAAGTCACTTAACCCTGTTTGCCTCAGTTTCCCTATTTGTAAAATGAGCTGGAGAAAGAAATGGCAAACATTCCAGAAGCTTTGCCAAGAAAACCCCAAATGGGGTCACCAAGAGTTGGACATCACTGAAAGGACTGAATACAAAAAGAAAAAGCAGTTTGGTAAAGGATTACCTTAAATCCATGTCAAATACGAATCAGTTGAAGGAAGGAGTCATCTTTATCATAGAGAAGAGGTTACAAAACCTGATTCCGACCTGTTTTTTCAGCCCCTTTGTGGGGACAAGATCGTTGTATTAAAAGGTTTGAAGAACTATAATGTGGAGGAAAAATTAATAGCTTATTCTCTTAATTTCAGAGGCCATATTAGCACTAAAGGATGAATGTTACAAAGAAAAAAATCAAATAAAAAAAAAAAGGAGTTTAAAACAACAGCAACAACAGGTTATTTCCATCTTGCCCTGACTGGGAGTGGCTATGCATAAATGCAATCACACTCCTGCTCAGACAGGGAAACTTTGATCTACTCCATTTCCAACTTAGATTGGTTCTCCTTTTCCTTAGATGACTAGTGGTCCCTTGCTCCTAGGATCTCACCAAATTAATTCCAGACTTAGTGCAGACTTTGGATTGAAATTTCCCCTTTGCTACTGAACTCAAGAGATCCTGCAGCCTCAGCCTTCCCAGGAGCTAAGATTACAAGGCATAGGTCATTGCATCCATCAAGGACTAATTGTAAATTAGAGATATTCACAAAACAGAATGAAACACCTCAGGAAGTAGTGGGTTTCCCCTCCTTAGAGGTCTTGGTGATTACTTGTCAGGTTCATTGTATTAGTGAATTATTTTTATGTGTGGGTTGAATTAAATGATCCCCTTAAAACTTTAAAAATTCTGGGATTCTATCAAATATAAGCTCCTTCCCATCAAAGACCAGTTCATTTCCATCTATGTATCCTTAGTGCTGAGCATTATAATAAGCACTCAATAAATTCTTGTTAATTGAATGTCCACTACTTGTCTATTCAACACAATGAAAGAAATCTGAGTAAACGAGGGTTCTAATTGAAGGGAGTTCCTGTTAATTCTATTTTCTTTCTCTACACTTAGTTGAGTACTATATACAGCTTATGTACTTCAAAAGATAAAGGTGACTTTGCTACCTTTCTAGCTCTCAAAAGCAGAATAGAAACCAGCCATTTCACACCTGAAGTGAAGGGATTGTAGCCTAGAAGGGCAATATTCATAAGCACTAAACTCAATATAGAACCTAAAGGGGGAGGGGAGGGAAAGAGCAGAGGAGAAAAGAAATGAAAGTTTTCAATCACTCCAGTGGCTCAGATGTTCAGCCTGAAAGGAGACTTTGATTTATACCTTGGCTCTTTTCCTGCCAGGCATAAATAAGGGGAAGGAGAACACTGGTTAAACTCATGAATTTCCAGAGCTTTATTTCCAGCATTCCTCTCATCATTTATATAAGAGAAAAAGAGAGAAACACACACAGCCTTTCTTACTAACATTCCTCCATCCTGTCCTGAGTCCATAATGTCCTGTTCCCCAGGTTTTTAGTTGGAAAAAATTGAACTTCTCTAGGTTATATCTTCCTGAGGAAAGGTGAATATGGATGTTTATGATCACATTATAGATATTGGAGTTGGAAGGGAATTTAGAGATTATTCAGTCCATTTTTCTTATTTTACAAATCAGGAAACTGAGGCTCAAAGAGAGTACACAATAGAACTTGCCCTCTTCACCAGGCTGTCTTTTCTCAGGAAAGGACAAGGATCAACCATGTAAAAACATTGTCAGATGATCATAGGAAAGAGGTTGTAAAGTTTTCCTCCCTCCTCCCTTATGCCTTCCCATTGTGGAAAGAGTGCTTACAATCCCTAAAATACTTGCTCAGTTTTTCAGAGTAAGAGGACAAAGGGGAAATAGCTCTATCCTGTTTCCATCCTGTTCTTTGTAGGCAGTTAATAGAACTCTGCACCTTTTTCCCCCTCATGATTGTGGAGGGATATGATTGTTTGCTTTTAATTAATTGCTATTTTTTTTTTCTTGGTAGGGGGAATGTCATTGTCTGTAGGTCACAGAGCAAGCTCATGAAGCTCCCACTCCTTTGTGAGCAGAAGTCACCGATCAAAGTTCAGCAGTGACATTGCAAGGGAGCAGTCAGGATACTGTTAGACTCTTTTTTTTTTTTTTGGAATGACCTTCCCCCCCCAGGTCCTCCCCCATTTAATTCCTAGCTCTCCTTTCCCACCTCCTGCATGCTCATCTCCCATTGTGGTGATGTTGCTATTAACTCAGTCTCCCTACTCTTCCTTTCAATTAAGTAATAGAGTTGAAAGCTCAACAAGGCTGAGCCCTAGGACATCAGAGGAATTAGAGTCAATAAAAGCTATATTTCTCCCTTTTGTCCCTCAGTTATGCTATCCTCTGGTCTTCTCAAACCTGAAGCTAGTAGGTACCATGAATTAATCAGCCTCCAGCAGTTCCTACTTTCGAGACTATCAGGGTAGCTGATTATCCTGACCTACTTTCTGACACTGTCCCTGATTCTTTTCTCTGGTCAGAAAAAGACAGTAGGTTTTTGAAGTCACCTTAGTTCTTTTGTGGCCAAAGGGATAAAATGTCCCAGTCCTGAGTGCCACACTTTTGAAGTCAGTGACTGGTATGGAGTCTTATTATTCTTCATTACGAATTCCTATGACATAAGAACTTTGGGGGACCTTTTCAGTAATCTAATTTTATCCTCCTCAAATGCTAGCTATCAATAATAATAATCAGTTATAAATAATACACTATGTGTTACATATTATTTTATTTGAATTACATATTAAATCATTATACAGCATATATAATATAAATACATGAATATATGATTATATTACATATTTCATATGTACCAGAGCTTCTTAAACTGTTTTCACTTGTGTCCCCTTTTTTCCTCAAGAAATTTTTATATGATCTCAGGTATATAAATATATAAAATAAATATACAAATCAAATGTTTAATGATAATAAACCATATTTTCAAGACGCCTCACATTCAGTTACAAGACCCCATAGAGGGACATGAACCACAGTTTAAGAAAATGGAATATATATTATAATAATATTTATTTTTATCCCCACAATCCTGAAAGGTAAGTGCTATTATCCTTATTTCCATTTTATTGTTGTTGTTATCCTCAGTCCCTGATGTTGATGTCAAAGTCAAAGTACATTGTGTCTGACTGTGGCTGATCAGACCAGTACAAGTTCAGAAGAGTCTACCACATGTTGGGTACAACAGTCCAATTTACAGCTAACTGAGGCAATAGAAGTTAAATGGCATGGTCAGGGTCAATTATTTTTTAGTTGTGTCCAACTCTTCACAACACCATTAGTTTTCTGTTTTTATTTTTCCAGTTATATGTAAAGATAGTTTTCAACATTAATTTTTGTAAGATTTTGAGTTCCAAATTTTTTTCTCCCTCCCTCTCTTCCCCCATTCATGAGGCAGCAAACAATTTTTTGATAAAGGCTATACATGTACAATCATTTTAAACACATATTTGTGGTTTTGCCATTTTCTTCTCCAGCTCATTTTACAGAGGAGGAAACTGAGGCAGACAGAGTTAAGTGACTTGCCCAGGGTCACACAGCTAAGTGGTTGAAGCCAGATTTGAACTTAGGAAGACAACTTTTTCTACCTTGAGGTCCTACACTCTATCCACTATGCCATCTAGCTCTTTCTAGGCAGCTTTATTGTAAGATTATAAAGCACAAAGAAAGTAAATAAGGATATATTTTAAATCTACACATCATTTAAAAATCATCTTCCTAAGCAAAACTTTGGTCTTATATCTCTTTCTTTTACGGGTTCCTAAGTACCACACAGAGGCTGCTGTTGAACTGTGGCTACAGCTCTGGTAATCAGTATAAATTAAAATTGGGAAGATTAAATTTGACTTGCTGAGAACAAACTAGTCAGAGAATTTGATTGAGAGCCCACTACATGTGTGGTTAAAAAAAAAAAAAAAAAAAAAAAAAAAAAAAAAAAAAAAAGGTCACTTTAGGTATATAAAGGTAGATGAGACTCAGTGCTTTTAGTTAGAACTTTTAGTTCTTTTAGAACTTCTAGTTGTGGAGATAACGGGCAGTGTATTCATGGTTATCCTTCTTTCACCGGTGAGAAAACTGAAGGAGGGGGACTTTATGACCTCTTCCCTACAATCATCTGACAATGTTTTGACATGTTTGGCCCTTGCTCCTTTCCTAAGAGAGCACCACCTGATGAAGAGGACATAGAGTGATTTATCCAGATAGTAAAAGTCAGAGCAGGTTCCAAACCCAGTTCTCCTTTCTCAAGAATTCAACATCTTTTCACTCTACCACATGGCTTTTTTTCTTTCTTCAGGAGGTTCTGGCACTCTCAATACCCATGGTGATCTGAAATCTATACCGGAGACCTAAAAGACTCTACCCCTCCCCCACCTCTGTATCTTTTCTAGTGAGCTCTGGATTTGTCATCTGTGCATTATCAACTTTCTATCTTATCTGTAGTGTACTTTGCAATGGTGCCCCAGGCTATTTCCAGAGTTAACCTGGGAAATATAGCCTAAGCAAAACTCATTTAAGATTGTAAATGCCTACAAGATTAATTTTAAATGCATTCTAGGGCCATGTATAATTTTTTTAAAAAATCATCTGTGGAAAAATGCCATTAAAGCTTTTTTAAAAAATCTGTAAAAAAGACAAGAACAATGTTCAAGAGGGACTGACAAGCTGGACAGCTTTGAAACATACCTGTTGAACTTCTTAAAAAGTAATACATAATAGAAAGTCAGTTCCATTTATAATACTCTTTCTATTCCTATGCACAAGGAAAATTTCATTTTGTAAAGTTCAGAATGACAAAAACATTAAAATTAACAAATAACTATTTCAGCTGTATCTATCTTCATTATGGTCACTGTTGTCTATCTTCTTGTTCATGGTAATCTAAGTAAATGAGATGATTTAAGTATTTGATATCATGGCATTTTAAATAGCTTTTAATTTTTTCCAAATACATGCAAAAATAGTTTTCAACATTCACTTTTGCAAAATCTTGTATTTCAAATTTTTCTTCTCCTTTTCCTTTACCCCCTTCCATAGACATCAAACAATATGATATAGGTTAACCATGTGCAGTTCTTCTCAATATGTTTCCATATTCGTCATACTGTGCAAGAAAAACCAGATCAAAAGAGGGGAAAAACACAAGAAATAACAAACAAGCAAACAAACAATCCCCCCCCCCAAAAAAAAGTTGAAAATGCTATATTTTGATTTATATTCAGTCTCCATAGTTCTATCTCTGGGTGTAGATGGCTCTTTCCATTATAAGAGATTATTACCTTGAATCACCTCATTGTTGAAAAGAGCCAAATCCATCACAACTGATCATCACATAATCTTCTTGTGCTGTGTAGTGTTCTCTTGGTTCTTTTCATTCACTTGGCATCGCTTCATGTAAGACTTTTCTGAAATCAGCTTGCTTATCATTTCTTATAGAATAATAATCTATTCATATTCATATACTATAATTTAATCAGCCACTCACCAATTAGAAATTAGAAGGGTATCCACTCAATTTCCAGTTCCTTGCCATTACACAAAGAGCTGCTATATTTTTGTACATGTGGGTCATTTTCCCTCTTTTATGATTTCTTTGGTATACAGATCCAGGAGAAACACTGCTGGATCAAAGAGTATTCACAGTTTGATAGCCCTTTGGACATAGTTCCAAATTGTTTTGCAGAATGGTTGGATTATTTTTTAATTCCACTAATAATGCATTAATGTCCCTATTTTCCCGCACCCCCTCCAACATTTATCTTTATCTTTTCCTGTCATTTTAGACAGTCTGAGAGATATAAAGTAGAACCTCAAAGTTGTCTTAATTTATTTTCTCTAATCAATAGTGATTTAAAGTATTTTTTCATATTATTAGAAATGGCTTTATATTCTTTGTCTGAAAATTGTCTGTCAATATCCTTTGACTTTTTACCAATTAAGGAATGACTTGTAGTCTTATAAATGAGTCAATTTTCCACGTATCTTAGAAATGAGGTCTTTATAAGAAACACTAAATGTAAAAAAATTTTCCCAGCTTTCTGCTTTCTTTCTACTCTTGGCTGCATTGATTATAACACAACAATCTTATGGCCTTAGAGGAATGATGTGCATGGCAATTTTTTGGAACCAGACTTGTGATTTCATTGTTATAGAAAATTCACAGTGAGGAAATTCTTATTACCAAGGCAGATTGGCCAACACTTTCTTTTTTACCTCATCTTTATTGAGTTGTCTGGAACATTGAAATATTAAGTAACTTAAGGGTCACATGGTAGGTGACAGAGACAGAATTCAAAAAATTTCTACCTGACCCTGACACAGCCACAGCTGCTTGCAAAATACCTTACATTCATTATCTCATATGTGTTTAAAAAACCCAAAAAAACAAAAATACTTCTCTCCTCTTTCCACTGAACTGAAACTTTTTTTGTTTTCTGGCTTTTTTAAGTAGTGAGATAACCACCCCGAACATGATATCGTTCAGACTCCAGCACACTTTCCCAAGCTCATTTTATATAGTTTTGCTAGATTCCATCCAAAATGACCCACTTGTTGTTTCCTGAAGTTACTATTCCATCTCCCACTTCCACAGCTTTACCTGGACTCTTCTCATTCCTAGATCAGAACAGAAACCCTCCTCACTTCTGTTCTGGTTCATCTCCTTTGCCAAGACCTTTGGGCAACCTTTCTTGAAGATCTTTGCTTTGTTGGTATCATTTCATTTGATCCTTAAACCAAAAAGGCAAATTCAGAATGTCTAAATGTTTGTAGGTAATTAAAAAGCAATGTGATTCTTCTGCATTTTCTACTGTAGAAGTGCAAGGGGGTTCACAGGACTGAAGGCTCTTTTATATTTTTATCCAAAGCATGTTGTCTCCTTCATTAAAATGTAAGCTCCTTGGGAGCAGGAACTATAGTTTGTTTTTGTTTTTGCTTTTTCTATCCCTGGTGAATATCGTGCCTACCACCTACCTAATATATTTTTATTAATTGATTGATGTGTCACCAAGGCCCAAAAGTCAGTCATCTAATTGCCAACCATCTAGTAATTCTCTCTTATCAATATTTAGTCAGTCTGTTCCTTGGACAGCAGGCACAGTCTGTAATTAGAACCATTTTGGAAGATTTCCCTTCTTTGTGGACCTTCCCAGAGATCAACTTCCAAGAAAGTGAGATCATTTCTGTGTCATGATGAAGCATTAGACCTAGACTTTGGTGCTCTTTTCCATAGCTGCAGATAATTGGTTCTGCAGAAATTAGAAACTCCCAGGTGATCTGGATTATGGTTTGTGATTGTATTCACTGGGCTAACATTTTCTGCTACCCAAAAGGCATTATGTCTGTTATTGGGTAATAGAGTCTCTTACTCTACCCACATTCAGTGATAAATCATTGGGCTTTCCCATGGAGTGTCTTCTGTTTAGCCCTGTTCCAATCTATCTTCCCCACAGCTGTCCAAAAAGTCTTAAAACACAAATTTGGCCATGTCACCTTCCTGTTTAAAAACTTTCAGTGGGTCCCTGTTGCTTCTAGAATAAACTAAAACTTTTCAGCTTGGCATTTAAAGACTTTTACACTATGGTTCCAGACTACTGTTTTAGATTTGATGCATATTAATCCTTTTCATGTATTATTTAGTCCATCCAAACTGTTCTTTCTGTTTCTGAACTCAGTATTTCTTTTCTTTTCTTTCTTTCTTTTTTTTTTTTTTTTGAGGGGAGGTGAGGTGGTTCTTTTGATTTATTGATTTAAAGCTTAAATATAAAATAAGGAAAGAAGAAAAAATGTTGCCATGAACAACAGAACATGAGAGGATTCAAAATATAAAGTAATAAATTTCCATTTCAAGAAAACCTATATAATAAACACTATGCATT
This sequence comes from Sminthopsis crassicaudata, assembly GCF_048593235.1. Taxonomy (NCBI): domain Eukaryota; kingdom Metazoa; phylum Chordata; class Mammalia; order Dasyuromorphia; family Dasyuridae; genus Sminthopsis; species Sminthopsis crassicaudata. Next base: position 381,404,098 of record NC_133620.1, on the reverse strand, counting down.
ATGTTCAGTGATGTCCATTTTTTCTTTGCTTCCTTATAGGTTTTCTTTTGTTTTCTGCTGTGTACTTTTTACTTTATTCTTCTCTTCTCTTTTCTTACAACTCCCCACCCCCCTTCCCAGAAGGCCATAATTAAGCATGGTTATACATACATATACATACACTGAACTCAGCATTTCATCTTTTACATCTGTCTCTTCACTTCTACCCTTAGAAAGTTTAATTTTCTTTGTGGTTCAGATCCTTTGCCACTGTCTATGAGAAATCTTTCCTCTTTCCCTCTTATTTTCAGTGCTCTTGCTCTCTTCAGGTTTTTGTATATATTCTTATTTATGGGCCAGTTTGTCTTTACAGTAGAGAATAAGCTCATTGAGGGCAGGCACTGTTTTAATTTTTGTTTTTGTATTTCCAGCATCGGGCCCCCTGCCTTACATGTGGGAAGGGTTTAATAAATATTGGTTGGATTAAATTGGATGAAAAGTATATCAGTGGGCATTTACTTAATCTGCATATGACTTGGAAAATCCAGGTTTATAAAATGAATTTATTTCAAACACACTCTCTTGGTTGTTTGGTCCATACTGGGGATTTGAAAAAGAACTTTGGGCTTTAATTTTAAAGCAAGTATACAAAGAAAAACAAATCTCTCCACTGAGTTGTTCTGAGTATTATAACAGAGCCACACAGAGAGCTCTGGTTTCCATCTTTGGCCCTGTCATTGATATGTCAGGATGGGACATAGTCAAAGGTCACCCTTGAGGTGTGACTCTAAAGTGGGAAAGATAGTGCCTCTTACCTATGACACAGTAACTCAGGGAGGCGTTGTTGAACAAAATATTTCTGTCACCTGATTTTTAAATGAATAGAGAGATGGTGAGTCTCAAGATAGACAGGGGAAACTGAATGATGCAATGGATAGAGTAGCCTAGAGTCAGGAAGATTTGAATTAAAATTTGGCCTCATATCTACTAGCTGTGTAAAACTGGGCCAGTCACTTAATCCCTGTTTGCTTCAGTTTTCTCATCTGTAAAATGGGACTAATAATAGGACCTATCTCTCAGGGTCATTGTGCAAATCAGATGAGATATTTGTAAAGTACCTAGCATGGTGCCTGACACATAGGGCTATATAAAAGTTAGCTATTATTATTATTATTATTATTATTAGAAAGGGGGAGTCCCCAAAAGTTTTAGTGCAGTTTAAAGCTTTAATATCTTAAAACTACACTAAGACTTTTGGAATCTTCTGCATATATATGGATACACATGTACATACACACACACACAGATATATTTGCATGTACGTATATATGTATATATACATATACATATAGAGACACATGGCTCTATGTATGAATATTCATACATATCTGTACATATTTCTTTAGGTGGTACAGTGGGTAGAGCACCTAGCCTGGGGTTAGGAAGATCTGATTTCAAATGTGGTCTCAGGAATCAGTTGTGTGATTCCCCTGTTTGCCTAGTTTCCTCATCTATAAAATGAGAAAATATCAAACCATCCAGTGTCTTTGCCAAGAAAATCCCCCCAAAAGGGACATGAAGAGTTAGACATGATTAAAACAATAGAAAAAGAAATGTTTGATTCTGTATATTAAACACCTGATCTTCTCAAACAAAAAAAAGCAAAATATGGATGGTGCTGGGGTAGACGAAAAGTGAGGACTTTTGCTAAAATAAATTTGTTGAATTAAATGTGTGTTGAATTGAGGTGAGTTGAAACTTCTTCGGGGAGCGCTGCTCTTTTATTAAAAGAAACTTTTATTCATGATAATTAAACATAGTTTGAAAGGCAATGAGGTATATTGGGTAAGAGGGTGATCCAAAGCATTGGGAAAACCTGATTTTTTTGGGGGGATACATTAGCTATATGACATTGGAAAGTCATATAACTTCCCAATGTCCCAAGGCATCTCTCTGAGACATTACATTTTAAATAATACTTGCAGATCAATAGTGGGGGAAATTTCCACATTGGGTTTTTCCACTCCTTTTCAAATGAATCAAACCTTTTCCAACCTCTCTTAATTCCTGTGCCTTCTCCTTGTTAATTATTTCCTATTTATCCCATTCCACTCTTCTGGGCTAAAAAAAAAAAAAAATCCTATATATAAAAGCAAATTTTCAGGGAGAAGTGGGCAATGAAACCACGATGTAGACAGTTCAGATAGGGTTGTTCAGAGGCCAGAGAGAAAGAAGATTTTTAATAGAAGAAAAGCATTAAGGCATGGAATCAGTGCCAAAGGTTAGAAAAGGTCAACCTGGGTCTTCCTTCTCCTGCTGTGTTTATATTGGGCCAGATTGCCTTGATAGGGGTATCTCTTTCCCACACCCTATGAAGCTCCTCCCAAGACGGAAACCAGACCCAGAGACAGGCAGCACAGCAGGGAGGGTAGTTTGTAAATTAAAGCAAGGCTAAAAGATTATGGGAACCTCTGTCCTGTTAGGTGCTTTTTCTCTTTACTACCTCATTAATGACTTAACTGTCCCACCGGCAAAGTCTGGGAGGCAGAATTTCCAACTTGAGCCAGGTGAAAAAAGTGGAGATGGGAGGTTTGTGCTCTCTGTGTGGGGTTGGATGGATAGGGCTCTTAAAAAGGGACTTCCTAAAGGGTAAAAGACTAACTAATAAGACCTAACTAAAATTCCATCTTTTATAGGAAGCCTTTGCCATTCTTCATTTTTGTGTCTTCTCTCTGTAAATTTCCTATTTATTCCATATGTGTAGCTTGTTTTATTTGCATGTCTTCTCTCCCATGTTCTTTGAAGGGGACTGTCTTTTTCCTCTTTTTGTATCCCCAGTGCACAGTATCTGGCCCATAGTAGGAACTTAATAATCTAGATTGATTGTTCCAATGTCCATGAAGGCAACTAAAACAGGCTGTGTAGCTTGGTCGGGCATTGAAGACACCAAAGTCATCCACGACGTCCTGGGCCATCTCCAGTCATCTTGACTTTTGTCTTGTCTCTGGACTTTGATGAGTTAGGAAGAAAGAGTAAAAACAACTTTGTGCAACTCTGCCTCACTTAAATCCAGCTTACACTCACTTTAAGACATTGCTTTGTAATGTCATTGGTTCTCTTTTAAATAAAGGATAAAAGAAAAATATTGAATGGTTGATAAATAGAGAAAGCATAATTATAGACTGGCTTTTTCCCAAGTAAAGAGGCACAGAAGCTAGATTCCTTTAGTTCCTAAAATAAGTCTAGAATGCCAGTTTTCAGTTGTTGATCAATTTTTAATTTTTAATTGCTCAGTTGTTGATTGATCAATCAACAAGGATCTATTAAGTGTTTATTATGTGGCAAGACCTCGTCTAATAGCTGAAATAAAAAAGAACATGAAAATAATCTCTCCCCTCAAGGAGCTTACATTCTAATGAGGGAAATAATAAGAATGTACATATAAGTTCCTTACAGAGTTGGTGGAAGGTGCTGGTCATGGAGACAACAGGTAAAGGCATCCTATAGAAGATGATGCTTGAGCTGATTATTGAAGGAAGACAAAAATTTTGTGAGTCTGAAGAATATTCCATGATTTACATTTTATGGAATCTTGAGCATCTCTAGTCCTAGAAGGAAAATGTGGCATCAGTTTTAGGGCTGAAAGGGAATTTAATGATCAAGACTTCAAAGTTCCATAGGTGGAGGAAAAAAAGAAAAAACAACCTCTAAAACATTGCCCCAGGTCATGCACCACTTCTGTGGCAGAGCTTGGATTGAAATGCAGATCTTTCAATCTCCAACCTCCCAGACTGCTTTACTTCCAAAAGCTGACCTACCACCATCACTCTTGGGACTGAGGGGTTAGGAACATGAGACAAAAGAAAGGGAACACAACTTCAAAGTTCAGAACTCCATCCTGTGCATTCCTCTTGGGAACACTGTTAGATGATAGGAAATAAAAATAAACCAGGAGACAAATCACCCAAAATGTGACCCTAGAAACTGACCTTCAGCCTGAGATCTTAGAGTTCTAGATTTAAAGTTGGAGGGGATGTCCTCTTTGAACAGATGAGGAGACTGGTCATAGAGAAGAAATGATATTTGGGCCTTTTCGGAATTCTGTATAACCTGTTCAATTAGTGTCAGGAAAGTAACTGGATTTGCTCTGAATCACACAGAAAATGATAAATATCAGAATTTAGGATTTGCCAGCAAGTCTTAAAGCTAGTACTCTTTCTCCTACTCCCCAACTTATCATTTCATTGATTTCCTTGTGTTTGTCTCTAAGACACTGGTACTGATGTAACTGGGGGGCAAAGGAAGGAAAATCGGTGGTTCACTTCTGACAAGCTGCTTGCTGGCACTTGAAACCTATCAGTTCACATTTGTGCTGCTTACAGGTGGTGCAGTGAATAGAACACTGTACCTTGGAGTTTGGAAAATCTGATTTTAAATTCAGCCTTGTACACTAGCTGTATGACTCTGTATGCCTCAGTTTTCTCCTCTGTAAAATGAATTGGAAAAGGAAACAGGAAACCACTCCAGTGTCTTTGTCAAGAAAACTTCAAATGGAGTCAGAAAGAGTCTGACTTGACTGAAACACTGAACAACAACAATAGCAATACAGATAAATAAGGATGATGTGGTTAGGGGACAGATAAATAGAAATCAGTAATAAGAACTGATAGTTATATAGCACTTTATGATTTACAAATATTTTATATAAATTACCTGAGAGAGGCAATGTAGTGTAGAAGTTAGTCAACTAGCATTTATTAAGCAGGCACCTACTCTATGCTAAGGACTTCAGTGCCAGAAAGGCAAAAGATTATTCCTGTTTCTCAGGGTGCTCATGGTTTAATGGGAGAGGCAATATGCAAACAACCAGTGGTGTACTGGTAAATGTTTAACCATCTGGCACTCTAGGAGGAAAATGTATATATGGTATTCTTTTAAGCTTAATCTGCCTCCTATTTAAAGTCTAGGCAATCAACAACAACAAAAAATTAAAGACTGATTTTTATTGTTTGCCAATTTCTGAAAATTTAACAATTGGCTCACCCAAGCTGGTACAAATTAGCTTCAGCATGCCCTTCACATAACTCTGCAGTTAAACTACTAACAGGGTAAATCAGTGATTGTCATCAGAAGAAAGGCAGTAGCATGAAGAAGAGTCAGAGAGGCAGCTAGATGCCACAGTAGATAGAATACCATTTGAGTTCAAATCTGGTCTCAGACATTTAACACTTCCTAGCTGTGTGACCCTGGGCAAGTCACTTAACCCCAATTGCCTCAAAAAAAAGAAAAAGCAGTATGTGTGGGGAAGCATCAGGAAAGACATTCTGTTGAAGATAACATTTTAACTGGGATTTGAAGGAAACCAGAGAAACTAGAAAGGAGAGCATTCCAGATCGAGACTGAGCATTTTGTTCAAGGAACAGCATAAAACCCAGGATCACAGAGTATGTGGAAGGAAGGAAGGTGTGAGAAGACTGGAAAGGTAAAAGAATATCTAGTTATGGAGGTCTTTGAATACCAGAGAGAGGATTTTATGGTAGGCAGAGTGATATTAGTCAATAGCTAACATTTATAGAGCACTTAATTGCTAAGTATTTTAGAATTCTCATTTCATCCTCACAATGACCCTGGGAAGCAATTATTATTATTCCCATTTTATAGATGAGGAAACTGAGACAAATAGGGCTAAGTGATTTGTCCAAGGTCACATAGCTAACAAGTGTCTGAAGTAAGATTTGAACTGGTCTTCCTGATTTCAATGCTGGCAGCTCTAACCAATGCTCCACAGAGCATCTCTATCCCTATAAGCAAATTGAGGCAACTTGTTGTGAACAATGCAGTTAGAGCCAAAAATAAAACTAGATTTTATTTCTTCCCAGATACAAAATCTTCTACTCTTTATGATCACCCTGGCCCCCCCTCCTCGTTTTGTTGGCAAGCCACTTTTTAATTAAAGCTAAGGTAGGAGAACCTTAGAAAGAGGAGGTCTTTCTCCGGAACAGGAGCTGCCCCTTCCCCTTTTTCCCCTTTTTTGAAGCAGTATTCCTGCTTCAAAGGTCTCAGTGTTTATGCACACACAACCTTTGCATCCACACAGTTGCAGGGGAAAAGAAGGCACTGAGAAAGGTTTGTTCCTTTTCCTCTTTCTCCTTTCTCTTTCTCTAGCCCCCAAAGTAACAACTTGTGAAAACATCTGGGGAAACCCATATTCCCCAGATGTTCTCTTTAACAGAGCACTTAACTTGTTTATATTTTGCCCAGCACTGGAATCATGACAGATTATTTTTGTTGCAAGGTCTCAACAACATTTTGTAGGTGGTCTTGTAGAGGAAAGCAAATGTTTAAAGCTTTTCTCCTTCTCGGCCCTAATTGTTTATGTGGGGAGAGTTGGTACCAGTTGCTTCTGATACAGACTATAAGCATTAGGCAGGAGTTTGAAGAATGATCATCATGGCTATGACGTGTGTACTTTTTACACGGTATGTTCACATATAACATAGAACAGAGCTTCTTGAACTTTTTCTACTTATAACCACTTCTCACCTGAGAAATTTTTACAGAGTCTCAGGTATATAGTTATATAAAATAGGTATATAAATCAAATATTTGATGATAATAAATCATAATTTTGCAACTCCCACTTTCAGTTAATTATACAACCCTATAGGGGATTATGATCCACAATTTAAGAAGCTTTGATATAGGATATGCTTATGGAATGTGTCTACAGATTTTCTGAAGGGAATTTATGGGAAAAAAACAATTTTCTGTGTATACTAGTATAATCTAGCATGAAATGACTATGTGTATGGGAAACTATTTATTATAGACTCATATATATGGTCTGCTTAATTATGTATTTCACATGTTATATTCACTTAATATTTATAATTGTACTTATGATGATACGATTAAATAGGTCTCATAATAAGTTAATTAATAAGTTACTAAATAAAAAAACATGTAAATCATAATAATAGTTGGTATTTATGTGGCCATTAAAGTTTGCAAAGCATTTATATGAAAGACAATAACTACGAGGCCAGCCTCAGAGTGCAGAAGATTCTAATTGAAGACAGACCTTCAACACATTATATCCTGCTATAGACCCTGAATAAGGTACCCAACCTCTCAATACATCAGACCACTCTCTAAGACTAAGTTATCCAGAGATTTCTGATTAGCATCACTGAAAAGAACTTCCTGCCCCAGTGAAATCACAGAGCTAGTCAATGATGTCATTTGAATCTTACAACAACTTTGTGAATTATTATTATTCCCATTCAAATCCCCATTTGCCAATTTCTGAGATGTAAATGTTCACACTGAAAATTTAATGATTGGCTCACCCAGGCTGGTACAAGCTGGCTTCTGCATGCCCCTACATATAACTATGCACAGATGAGATACAGATGGGATAAATCAGTGTTAGTCATCAAAGGGAAAGCAGTAACACTAAGAAGGACCAGAGGGGCAGCTAAATGGCACAGTAGATAGAACACCACTTGAGTTCAAATCTGGCCTCAGAAACTTAACATTAGCTGTGTGACCCTGTTCAAGTCACTTAACCCCAATTGCTTCAAAAAGAAAAAAAAAAAAGGATTCTTACATTCATTTGGTACATGTATATGGGGTACATAATATACATTTCAACTCAATTCAAACATACAACTAACCTATACCATGCAACTCCCAGAGGATATAAACAGATAGGACCCAGAACCCAGGGTCTGATTTTTTGAAACTTAATAGGAAGGAAATGGCATGTGTCAAAATAACCATAATGCAAGGGGAAGAATGAAAAGTGTGAAAGAGAGGTCTAAACAAAGTGGTCTAAGAAATGTGAGGAGGGTGAGATCATTTTCAGCTGCTGGGTATGTTGATGTTGGGGGATGGGGCAAGGTATCAATGAAGGAAGACACAGTTCCAGGGAGAGGGGATAGGACATGTGGATCATTTTTAGCAAAAGGCATGGACCAAAGGAATCATGGGGCATCCCACCTGAACATAATACTCTAAATGGAGTCTGAATAAGGCAACTACAGAGGAATCATTTCTTTATTCCTAAATGTTACAGCTTTCACTAAGGAGCCTAATATTAGATTCAATTTCTTGACTTTATAGCACACTATTAGTCTCTCCTATTTCCCCCCTCCCTTCAAGTCTGGGAAGAGTAGAATTTTGAGGTCAGAGGACCCAAGTTCGGATCCTGTGTCCCATGCTTGCTCCCTATGTGACCTTCAGCCAGCCACTTTCACTTTTTCTGAGCCTACATTTTTTTTAGTCTGTCAAGATCTTTTGAGAAACTTGGTTGTTCATATATTTCTCTATGTTTAATATATATTGGATTACTTGCCATCTAGGGGAGGGGGTGGGAGAAAGGAAAGGAAAATTAAAACACAAGGCTTTGCAACAGTCAGTGGTGAAAAATTATCCATGCATATGTTTTGAATATAAAAAGTTTTAATTAAAAATTAAAAAAAAAAGAAACTTGGTTGTCATCCAATGTATTGGCTTCTCCTCTTGGCTTGTTCCTTATTTATTGGTCTCAGGAAACTATAAAGTTGAAAGCTTTCTCAGACACCTATTAGCTGTGTGACCAAATTTTATCTTTCTTAGCCTTAGTTTTTAGTCTTAATTGAGGCAGTTAGATGGTATAGTAGATGAAGTTCTCAACCTAGAGTACAGAAGAATTGTCCTCATAGATTCTTGCTTGTCTGAACCTGGGCAATTTACTTAACTCTTGTTTGTCTCCATTTCCTCAACCGTAAAATAGGGAAAACAGGACTCTACCTCACAAGATTGTTTTGAAAATAGAGTCGGCATTATGTAAATACTTATTCTCTTCCTTTTCCTCATCTGTAATATGGGTATAATAATAGCACTTACTTTACAGGTTTGTTGTGAGTATCAAAAGAAATTTATAAATATTTTGTCATTCAGTTGTGTCCTCTCTAAAACCTCATTTGGGGTTTTCTTGACAAAGATATAGGAGGGTTTGTTATTTCCTTTTCCAGCTTATTTCTCCAGATGAGGAACTGAGGCAAACAAGTTAAATTAACTTGCCCAGGATGTCACAGATTGTATTTAAAGCTAGGTTGGAACTCATGAAGATGCATTTTCCTGATTCCAAGTCCAGTGCTCTATCAACTGCACTATCTAGTTGCCCTGTAATAGCTCTACTAGTATCTGTATCAGGAAAAGAGAATGAACTAAAAAAGGTAGCTTTAGGACTCCCTAAAGAAACCATAAGGAATCTATATCATATCTAAGGAAAACTCCAGGAGGGCTCCATGAAAGGGAGAAAAGGGCTTCAAACAAAAGGACTTCAGTTGTTAACTACTTCCTTTGCCTTGATCCTCTGATCCTTTTTTTAAAATTTATTTTAATAGTTTTTATTTACCAGATATTTGCAAGGGTAAATTTTACAACATTGACAATTGCCAAACCTTTTGTTCTAATTTTTCCCCTCTTCCGCCCCCCTCCCCAAGCAGGTTGACCAATACATGTTAAATATGATAGAGTATAAATTAAATACAATATATGTATACATGACCAAACAATTGTTTTGCTGTACAAAAAGAATCAGACTTTGAAACAGTGTACAATTAACCTGTGAAGGAAATCCAAAATGCAGGCAGACAAAATTAGAGGGATTGGAAATTCTATGTAGTAGTTCATACTCATCTTCCAGAGTTCTTTCGCTGGGTGTAGCTGGTTCAGTTCATTACTGCTCTGTTGGAACTGATTTGATTCATCTCATTGTTGAAAATGGCCACATCCATTAGAATTGATCCTCATACAGTATTGTTGTTGAAGTATACAATGATCTCCTGGTCCTGCTCATTTCACTCAGCATCAGTTCATGTAAGTCTCTCCAGGCCTTTCTGAAATCATCTTGTTGTTGACCTCTGATCTTGAAATTTCTTTTTCCTGAATTCCTAATGTATTTGTGAACAATGTGTGCCTAGATTTTTTTCTTTTTTGGGGTGGGGGGAGTGGAGATAGGAAGAAGCTATAATAAGTGTTCTTATACCACCTTAGTAATTACAGATTCTAAAAACTAAGTAGGTCTGGCTTTGATAAATAATATATACTAATTATAATATTTAGTATATAATATATAATAATGATATTTAATATAATTTGATAATAGTTGATAATTTAGGAAGCATGCCAATGGGAAGTTTTGAGCTATAGTACTAAAGAACTTCTCCCCCTACCCTTCAGGTGTCCTATAATCCTTAGGGGACAAGTAACTAGATGTGTGCTAGGGACTGAATCTACCAGTGCTAATGAATGTTTGAAGTTGAAGCTCCCAAAGGACATGGATGGGTTATATATAGTTGTATTGTTATTATTGTTGTCGTCATTGATGATGATGATGAAAATAATAATTGATATTTCTATCATCTTAAAAGGTTAGCAAAGGACCTAATAACATACCTGTACCCACTGTGCTGATTGATACTTCTTTGGCAGATTCCAAGAGCTTCAGCAGTGATAGACATCTGGGACATTTCATGTGTTCTCTTGTATAACATCTCTTTGTATTTTAGCAGTTTTTATCAGGTGTTCAGTCAAACTTTTGGATGTTTTCCTTTTGCAACATAGTGCTTTTTTCATTAGAATTGTCTTCCTGTGCCTTCTCATGAAACAGAGACAACTTTGACCTTTCAGAGACTATTGAGGTAGAGCTTGTTTAGAGGATTTTTAGTCTAGAGATTCTTCACACAGAATCAATTCAGGGAATTAAAGCAAGAACAATATATTTCAGAAAGAAGAGTAAGGGGAAAGATAAGAGTATGGCCCCATATGGTTTAGGGAAATGTGGCTTTACTTCAAACTGAGTCTCCTGAGTATTTTCCCTCTTATTTTTGCATTTGTAGATGGTTTGCCTCTGAGAAAGGAAGAGGTTGGGGATGGGCAGTGTACAAGTACACTGTAGGTTCCTTGGGTTGTCTCTGTGGGTCACACCATTTTTGCTTTACAACCAAGACAGGGGAAAGGAGAAGGAATAGTTAAGTAATGATGACTGGTGTCTTCAACTGAGTCCAGAATCTGAGTGTATGACTATAGTGTCTCATTGAATGTCCTTTTCTCTAGGAGATAAAGACTCCATTGTGGGAACCAGAATTTAACAGGCAAAGCCTAGGGTTTTTAAAGTTCCCCATGCTCACCTACCATAAAGTTTATTTAAATTTTATTGTTTGTCTTTAAATTGCAATGCATTTCATAATTTGTCCTAATTTTAAGAGCTACAATTATATCTCATTGTATGTATGTGTGTGGCAGGGGGAAGAAGATTGAGGCATACGGGAAGGGATAAGATTTAAGAGGCAAATTCCTGGCAATGTTTCATAAATGTTCTATTGTTATAACTTACCATTCTCTTGAGATTGCTGTGAGGACCAAATGAGATAATGGATGTAAAAGCACTTTGAAAAATTAAATGTGCTATATGAAATATAATTCAGCATAATCTTTGTTATTAATTATGTAATTGACCAAATGAGTCCTCAAAGTTGTGGAAAGTATAAGAATAGAAGAAGAATGGTTGATTTTTGTGATATTCATCACATATTATATTCAAGTTGACAAATATGTATTAAATATATACTACGTGCCAGGAACTGTTCTGGTTACTAAGATTCCACATTTGAAAAATGACATCTTGAAAAAGCTTGCCATTTAATATAGAGAATGAGAGGTATATGAATAAAATTATTTTATGTAGGATGTGATAAAAGCAAAAGGCACAGTGCTATATGAAATCTGAAGATATAAACATGGAAGGACAAGTTTAGGAGGAGAGATGTCAATCCTTTGAGGTACTACTGGAATGTCAAATTAAAGATGTTCAAGCAATCAGAAACATGGGACTGGATTTTTTGCAAAGAGATTATGACTGGAGATAGATAGATAGATAGATTTTTTTGTAAGTCAGCTACATGAAAGTGATAATTTAAATCTTGGAAATGAATGAGAAAATGTAGAAAGAAAAGAGAAAAGAGTCAATGGCAAAATGTTTAGAGATGCCCATACTTCTATGTAGCAAGAAAGAAAAATGATCTAAATAAAGTTGTTTTAAAAGGCTTAGTCAAACAGGTAGGAGAGGAGAGAGAACCAAATAAGACTATATTGCTGAAATCAAAGAAAGAGAAAAATTTTTAAAGAAGTAGTCAACATGCCAAATGATGTAGGAAGTCATACAGAATAAGAACTAAAAACTTTGCACTTATAGTAGAGTAGTAGAGATGGACATCTGCTTTGGAGGGAAGAATAATTAGGCCGTGAGATAGTTGAGTCAGTAAGTATAAGCTACTCTTTCTAAAGAAAATTTCAGAAGTCAGAATCTTGTGGATAGTTTTAGAGAATGATGATTAAATATAGAAATGAAGGGGAGGGAAGAGAAATAACAATAGCTCAAATGGGACAGCTGGGTCAAAGGAATTTTTTGAGATAAAAAAGACTTAGATATCTTTGTGGGTGGAAGGACAAAAGCCAGTAAAGAAGTAGAGATTGCTAAGAAGTATGATTGATAACGAACAATGTCAAGGAGGAGAGACAGAAAAAGATGGAGATCAGCCATTAGTCACTTACTAAGCACTTACTATGTGCCAGGCACTATGACAGGTTCTAGAGATACAAATACAAAGAATGAAACAATTCTTACAAAAAGCTTTTGTTCTAGTAGGGGAAACAATAACTATATATGTAGCAAAAGATAGGAAAGTATGGAAACATGTTAGGAGGATAACAAAAAACCAATCAGAGTTGAGTAAGACGATTGCTATGTAGCAAATAAGGCCCAGCCAAAGGTAGATGGCACATATTTTTGGTGGCTATAACATAGTTTTATAATTTTCCCCCAAGAAGATCAAAAACAGGAAAAAAAAGTGGAAGATATGGGCATTTCCTCCATCCCCCACAGCTGGAAATTAGCAGAATAGGAATCATACAAAGACAAGGGAGTAAGAACCTATTGGAATATCTGGCTTTAGGGTCAAGAATTTGAAGGAAGGAAGGGGAGCCAAAATTGGTGAATGAGAGAATAAAAGGTTTAGGAAGAATGAGGTAGAGAAAAAGGAAGAAAAAGACTATTATTAGAGAAAGGATTTTCTGAATTCAGAAATTTTTAACTTTAACATTTCTAGGGGATGTCTCAGCCACCTTTATGGATGGCTGAAGTAGAATGGGAACCAAAGTTGAAAAGGCTGACATTGAACTGAAAGTTCAAGTCTTTTAAAAGGTCACAAATATAAATATTGACTCACCAAGGATGAGAGCAGAGATCCATTGTTAATGAAATATTTTGTGCACATAGAGTCTGTATAACCCAGTGTTTAGGGCCAGTGGTGGAGGACAGAGAAAAAAAAGCTATCTTCATCCCTTTAGAGCAGTCCATTTATCAAAAAATGATTTTACCAAAACTGGGTTTAAATCCTATCCCCTCCCTCCCAAAAAATCTAAAAATTATTTTCTTATAGCTTCTTTGGAAGTCTTGAGCTACATTCAAAACAAAAGTGACTTCTAGAGATAATAGCTTGCAGTTTTTGTGGGCAGACTTGCTAAATCACAAACAGCAAATCATATGCATTTTCCCTCACTTTGAATAAAAAAGTAACTCAAGATTATTGTTTTATATAGTTTTTGGTGAAATATATTGGTTTGTGATACTCTAAAGGAAGAGAAGAAAAGGTGAGAGTTGGGGGAGCTTCTCAGAGTAATCACTGTAAAAGTGGGAAGATAAATTTGAAGGAAAAATATAGAATATTGGAGAACAGTGGAGGAAGAATCAATAAATAGGCAATAAACATTTATTAAATACCTATGCCATGTCAGGCATTGTGTTAAACACAAAGAAATTCAAAGAAAGTTCTTACTCTCAAGGAACTCACAGTCTAATGTGGGAGAACAAACCAGGAATTATGTTCAAACTATGTAGAGGATAAATTGGAAATTCTCAACAGAAGGAAAGCAATACATTTAAGTGAAAATAGGAAAACCTTCCTGTAGAAGATAAGATTTTGTATAGGACTTTAAGGAAGCCAGAAAATCTAGGAGGCAGAGATGAGAAGGAGAGATTCTAGATATGGAGGACAATCAGTGACAATGCTTGGAGTCAGAAAATGGAGTATCGTGTGAGGAAAAGCAAGGTGGCTAGTGTTACTAGATTGTAGAGTATGGAAAAGAGGATACAAAGTGTAAGAAGACTGGAAAGTTTTTTTTTTTTTTTTTTTTTTTTTTTTTTAAGGGGAGTAAGGGTAACATATGAAGGGCTTTGAATGCCAAATAGAAGATTTTTTTCTATGATCCTAAAAATGATAGGGAGCCACTGCAGTTTATGAGACTGGTAGGTCCTGTGTTTTAGAAAGATCACTTTGAGAACTAACATGAGGATATGACTGGAATGAGAAGAAATGACAGGCAGAACAATGAGGAGATCATTGCAATAATCTAGGTATGATGTGATAAGAGTCTGAAACAGGATAGTAGATTATCAGAGGAGATAAGGGAAGTAAGACTTCATCTTTTTCATTTCACTTTTTCCTCTAAATCTCAGTCAAAACAGGGGGTTTGGAATGACTCTTCTAGCTTGGAGAAAGATCAGTCAGATAAAGAACAAAACTGTGGGGACAAGCCCCATGGTAAATACTTTGTGGGTGGTAGATCTGTGCATAGTCCTAAATTGAGTACTTTGACTTCTTGGTTTCTAAGGACATTCATCTTTCAGCATGAATCATAGAATTCTGAAATTGCATAGTTGTATGGGACCTCAGAGTTCATCTAGTATGACCCTTTCCCAGAACATAAATCCTTTTATGATATTTTCAACAAGTAGCCATTCAGCCTTTACATTATAGCCTTTACTATTTCACTTATTTGGTCTTTAGTCATTTTTAGTCATATCTGATCCTTTTGAACTTTATTTGGCAAAAATATTGGAGTGATTTGCTATTTCCTTCTCCACATCATTTTACAGATGAGGACACTGAGCCAAAAAGGGTTAATACTTTCCCTAGGTTCATATTTCATTTGTATTCAGCTTTAATTTAGAATGAAGAGAAACTCATCACTATTTAACTACTAGCCATTGGCTTTAGATATGTCCTCTAGGATCAAATAGAACTGTTCCAACGAAACTAACTAAAATTCCACCTTCTCCAGAAAGCCTTCCTCAATTCTTCTTAATTCCAATGATTTCCCTTTGTTGATTATTTCTTATTTATTCTGCATATAGCTTTCTATGTATATCTCTATTTGCATGTTGTCCTTCATTAGATTATAAGCTCCTTAAGGGTAGACTCCATATTTGGACTTTTTTTTTTTTTTAAATCCCCAGTGCTTATAATAGTGGCTGGCACGTAGAAGGGATTTAATAAATGTTTATTGATTGATATTTTTCTTTGTTTAGACCAATAAGGAAAGAGGTTCCAATAATTATTTATTTTCATCTATGATGTGCTTAGCACAAGGGTACCTACTATCAGGAAATGTTGCTTAAGGGTACCTTTCCAAAGATATTTGTTTTAAAAAGCCCACAACAACTGCCCAAGCTTCCCCTATAGGGCTTGCAAAAACCATAAATGGGGACTCAGGAACAGAGTGTATCTGGAGGCAATGTCCCAGAGATTACTTTTCATGTTGTCCCCAAATTGAACTACTATAGGTTAAAAGACACACAAAGGGAGGAAGGATGGTAGGGGGGAAATATCAATTTGGAAATCATAGAACCTAGATTCAAATCATGCCTTTGATATTATTTATGTGACCAGAAGCAAGCCACACTAATTACCCATGGGCCCCAGTTTCCTCATCTGAACAATAAAAAGTTTAGACTACATGACATCTGTGGTTCTTTTTTGCTCCAGATCTATGATGTTATGAAAGCTTCCCTGTAAGAATGGTAGCCTTGGTGCCCTGTGAGTTGAAAACTGGTTCTTTGTGAGCTAGATCATTTAAAAGGAGTGGCAAAAGACAAGGCAGGAGGGCATCAGTAGAATGTGTTGTAGGGTTCTACTGCACAGCTGCAATCATTTTCATTCCATTTCCGTTCTTCTGTCCTCCCACTCTCCTGTGGTTTCCACTTATGGACATTAGTGTAGAGGAATCAAATTTACATTCTTATCTAGGTGTAAAACTTATCTGAACAGCTGGTAGCCTATAATTAGCCCAGAGCCTTACACTATTGTCATTTTTGTGTCTGAGACACAAAGGGCCAGGTATACTTTGAAAGATCTCAAGTCTCTTGGTTTACCTTTGCTAGAAAGGTAGAATAAAATTAGATACATCTATTCATAATACCCCATTTTACCCAGATATTGACATCTACACTCTATTTGTAAGCATACTACACTAATTACAGAGGAAAATTTTTCTAAAGAGTAAGATAGAATTGAGATTATAGGACATAAGCTACAGAATCTACAAACAACACTGGGACTGTGAGCATTAGTAACTCTCCTGAATGTGAGTCTTTTTTGGAAAAAGCCTTTCCTTCTTTTTTAGTTCTGAGTGAGCTTGCTGCCTTGTGGCTCCCTGTAATTGGAAGGTGGAGGAAAGGGGAGGAGAGGTTTGGGTGTCTGTATGTCTTCTTAACTGTATCTCTTTCTCTTATTCTTGCCACTTTTTTATAGCTTTGTAGCATAACTCCAGAATCTCAGTCTCAATCAGTTGGACTAATTATATAGTCTCCAAATTTTTCAAACCATGTCCCAAAAGCAAGAAGAGAACAAAACTATCCCCTAAATCCACTATTCTCTTCTGGTAATTTCTACTTTCCTCCCACAAGCCTTTTCCCTTTTTTCCTCAAAGAAAACAATCACCATGTATATCTCTTGGGAGTGGACACACTTTATTTTCCCCATTTACTCAAGATAGAAACAGGGGAAAGGGGAAAATATCCTAGTCTTTATTCAATATGAAGCCACTGAAATTTCTTCCCACTCTTTCCCCATTCCATATACCATTTCCCACCATTCCCAGGACCTCCTACTTTCCAAAGTCTAATTTATATAATGTGATAACTGAAGGCTTAGGTACTGGTGATATCAAGACCATGTAGTCTCTGCACGAAATTAAATAGACAAATATTTCCGTGTCCATAGTATGGTACATCAGAAAGAACTCTGGAGTCAGAGGAGCTAGTTCAAAAATATGCTTCTGGTACTTTATTATTTTATGTAAGCTGGTTTTTATGTGCCTTAAGTATTATTTTCCTCCTCTGTTAAATGGGGACATAGGCCTAGGTATGTTCTCTTCCAGCTCTATATCTGTGATAATGTCTGTGACTCTGCTCCAAGTCATGACTTAGTAATTGTCTACTAAGTGTTAGTGATTCAAGAGAAATTTAAAACTGTACATAATAGCTAACATTTATATTGTATTTTAAGGATGGCAAAGCTCCTTACATATGATGTTATCTTATTTGATGCTTACAAAAACTATCCAAGGTAGGTGCTGTAATTATACCCATTTTACAGAGGAAACTGAGGCAAAGAGTGGTTAAGTGATATGTCCATGGTCAATGAATATTTGAGGCTAAAATTCAACTCAGGTTTTCCTAGGCTTCTCAGAAATGCTCTTGGTCATTTTTAGTTGTGTCTGATTCTTTATGGCCCCATTTGAGGTTTTCTTGGCAAAGATACTAGAATGATTTGCCATTATTTTCTCCTTCTCATTTTATAGACAAGAAAAGTGAGGCAAACAGGGTTAAGGAACTTGCCCAGAGTCACATAACTAGGAAGTATTTTAGGCCAGATTTGAACTCAGGAAATTAGTCTTTTTGACTCTAGACCTGGCAATTTATTCGCTCTGCCACCTAGCTACCCAGTCTCTTGCTCTATTTGCTCTGGTACTCAACTGCCTATGGTGTGTGAATCGTGGCACTTTGGATCTCTCCTATTGTTTTTTTCACAGTTTACCTTGTATTCTAATTACTTGAATATATTTTTAATCTTCCTTAACAAAGTGGACCATACCTTGCTATGTAGTAGTTGAATACTTCAGGGGCCTGTGATTTTATCAGTGTGATCACATACACATATACATACTTAGATAGACAGACAGACAGACAGATAAATAGATAGATTAGATAGATGATATGTAGATAAAATGGATAGGAGGGGAAGAGAGAGAGAGAGAGAGAGAGAGAGAGAGAGAGAGAGAGAGAGAGAGAGAGAGAGAGAGAGAGAGAGAGAGAGAGAGAGAGAGGAGGGACGGAAGGAGGGAGGGAGGGAAAGAAGGAAAAGGAGGAAATACTCCCTCCAATGAGAATAGCTTATAATTCCTCTAGAACTTATTAGGTCTGCAATAGTTGCTGTGACCCAAAAGCTTACCATTCTTTGGCCAGTGTGGTGATGAGCTTCTGAATTTATCAGGGCTGATTCTGTGAAAGCTGACATGCACGTGTTCACTGGCTATCCTCCCTGTCTGGAACCCTGTTCCCTCCTTATCTATGCTTCTTGGCTTTTCTGAGTTACTTTAAATTAAGCTAAAATGTCTTGCCTTCTGCAAGATTTCCTAATCTTCCTTAATTTTAATGCCTTTTCTCTGAGATTATTTCCTCATATTTGTCTTATTTTCCCCTTTATTCTATTACCTTCTTGTGAGCAGGAACTGTTTGCTGGAACAGCTTTCAGGAATTCTGTCACACCTCTGTCAAAGGTAACATTTGGATCCTGGTCTTTCTGATTCCAAGTTCAACACTCTGCTCATTACACCATTCTGCCTTTATTGCTATACTATGGCTTTACTAAATAAATATCATTAGGATATTAACAAGTAACCTACCTCTCAAAGCTGATTGCTCTATTGGCTGAAGAGGAAGAAAAGAGAAAAGGAAGAATCAGTGAAAAAGAAGAGAGAGAAAGCACTCATAGACTATACCAGAGAGGACCTTGTATTTGTCCTGGAAATCCATCAATGGCCAGAAAGTTAAGTAGAATGTGACTGAGTTTCATGGGTTTCATGTGTTAAGAATAAAATCTAACCAGTGGATGCTTCATGTGCTTCATAATTTAGTCGACAGAAAGCAAGCAAGGAAAGCTCTCAACCATTTAATGGACCCCCTTTTTGTGAACTTATTGGAAGATATGGATAGGACATAAAATGGGCAGGCATGGATATAATTTTGGAGGGCACATCCATATCTTCAAAATCATAAAAGCATTTGGATATTGAATATCAAGTGCCTGTATTCATGAATCTTGTTCCTAACCCAATGGTCAATTTAACTACAAGTTATAACCCTCCTTAGGGACTTTTAGAATTAAAGGCTTAAAGATTTCTACCATTGAATTTGTAATCATGGACTTTTGGGGTGTATTATTTCCTTTTAAAGCTTTAAAAACACATTCAATCCATCGATGTGTTAATTACCTCTGTTGAGGAAAATTAAATGAACAGTTAGTGTATAAAAATTTTTAAAAGAGTGAACACAGGCATCATCTGTTAATTTACTGAACTCAGTGGCCTTTAGTCATCACATTAAGTTTCAGAATATTTTCAGATAACACACAGAATCCATACACAGCAAGACTGGGCAAGTCACTTAAACCCTCTGGGCTTCAATTTCTTGATGTGTAGAGTAAGGGAGTTGGGCCAGATGGTCTCTTAAGTTTCTTCCAGTCCTCTCCTAGTTTAGATGTACTTAGTGCCTGGGTGTGGATAGGGACATGAAGAACAGGATATTATAAAACATTTCTTGGAGGGGCTTTGGAATTCCTGGAAAAAAAAAAGAGTTAAATCCTTGCGGGGTGGAGGATAGGGGGAGTGGGGTTTAAAGATAGACAGATTCAGAGACAGAGAAAGACAGAGATGGTCTCCATGTTTTAGTGTTTCATTTGCTACATGCATTTACTTAAAGCATATTATATTTCCATTTCAGGAAAACAAAACTGGGCAGCTGATAAGGAGTACATATGGATCTTTTCAGTTTAATGTTTTGTTTACTTCAAGAGTTGGTTTTCCTGCGAAGTGTCATGTTTTAAATTACTCCTGTTTCCCCTTTAAACCAAACAGTAAACTCCTTTCCCACCAAGTGTGGGGGTTTTGCATCAATGGTGATTTCCCCCACCTCTCTCAGATTAGATGGTAAGGATCCTATTTCAATTTACATTTAGCTCAGGTTTTTGGCAGCTTCTCTGGGATTATCTGCTTGGCTATTTTTCTTTTTATTGTCATTTGTAAATTACCAATCTTTTTAAAATGGCGTGAATTTAGTGCTTGGGCAAATGGCCAGATAGACTACTCTTGGAACAATCCCTCTAGCTTCCAGGATCCTCTGAAGGAAGAGACCGGTCTTTAGCTCCTTTGAACACTTCCTTCAGTGCAGTAAAAGTTTACTCAATTGTGTCTTGAAAATAGCAATGCTTGCTTACTTTTCTTCCCAACAGTCCTGGAAGGCAGAAACTGCAGAGGAATAGGTGCCAAAGAGCCTTCCCTTCACCCTTTTCTTGCCTGATCAAATAAAGCTTAACAGGACAAGAGAGTTCTGAATTTCAATTTCTATTAGCAACATAAATGTTCCCCTCTCTCTCTCCCCAATAATATTTCAATGGTGTCATATTTTATGTTTTTCTTGGGACCCCTCTTTTCCTTCTCTCCTTTCTTTTCCCCCCTCTATCTTTTTTTGGTGAAAGTTGCTTGTTTAAATAAGTCTTCATATTTCTTATCCTTCAATTCTTAATCAATTACATATTATTACATATATACATAATATACATATTATTAATCAAGTATTTATTAAGTGAATACTAAGTGTCAGACACTGTTCTAGCCATTGAAGACAAAGTAAAATAGTCAAAATAGACAAAAATGTAATAATCCCTATTCTCAGGAAAGTTACTTTCTATCAGTAAGCAACATGCATACAGTTAGGTATATACAAACTAAATATGATATACATTTTTTTGGGGGGGGAAATCCCATTTTCTAAAGAAATTTTACATCTCAACTACCTATTTTTCTTAATCCTTTCCCCCCAGTTCCATCTGTTCCCTTGAGGGCAATTAGATAGCACAATGGATGTAGTACTGGGCTTGGAATCAGGAAGGTTCATCTTCATGAATTCAGATCTGGCCTTAGACACTTACTAGCTGTGTGATTTTGAGCAAGTCACTTTATTCTGTTTGTCTCAGTTCCTCATTTGTTTAAAACAAAAAAGCTGGAAAAGAAAATGGCAAACTAGTCTAATATCCTTGCCAAGAAAACCTCAAATGGAATCACAAATAGCTGGACATGGCTCACAACAGAGTTAGAAAATCTATCACCTTTCTGGTTTTTTAATTTTTCCTAAATTGAACCTCTTTCTTCTACTGAAATGTTACACTCTATGGAGTGATGGATCATTCAAGGGGGCATGTAAACAAAAGTCATTCCCTGTATTCTTTATTGGTATGTCTAAGACCTGATTACTTGAAGTCAACCCCATTTGTAAAGTGGAAAGAATCAGGACAATTAGTTGAAAGCACAGGCAAAATACTGGTTAGCCGTAATAATCAAGGGCTGACCAGTTTCCAGAAAGGGTAGAGAATAGGTGCATATCTCCAAACTCAGGCAAATGAATATGTTCATACATACTTTTTTTTCCCGCATTTGGATTACAGCCAACCCAGCCCTTAAGAGACCCATGTATCTGGTATGTGGATTTAGGTGCTAAGCATTCATTGTAAGACAAGAAGTCCTTTTCTTGAGAAAGAAGCTTCAGAGGGCTCGAGGAAGTCAGAATTCTCTGCAAAGACATTATTTATGGATTTTACATTTGGTCCTTCCCCCCAGCTCTTCCTACCCCCACCTCAACACTTCTCACTCCTCTGGGGCTATTTTAATGGAGATGGGAAAGTGGGGAGTTTCCATTTTCTTGCTAATTGGTTTTTGGCTGCTGAACTCAGAGGAGAGCAAGAGTTCATGAGAGGCATCTGCAAAAAATATTCTATGGAGAAATCCTTTTGGTATTAAGGGCATAGCAAGGCCTGTGGTTTCTGTTATTCCCATATGTTGATAATAATATTCATTAATGTGGTTTGGAGTGTATGTATGGGGTGGGGAGATTGGAAACTGGGGGAAAATAAAGGTGAAGAAGACTGACCAGACAATTTATAATTATTTGCTAATTAACTCCATCCAGAAATCCAATCAATTGGATCTCAAAAAAAAAAAAAATAGTTGAAGATCTAGAAAATGAGAGGATCATTTGGTCAATGGCTGAACTAGGAATAGAACACAAAGTTTTTTCATGAAATTACCGCAGCCCCTCAAAGGGTTTCATGGTTCCAGAAACTAGATGGGTTCTTGGGATAATGATGGTTTCCAACCCAAAGTATTCCCATAAAATGTTCTATTAAATTCAAGAAGGAATCAATGCAGACTTGTCTAATACAGCCAAAGTTCTATTAAAACATTGCATTTACATTTAGTGCATATTTGAGGTAAAAACTTTTATGTGGGTAGAAGAGGTAGAATTTATTGAAACAATTTATTTTATAGATTTTCTTGGGTAACAGGACAAAAAAGCAACAAAGAGTAGAGAGACCTAGAATCACAATAAGGAAGGGGTTTATAGGAATCTTAGAGATGATTTAGTACATCCTCCTCATTTTGCAAATTAGGAAACCAAAAACCCAAAGTTTTTCCCAGTGTCTAGTAAAGTGTCTGAGGTCAGGTTTGAACTCAGGAAGAGGCACTCTGTGCACTATGGCCCACCTAACTGCCCTAAAAATAGATATAAATAGAGCTACAATATATACCAGAGGTTCTTCATCTAGAATCCTTGAAATTTTAAAAAGTGAATAACCATATTTCAATGTAATTGTTTTCTCTGTGTAATTCTGTATACTTTATTTTATTCATTTAAAAACTTTTTGAGAAGGGATCCTTATCCTTCAATAAACTATGGCAAAAAAAAGTTAAGAATCCCTGATGTAGATGAATATTATATGTAACACAAATATAATATTGGAATGATGTCTGAATAAAGTTTTATAAATAAAGAAATGTATTGTTGAAATATTCAACAAATTGATAAAATTCTCATCCAAAATCCTTTGGAAATCCTCTATAACCTATAGCTCTCAACTATGCTCCTGGAGTTTGAAGGCAGAAAGTTATTGGGTTCACTTCAGGAGCTAATCTTAATGTTCTGTCTCTTCTAGACTTTGTGGATCTGCCTTCCTACTTTCAAAGTGCGAACCAGAAAGAACTTTTTCATCTGAAATATAGGGAATGCTAATATTATTAATACTCAGGCAGGAGGCGAAATTGCAAAAGTCATTTAGAGGGTAAACTGATGATCCAAGTGACCAGGGTTCAGAGGAAATGAATTGACCCAATTCCAAATCTCACCTTGGCCACTTACAGTCTATACAGTTTTGAGCAAGCCTCTTGAATCTTCTGTCTCTCTTTTCCAGATCTATAAAGGGGAGGGGTACACTCAGTGGCCTTGAAGGTCCTTTCCCTTTCTAAAGCTATGATCCTGGAAAGTGTGACTATGAGGACAATATTAGGAAACAATCAGCAATTGTTGGGGCTGATTTTGTTAGTAAAAAAACTAGTGATATGTTGGTGACCTATTAACTCTTTCATTGGAAAAACAGACTGTCAAACAGAGTAAATGATTTTCAAGTGATGTAAGAGGTATTAAAGATGTACCGCTTTACTTAGATTTTATCATCCCCTTCTTAGACTGGTCTTATGGAAAAGGAGCAAATGATGGGCCCCAATTCTGTCAGTTTCTGCATAACTGGCTTATGATAAGAAGAATTAAATCCATTAAATCTTGCAATACTTTAGCTGCTTAAATGATCATCAGCCCCAAAATAAAGAAGCTGAAACATATAAAGAAGAAAGGAAAAATGGAAGACAAAATATAAAATAGTAAATACATTCACTGCCTTTCTACCTCAGTTCAATTCATCTGCAACCATGTGCCAAGCATTGTGTTAGATACTAGGGATAGAAAAAAAGCAGTTCCTGCCCTCAAGTAGGTTTTATTCTGCTGGAGGGAAATAGCATATGCAGAGATTAGTTAACACAAAATATATGCAAAATAAACGTAGCCTTGTTTGCTTATTCTTGTATCACCATTACTTAGCATGATGTAAAGTCTTAATAAACTTTCTAGTTATTTGCCCATATATTTATTTATCCATTATTCTCTGTCTATTTTTCTGTTCATTTATGTATTTCTATTCATATGTTTTCCCATTCATCTATCTTTCTAGTTATCTGTCTGTATATTTCTCTTTCTATTCATTCATTCACCAATCTATTAATTTATTTATATCCTTCTATTCATTTACTTATATAGTTCTATCTTTCCATTCATCTATTTTTCTATCTATCTGTCTGTCTAATGTAGCCATATAATTTGTGAGGGGAAAAACACTAATTTTCTGAGACTAACATCAACTATATCATCACTATAATTACAAGAATTAAGATATGAAAATACTGCAAATAGTCAAAAATTGAGAGCTAAAAATATTCCTCATTGTAAGCTGCCAGATACTTCATAATATATACATCTTCTTTGCTTTTGGGCTGTCCTTTGGAAATTAGAATGTTTTAAGGATTTATCTCTAAATCCCCAACAGTGTTTGGATCTGACAGTGTTTCTGTCTGTTTTTGATGGTTTTCTAGAGTATTATTCCAGGGCTTTAAATAATTTTAATGCAAGAAAGACAGTATGATATATTAGAAAGTGTGCTGCATCAAGTTAGGTGACTTTGGTTCAAATACTTCCTCAGATACTTAACAAGTTTGTGACAAGCCATTCAGTTTCCTCATATGTTAAATGGTGTAATAATTAGAATAGCCATCTCATAGATCTGTTGTGAGAGAAGCATTTTATAAATCTAAATTTCACTCTATGAATGTGGACTATTATTACTAAGGAAGTATGGTTATCTTTCTGAGAACCCTGCTACTATAGAAGATTGAAGCAAAATCCCTGCTTGGAGAGAGACATGTATACACACACACACACACACACACACACACACACACACACACACACACACACACAAAAACAAAAACAAAAACAAAAACACCCTCACTTTCCTGAGTTCAAATCTGGCCTCAGTTACTTACTAGCTATGTGACCCTGGGCAAGTCACTTAACCCTGTTTGCCTCAGTTTCCTCATCTATAAAATGATCTGGAGAAGGAAATGGCAAACCATCCCAGTAGTTTTGCCAAGAAAATCCCAAACAGAGTCACAAAAAGTCAGATATAGCTAAAATCATTGAATAACAACAAACAATATGTATAGGGGAGGGCAATTGGTCCAGACTTGTGATTTCATCAGTGTTTGGAACTCCTAGTGGAGAAATTCTCTCTACCATTAGAGTTTGGCAGCTGATCTATAAAATAATAAATATAGGGTTCTCCTGAGTCATTGAGTGATTAAGTGATGTGTCCACCATTTCATGGCCTGTATTTCTCAGAGTGGGACACCATGCTAGATCTTTTTGACTCCTATGTTTGGATGATGTAAAGGAACATTGATTGTCCTGTCCTCTTAGGATCAACATAGAAAAATGAGAAGTAATGTGGAGTCGTAGAGACATGGTGTCAAATAGTTACTGAAGACCCAGAAAAGAAAGTTTTTGATATCAAAGTTCTTGGTACCATCAAATGTTCATTAGATACTGGTATAGTTTAATAGATGTGACACTTAAGACACTACATTATTATCTGTCTGGCTCACTGAGTCTCTTCATCTGACTTGTAACTGAAATTCCCCTTATATGTTGTCTTCCTTAGGTTGTGAGCTCTATCAAGGCAAAGACTACTTGATTTTTCCATTTGTTTCTCTAGCATCTAGCACACATGTTTTGCACAGAGCAAGAACTTCATTCCTTAATTCATCTGTAAAATGGTCATACTAATAAAGTAATATCTGCTTTATTGAGCCTGAGTTCAAATCCTGGCTCTTTTATTAACTTGCCATGTGCTCTTGAATACGTCATTTCTCCTTTATGGAGACATAAAATGAGGGGGTTGGACTAGAGGACATTTAAGAATCTTGCTCTGAATTCTATGGACTTGGTTGTTACCTCCTCTCTTTAGTCTGCCTGGTACTGTGATAAATGTAAAGGGATATAATTAATATTAAAAGAAGGCAGTCTTTGCCTTCTAGGAGCTTATACTCTAAAGGGGGAAACAACATATAAAAGGAGCCAGGAAAAGGGTTGGGAAAAAGGACATTTGTAAGCATAGTGAGTTAACAATTTAGTTTCTGCCTAACTGAAAAGGAGGAATTTGGTACTCTACCCTCCAGATCTCTGATCAGAGGAAAGAGGAGGCTGGGGGTGGTGATATCAATCAGTGCTTAATTAATAGCATAGTCTAGGTGAGTTTAGAAATGATGAACTTCTTCTCAACAGTACAATGATTTAAGACAATTACAAAGGACTCATGATGGAAAATGCTATACACATTCAGAGAAAGAACTGATAAATTCCAAGTATAGACCAAAGTATACTATTTTCCACTTAATTTTTGTGTTGTTTCTTTTAGTCTGTTTCTTCTTACATAACTGTGATTAATATAGAATTATGTTTTACATGATTGCACAAATATAACCTATATTAAATTGCTTACTGTTTTAGGAAGAGGGAGAAGAGGGAGAAAAATTTGGAATTAAAAATTAAAAGTAAGAAAATGTAAAAATCATTAAAAATGAATGTTAAAATTGTTTTTTCATATAATTGGAAAAAATGCAATTAAAAAAAAGAAGTGATAAATGTATTTTGGGAAGGACATTTTATCTTGTGGAGTTTAAACCAGTCAGAGGCACACATACAAAGTGGATTGAAAGCTGGACAAAGAAGCAAAAGTAAAATTAGGCAGTTGAATTAGAAATGAAAAAAGCTTGACTGAGTTATGCTGGGCCAATCCACTTTAAGTAATATGATTATGTACCTATTATGTATTTTAGTTGCCAAGAATGTAATGAAGAAGCTGTTAAATGGTGAATTGAGAATTGTTGGTGTTCAGTTATTTTACAGTCATGTCTGACTCTTTATAACCTTATTTAAGTTTTGTTTTGTTTTTGTTATTTTTGCAAAGATACTGGAGTAGTTTGCTATTTCCTTCTCCAACCCATTTTACAGATGAGGAAGCCAAGGCAAACAGGATTAATCCATTTTGTCATCATTAAACAAGGTACTCTAAAGTAAGATATGAACTCAGAAAAATGAGTCTTCTTGACTCCAGGTCCAGTGTTCTCTTGTCAAAGCTACTATGAAGGAAATGTTTCTGAGGGATGAGATAATAATATAATAATAAAATATAATGAACATTTATTAAGCACTTACTATATGCTAGACACTGTTTAAGTGCTGGGAATACAGATACAAGTAAAATAAGAGAGGTCTTGCCCTTAAGGATTTTATAGGAAAGAACAACACATAAAAGAGAAGTTGAAAAGGTAGGGCAAGGGAGCATGATGGCAGAGTCTGGAAAGCCAGAAAAATAGTAGGAGAGGAAACCATTTTCCCTTGGAGGGAACTCACAAATGAGAGAAGGGAACCTGAGTGAAGAGTGAGAAGGTAGATGAAGTATGATGGCAACATCCATGGAGTCAGAAGCATACACAAGGGGGGAATTAAAAATGTGACTGGAAAAGTCTGGGATCTAGAAGAATACCAAGCTGTGGAGGATTCCATTGTCATAAATTTGCCTCTCTTTGTGATTGAGACATTGGGGGAAGGATAAATCTGCAACAGCTGCTGCTTTTCTTCCTCCTTGTCTGCCTCTCTTCCAATCCCTCTGAAGTTTGAGCTCAAATTTAATTGGATTTCTTCTGATTCAAGCCCAATAAGGCTAATCATCATTTAAGTGCTTGTTATGTGTGAGACACTGTGCTAATCATTGGGAATGCAAAGACATTTCAGAAATAAAAATAATCCCTGCTCTCTAGGAGCTTGCATTCTAATGTGGGGAGACAACACATACCATCAAGCTGAAAATGGGGTATAGGAAGGTACTGATAATGGAGGGAGTGGGCAGGGATGGGGGTAGGGTGGGCAGGGATTGATAGAGAAAATTCTGCAGAGGTGGATCAGCACTACTGCCTGGAAATGGATGAAGTCATGGTTGACCTGGGATTCCTCCTGACTTTGGAGGCTCTGGCAAGAATAAACCAATCAGCAGAGGAGGTCACAGAGATAGACATTTTTTCTAATGTGATTAGTCTAGGGGAGGAGAGAACTTTCAAGGTGAAGAGGTTTCTAAAGCAAAATAGAGAAAGTACTATGGAGATGAATCAGCATTGCCTTGTAGTCTGCAGACAAAGAGAGAAGTTGATTAGTACTGCTTCTGGGGTTCTCCCTTTGGAGCTAGTATTTCTTTATGTACCCATATCACTGTGGGATATGAGTACATATATGTATATATACCTATACCATCAAAGTGGACTACAGCTTGGGGGATGATTTTATTGTCTTATAGAATGGTCTTCAAATTGTGAATGAGTATGTGTGTATACACACACACACACACACACACACATATATATATATGGATAGAGATATGAATATCTAGATAGATAGATCAACAGATAGGCAGATAGCTAGCTAGATAAATAGATAAGGACCTTAATATCTGCTTGTTGCTTTGACCTGATTTGATTTGGAGATTCACACTGCCAACACATCCAAAAGTTGGGGCTTGGTTTTATACAGCTTTATACAGTTTACATATATATATATATATATATATATATATATATATATATATATATATATATATATAGAGAGAGAGAGAGAGAGAGAGAGAGAGAGAGAGAGAGAGAGAGAGAGAGAGAGTTTATTATAGATATCCTGCCCATTGACTTACTTCCCTGTGTTGCTTAGTAACTATAACTATGTCATGTGTAAATGGCATATTTGAGAAGCTTGGGAATCTATGACCTTCAATCTAAGGTAGAAATGGAAGCCACCTAATTAATACAGACCAGGATCAGCCCCAATTGGGAGACGTTATTAGCATGCCATATGCCTTCCCCAGCTCAGCTTCCCCCAGTCCTAATCTCTAGTTTTAATATTGTAATTAGCGACATCACTCACTCACTTCACACTTGAAAAAGTGTGTGGTTTGTCCATGCTGTTTAATGTAATGCTGAATTTTTTTTTTAAATCTTGTTTAGATAGCTTCACAAATGTGTCTGTCATTCAGCTGCTTGAAAAACATAAAACTCATTTTTCTCTAGATGATGATAACAGGGATGATGATTGATTGATTGTCATCAACACATGTTTATCTCTCCTTGTTCCTTCCCAAGAATTCAAGGTGTTTAGCATATGAACATTCCTGCTTCTTAGTCAGGGCTGTAACTGGGAGGGGCAGGTGTGTGGAGCACAAATCTGATTTCTTTAAGGGAATACTTCATGTTCATCTTGGAGAGCTGGATTTTGATGACTGGAAGAGAAAGTGAGATTGATGGTTGTGTGCAGCTTTGTTTCACTTAAATTCAATTCACTTAAAGTCAAGATATCACCCTTGTGATGTTATCCGTCCTCTTTGAGAAGGAAAGAAGGGAAGAAGAGGAGAAAGAGAAGGAAGAAGAGGAGGAAGGGAAGAAGAGAAGTAGGAAGAAGAGGAAGAGGAGGAGGAAGAGGAGGAAGAGGAAGAGGAAGAGGAGAAGGAGGAGGAGGAGGAGGAGGAGGAGGAGGAGGAGGAGGAGGAGGAGGAGGAGGAGGAGGAAGAGGAGGACAATTACTACCACCATCACCACCGTCTAAATGAAGCCAGGACTAGGGATATAGCATTGCAGCTTCCTCTGCTGACCCACCCCACCACACCCCATTTTGAGATTTCTTAGTGAAGCCTTTCACTTGACTGGTTATGGGAACCGTGTAGAAAGAATTAGCTGCTGAACCTGACATGTCTGGCTTTTGATAATCTAGTTTATTACTAAGCAGTGCAATTTTTCCCATTTATATCATATCTGTCTTTTTACTTCATTCCACTCCACCCCATCCTAACAAAAAACATCTGCAAGATTTCTTGGAGAAAGATGCTAATGATAACATTTGATTCAATATTCCAAGCATCTGTGCTTTTCTCAATGTAGGTAATCCTTTTACTAGAAGGGTTTGTAACTTTTCTAAATTTCAAATGGTCTATGTATGTTATAATGTACCTTCCTTCCTACTCTTCAATGCCTATAAAATTCAATAACCCTCAGGCTACTTTCTCAGGGATCAGGAAGAACTGAGTTGAATCCTGCCTCAGATATGTATGGCTGTGTGATCCTGGGCAAGTCACTTAACCATTCTCTGCCTCAGTTTTCACATTTGAAAGTTAGGATATATAATAGCACTTATCTCTGAATGCTGTAAGAAGGATCAAATAAGATAACACTTATAAAGTGTTTTGTAAACCTTAAATACATAAATATTATTATAAAATCATAAAGCACTTCCTCAGAACATTATAGGATCATAGATTTGGAGCTGAAAGGAAACTAAAAAACCTCCTAGCCCAACACCTTTATTTTATACAAAAAAAAGAGAGAAATTATAGCTTTTAGAGGTACCTTAATTGCCCAAGATCACACAGTGAGTGCGAGGGCCTTCCAGACATATGACCAAATCTGATCCAGGCATATCCTCATGATCATAATTCTATTCACTATACCATGCTGCCTCATGTAGTATTGCATTTGAACCTCACAATAAATCTATAATACACTCAGAGAAAGTATTTTTTTCATCTTACAAATAAGCAAATTGAGACTCAAAGAGGTAAATAATTTTCTTAAAGTCACATAACTAATAATTGGACAGTACCAGGCTTCTAACTTCTAGAATAATAATCTCTCTTAAAATTAATTTTAATATTCTTTTAATTTTATTTTAAATGTTCTTATTTATTTAATGTTCTTTTTAGTTTACTTTAAATTTTATTATTTGTTATCATGAAATTGACAAACATCAAGAAACATGGACATTTCCCTATGCGGAGAATAGAAAAAGTAGATTGCATGTGACATAAATCTCCATAAGTACAACTTGCTCATTTAAAGTATATTTGAAATTTAGTTCCAACATTTCTCTATTGGTTTGTGGAGACTTCTGAGCTTCATTCTTTTTCGTGTATGTATGTGTATATACACACACATATTCTTTAATTAATACATATTCATTAACACATCAATCCAATGTAACTATCCTTACTCCCCATAAACAAAAACAGAAACAAATACACATAGACATACACAAACCATAAAACAGAATCTGGTAAAACAAATCCCTGCATTGTATCTTCAAAAAATACATAACTCTTTCTGAATTTTAAATTCATCACCTCTTTAGTGGGAGGTGAGCAGCATGTGGTTAATCATTATGTTGGTTAGAGTTCAAAAATCTTTCAAAGTTTCTTTTTTCTTTTATAATGTTCTTATCATTGTCCAAATTAACCCCCTAGTTTCACTCATTTCTCTCTTCATCAGTTCTGTTTTCTCAAAGTTGTCATTTTTATCATTTCTTATGGAGAAATCCAAAACATTATTACATTCACATACCACAATTTGTTTAGCCATTTCTTAATAGCAGGACAATCTTTTAGCTTCCAACTCTAGTCTACCATGAAAGGAACTGCTATAAATATTTTTGCACATATGGGTTCTTTTCATCTTTTTTTTTTTTTTTTAATTTCTTGGAACTATTGGTGTACAACTGGCAGAGCTGGATCAAAGGAGATGCACAGTTTATTAACATTTTGGCTACAGTTACAAATTGCTTTCCAGAATGGCTGCACCAATTCATAGCCCCAGAAGCAATAGTACAATGGTGTACTATGCTACCAATAAATACTCTTTCTACTCTATCACATTATATCATAGTAAAAATAAACAAACAACAACAACATGGATGTTGTAGCCCCTCTTTTGTCTACTACTCTACCAAGATACGGTCCACTGTAGCTAAAAAATTTAAAATTAAGAAATGAAACAAGGAGAAAGAGGGAAGGGGGATGGTATTTTTCTTTCTTCATAGATCCATCCTCATAAAATAGATGCAACTTGTGGTATCCACTTTGACCACTGAAGCATTCTGTCAGAAGCAAAGAGTTCTCCAGTCTCTCCAAATTGCGGGCAGTTGCCTATTCCTCCCAATCTCTGGAGTGATTTTTATTAGAACTACTCATCTGGTAATTGGCAAATAATTGCTTTGTTTTGTTATTACTCTTTTTTATTTGTGTGTCCTTTTCCCTTAAGTAAACTATAAATTCCTTGAGAGTTGAGATTGGGTTTTTCTCATCTTTGTCTCTGTCCAGTTCTAATAGAAACGTCTTGCATATAATGATTGCTCAGTGCATTTTGATGATGGCAATGAGCTGATCTGCTTCTGAAGCAAAGGTGCTCCCCAAGGCCATCTTGATGACAGCCTTTTCCTGTGGTTGGGTCAGTTCTGCACCATTTGGTATGCATAAACTAAGTAAAGCAGACACCCATGTTTGAAGTTTTGGTATTATTTTTTTACTCTTCCCTTTCCCTCACTTCTCATATCCAAACAGTCATTAATTCCACCTCCACAACATTTAGCAATCACTTTCTTCTGCCTTCCATAGCTGCCTTTCTAGTTCAGATTCTTCTTCCCATTTACGGGGACTATAGCCCTTTAAAAACTCTTCTTGATTCTGATTTCAAGCCTTATTTTGATTCCTCCAAATAGCAAATCCTTCATTAAATGGGTCCACTCTCTGGTCTCTGGATACACTTTGGGTTTTCCTATTTTGTTCAAGCCTTTATTCAAAGGCTGCCATCACCATGAAACTTTTCCTGATCCCCACTGTCAGTAATGCTTTTCTCCTTTGAAAACCTTATAGGTCACTTTTTCTGCCTACCTATTAACTTTATCATGTAAAGTTGTGAAACAAAGTTATGCATTTTCATCCCCCAACTAAATTGCAAGTTTCATGAGGGCAGGAACTCTGTCTAATCTAAACTTTGTAACTCTACCCTTGGTTAGCTAAGTACTCTTCACTCATGTGACCCTTAAAGTTGTTTGAACTGAATCGAAAAGAATAGAGGGTTAAAAGAATTAAGGGATTGTTTATAGTGAAAAAAGGCACTTGGTTGGCACTTATGCCACAGTTTCCTAGACCTTATTTAATATTAATAAATAGCAAATAATTGTCAGAGGGCAGTGTCTTTTTAGGCTGGAATAGGAGCCAAACTTCTAGCTTTCACTTGTCTATTTTTAAAAATAAAATTCTTAAGAAAAGCATCTTTATGTTGGGGTGATGTGTTTTTTGGCATATCTTTTCCCCCTGGCTTATTCTCTCCATCCCCATTATTATTCTAACAGATCTAGCCTTTCCAAAGTACATTGCAATCATTTTCATTAGGGATACACAGAAGGCTCAGTTCTGTTTTCCTTGCTTGACTCTGGAGGGAACTCACAGGGGACTTATTTGCTTTCACATGTCAATAGATGTTCCTACAATGTCTTCCCTTCCTGTTGCCAATCTCACATCACTGAAGTTCCCAAGTTCAATCTTTTCCACAGGAAGAGGGATGATTATCCTGTTTGTGACTGAGATGTTCCTGCCTTTCCCTCCTTTGCACAAGTTCTTATCATAAAGATGACTAGATTTGCAAAATGGAAAAAAAAGAACCACTTGTAAGATTGATATTCTCTTCCAACAAATGCTGGCTTTTTGATGAGCATTATTATATGTAAAAGGTCTTCATGCATCAGGTAAAGTTGGAACTATAGGATCTCAAGATCTCTCTCAACTCTGAGATTATCTGAGGAGTGGTTTGGAGCTGGGAGAGGCTATATTTTTATCTTTCTTTGTATTCCAGGTGCTTAGTATAGTGCCCAGAAAATGTAGCAGTTACTTTATAAAGACCAGTTGATTGATTTAGATAAGTGTTGGTACTATTACATCCTCCCCCATTTTATAGATGAAGAGATTGAGATCCAGGAAGATGAATATGTTCTCTGAGCCAGGATCTAACTTCAGCTTCATAGTTCTTTCTACTACATAATGTCTAATACAAGGTAACATGCACCAGGTGTTATGAAAAAGGTATATATATATATATATATATATATATATATATATATATATATATATATGACAACAGTGCAATGTGAGCTCAGAGGAAAATAGGACACTAGGAGAGGTTTTTATCTTAGCTTTTGATCTAGCCTTTGAATGTCTGGAATAATTTCAATGGGCAGAGGTAGCAGCATGCTAGGCAGAAACAATGTGAGGAAAAATAGAGAGATGGGAAATCAGGGGAGCAGCTAGGTATGCAGTGAATAAATTTGTTAACAGAATTTTACTCTGTGAGTCTCTAAACTGTGATTAGCTGGAGCTGCACAAAACAGGCCTAAGAGTTTTTCTGAGATCAAGTAATGTTTTAATTATTTAATTTCAGAGGGAGGAATTTGGTTTGCTAACTGGAATCTCTTCTGGGAAAGATGCAATAAAGGTAGAGATTTTATAAACAAATCATAAATAGGAAGGGACGGGGAAGGTGGATTACAATGCAATCATTCCCAGGGTTTGAACAGTTTCCCATGGCAAGTCCACTAGTGAAGGAAAATATGAGTATTCTTGAGTCTTGTGGGAACAGTTATTAAGTGATTGTTTCAAATCCTAGGAGGAATATTATTTGATGAGTAACAAGACCAAAATTCTATGATAGGAACAGGTTCTGCAATCTTTGATTCAGTTCACTTAACATACACAGGAGAGCATTGTCAAGAATTGATTGATCATTTCAAGCTGCATTTCGAGCCTGATTCTCAAGTCAGAATCTGCTGAAAAAATATTAATTCAGAAAAATCAAAATTATTAATATATTTGTTATACATATCAATTAATATGAAAATTATAATTTTATATGCAGATTTCAGGGTCTGAAAGCAGGAGAAAGACTCGTCTTCTTGAGTTCAAATCCAGTTACAGAAATTTACTAGCTGTGTGATCTTGGGCAAATCACTTACCCCTGTTTGCCTCAGTTTCCACATTTGTAAAATGAATTAGAGAAGGAAATGACAAATTATTCCAGTATCTTTGCCAAGAAAACTCTAAATGGGATCATGAAGAATAGGGCATGACTGAAATGACTGAGTAACAGCAACAAAGGAAATCAGGAGGCATATCTGAGTAAAAGCAAACAAACCAGGTTGACTGAATTGTGGGATATACTTACAGAGAATAAAGGAGCATTCAGATGAACAGCTATAAGGAAGCCATATCCTTGACAACCTTGAGTATTATAATAAGAAGTTTGGGCTGTCTCTGGGGAGGCAGGCACCATTACTTAGGGAAACTTAGCAGAGGGTCCCAAAGATCAGCCCTTCGACCTTTTCTCTTCAACATTTTAATAAATGACTTTAATGAAGGCAATGTTTTCATCTGAGTTGTCTATGACACATAGCTGGTTTACAGATTGGAAGATAAAACTAGAAACCAAAAGCACCTTTTCAAATTAGAGAAATAAACTGAATCCAAAAAAATGAAAACTTATCAGGATAAATCCAACACTTGGATTCAAAACACAAGTGCACAATTACAGGATAAAATAGAAAATTACAAGTTGGGGGAAATAAAAACTAGAATATATTTAATGGAAAGAAGACATAATTTTAAAAGTTTTTGTTTCTCCTCATGCCAAAGCACATATACACATATATAGGTACTTAATATATCCTGTTTTATTTTATTTTGGAAAAACCATGATCTTAGACTACAAGAATAACAGGACTCTGTGCAGAAAAAA
This sequence comes from Sminthopsis crassicaudata, assembly GCF_048593235.1. Classification (NCBI taxonomy): domain Eukaryota; kingdom Metazoa; phylum Chordata; class Mammalia; order Dasyuromorphia; family Dasyuridae; genus Sminthopsis; species Sminthopsis crassicaudata. The sequence goes on along the minus strand of NC_133620.1, from coordinate 381,368,365 downwards.
AAAGGAGTTGATAGCCTTACTGTATTTTGCCCTAGCAAAATATTTTGAAAACATTTGAAATATTGATAGCAATTTTTGAGCATGCACATTCTACTAAGAACATTTAAAAAGATGGCGTCTATTCAGTTGGGGAAATCCAGGTCAGTGAGGGAATTGGAACTATTTCTTAAGAGGATTACTTGAAGGAATTAGGAATTACCTTAATAGAGATATGAGAGCTGTATTCAAGTGCATGAAGATTTAATGTGAAGTAGGAATTATACATGTATTGCTTGGTCTGGAGGATGCAGCAAACATTACAGAGACAGGTTTTGGTCCTTTGTGAGTAAAATTCCATAATAGAGCTACCCCAAAGTAGAACAGACTAGACACAGGAATTTGTAAGTTGTCTCCAAGTTAGAGGTAGGATAATCATTGTCATCATTTTGGAAAGAGTTATAGAGGAGATTCCTGGTTAGATATGAGTTGAATTACAATACTTCTGATGTCCAATTCTTGTCTCAGTCTATGATAAATCATTGGTAGCCACAAAAAAACATTATCAGTAGTGTGAGGGATGTAGAATGGTCCTCTAACTATATCATTTGATATTTGAAGAAACTGAGACCCAAAAAAGTGGTTATTCAGTAAGTGCCATTTAATTAATAGGAGAGCTAAAACTGAGTCTTCTGACTCCTAGCCCACTGTCTTTCCTGAAACGTTGTTGTTCATCCTTCATTTCTGAAGAAGATCTATAATACTACAAAGGTAATTTATTGACTTGTGTGAATTAATTTATTGACTTGTGTGAATTGGATTTAAGTGAGGGAGGGTTGTTCTAAGTTGTCAGCCTCATTTTTTCTTCCAGAATCATCAAAATTCAGTGGCAAGACCAACGTCAAGAGGATAAGAAATGGCAGTTGATAACACTGACATCTTCATTGTCTGTCCAAGCTCTAAGTACCCAGTGCTTGCTTCAGCTGCCTTCATGGTCATTGAAATAAATTGTTCTCATCTGCCTATTCTACTTATTCTACTTATTATACTAGGGGAAGTTTTCACATGCTTGGAGTAGATAATCTCCTAACTAACCAACAGATTTGTTGGTTACCCTCAACCTGATTTAGCCTGCCTGCTGAGATGATTTGGCTGGATTGTGGCCACTGTGCTTTTTGGAGCCACAGGTGAAAGTTGGGTGAAAGTTGGACACCAAAGATGGATGAGCAGCTTTGAAAAGGGTCCAACAAGACCTCACACCAGAAGTACTAGTCCTCTTTGAACACTCCATACACTTCAACAACATTATATTGCTTCTCAAGACACTAGCCACCATAACGTATTACTTATCTCTATCATATCCCGGAGGAAATGAAATAGATATACACCAGATACAATTCTTTATATTTAATAATGTACTTCAAATAGCATCATAATCCATTAAAGCATTTGAGGATATGGCCCAATTTGAGGTCTTCAAATCATTTACATTTTTAGATTCCCTCATAACTATATCTGTATATTCATATATCAAACTGCATGCTTGGTAAAAATCAGTTAATAATTCACCTCTAGCTTTATCAATTGGTCAGTCCTGGGACCATAACATGAGTCAGGAGCCAAGCTGTCTAGCTTCTAGACTCTCTGTCTTGCACTTTTTTTGCAGTCGTGCCAACTTTATTTAGTGATAGTAAAATGAGTGTTGATGGATAATTGCTGTCTAGGGGTTGAGTACAATGGTTGTTAAAAGCTCATCTGATTCTAGGCTGCTTCCAAGACTCATAGTTCTGCTGTACTTTGTCCTGATCAGACCACACGTGGAATTTTATATTCACACATGAGTACCACATTTTTAGAGGCAAACTGATAAGCCAGAAAGTGTCTAAAAGATGGTAACTAGGCTGGTGAAGGGCCTTGAGTTCATCTCATATGAGATAGTTGAAAGAAACAGGGATATTTGATTTGGGGAAAAGAAGACTTAGGTATAATATGAACCATCTTTAAGTATATGAGGACTGGTATGTGGAAAAGAGAATGAACTCAGAAATTATGGAGCCAGATTTAGGGTTCCTAATAACTAGATCTCTAACAAGATAGAATGGGAAGTCTTAGGAGATGGAGGTTTCCATCCTACCCAAGCAAAGAGTAACTTGTTAGAAATATTATAAAGGGAACTCTTAGTCAAGTGTAGGTTGGATTAGGTCATCTCTGAAACAAAAATTCTGTGAGTCTTTTGCTATCAAATTAAAAAAAATTGTGAGTTTTCTATTAAGCAACACTCTATTGCTGATAATCTATCAACAATCAACTAATCAACAAACATTTATTAAGCATATACTATGTGCCAGACACTGTGCTAAGCTCTGGGAACACAAAGAAAGACAAAACCCAAAACCAAAACACAGTCTCTGCTCTCAAGGAACCCAATTTAATGGGACAGATAACATAATAAATTACTATCTATTTGTATCTATATACAAGATATAGATGGTGCAAATGGAAGGTAATACCAAAGGCAAGGCATTAGCAGAGGGCAGCAAGGAAGAGCATTGTGGTAGTGTAAAAAATATCCTGTAGATGGCTGAATTTTGGAGGAGTCATGGAGGGAATCCAGGAGGGAGAGGCAAGGAATAATAGAGTTCCAGACATAGAGGAGTGAATTGTAAGAAGATAGGAAAGCTAAGAGGAATTCTGGGGATTTGAATACAAAACAGTATTTCATGTGTGATACACTGTTATATATCCAGTTATCACTTCCTTCATTGTTATCTTTTGTACCTGTCTTTTTCACCCGCAGAGCCCAAGCTCCTCTCCCGAGTTATAAAAAAAGGAAAGATACTATTCTGTTTTTTTCTTCTAATCAACTTGGAAATCATAGTAGGGAATTTAGACATTTCTATCTGAATTCTAGAGAGGTAAAAGTACTCTTCCAAGGTCACACACTTAGCTGGTGGTAACCCAAACCATAACAACATTGGGATTTCACCACTATGGGTTCCAATTTCTTTCTGTCCTAAACAAGGAGGTTGGTTAGACTGGGTGATACCTACTTGTTAAAACCTTATCCTTCTGTTATCCAGTCTATGAGGAAAATATTCTACAACGTTCCTTCTTCTGATTTCTGTTAATTCTGTGCTTTTGCCTCTGGATTCACAGAAAAGTTCAGTTACAGGCCCATTTGGCACAGCTGGATATGGAGAGAGGGAGGCTGCTGTGCAGCTGGCTGCTCTGTGGGGGCCCTGCCTGGGGTCAGGAGGGACCCAATCCTGGTAGTGGTGCTCACCACTGTTTATCTAACTTCCCAAGTACAAAGCATCCTTTCTGACTGCAATGAATGGGAACCATCTAATGGGCTACAGTTTCTCCTTTATAAATAAACAAGGGATGAATAAACATGGAGTGCAAGGTTCAGAGCCCAAAGATGACAACTGCATCAGTGGTTTCCAGGAATGCCTCTGGATTTTTATTGGGTGTCATGGGTGGGAAGCATCAAGATGTTTAAAGAGAGTGGAATTAGCTTCAAGGAATTGATAATTAACTGGTAATTCTGTTAGGCTATTGAACATGTTGGGAATGGGGGAATCCCATGGAAGTTAAGCCTAATGGTTCAGATCCAGGGAGCACATTTTCCAAACCACAAATCAGGATGCACTATTTGATAAAGGAGAATTCTCTTATAAAAACTCATTAACAGTCTGTTCTTTTTTTTTTTCCTGGTGAAATCAGGAACAGTCCCAAAAAATTCAGTAACGTGGAGGCAATTCTAACTTTGAAGAACACATACTTTTCTTCCATTTTCCCTCCCTCCTTACATACCCTTGTGATTTATAGGCTTTAGAGTCTGGAGAAACCCACAGGATAATGGAAATTGAAGAGGGCAGGAGGGAAAGGGAGAAGGAATCAGAATCACAGAACCATAGAATATGAGAGTTAGAAAAAATCTTAGCGATCTACTCCAATCTTGTTATGTGACAGGTGAAGAAACCAAGGGGACAAAGGTAGAAATGGAGCCAAGATTTTAAGTTTCAATTTTGAAAGAGGATGAGAAACTGATGGAGTGTCAAGGTAGAGATGGTGTTCCAGATGGAACAAATAGCACTAGTATGTATTAGACCTTTTAATCTGGGGTCTCAAAACACGTCATGGAAGCATAGAACATGAGATTTGAAAAGAAAGATATCACTTGATCTAATTATCTTAATTTAAGGATAAGGAGACTAAGGCCCCCTTGTGAGACAAAGCCCAAAGCCATGCAGAAAGCTGACAGCAAAACCTGCACTACTTTATCAACTAGGATGTATATATTGGAGATTTAGGAGAGAGTGATAGGTAATAAATAGTGGTAATAGTTTTAATATCTCTAAGCAAAATTTTGCTGTACCAGCCCTCCTTAGCACATTGTCACAGAGCCAGAAATTTAGATTTAGAGGAAACCTGAGCACTGATTCTGGAGTCAATGAATGTGGGTTCAAGTTCTGCCTTTAATATTTACTACCTGTGTGGATTTGAGCACCTCACAATTCCCACCCTTGTCCTTGATTTCCTTAGCCTTAGGCATATTTGACATATACCTAAATGTGTTATGTTTTATATTTTATATAAATATAAAACACTTTAAAGTAGCTCGAGACTCACAAAGTGTTTTATATATGTTGTCTTATTTGAGCATTACTTCAACTCTATGAGGTAAAAACATTATTCCCATTTTATAGATCTGGAAGTGGAGGTTCAAAAAATGTCTTTTCTTAGCTCTAGAATGATGGGGTCAACCTAGCTGACTTATGAGAGTCCCTTCTAATTTCACAACTAGGATCCTTAGAGAATGTCTGGTTCAGGGTTCATAACCTAAGGTACATGGATAAATGTCAGTGTGTCTGTGAACTTGGTTGGGGAGGAAATCCCAACAAAATACACCTTTATTTTCACAAACTTCTAACCAAAATTTATCATATCCTTCAATTACTTAATGATACTCTTCTGAATAGGGTTCTATCACACACACATAGACATTAGGAATCCTGATCTAGTACACTCTCATTTTGCAGGTGAGGAAACTGAGTCCCATATAAATTGAGCAACTTGTCCCAGGTCTCCGTGGCAGTGGGTGCCAGACTCTCTGATTCCTAATAAACTGTTCTTTTTATTGCAACGATTTTATTTGCCCTTGAGTATATGGGGTGTGGAGACGAGATATAAAGGCTTATCTTGAGGACCTCCAAACCTGTAGGAGATAAAGTGAGTAGTGGCTATCTTTATAGAGATAAAGATTTTTTCCCAGTGGAAAATCATTAGCACACTTTGACTTTTCCCAGGATCATTCAATGAGCCAGACAAGAAGTTACTATCCTAGGGTCTTAGAATAATTTCCTTTTTCTTTCTTTCTCCTCTCCTCTCTTCTCCTTTTCTTTCCTCTCTTCTCCTCTCCTCTCCTCTCCTCAGCCACATTTCCTTCTTCTCTTTATACTGTGGAATTATGTAGTCCTTACTTGATTCCTTATGCCATTTGTTGATACATATAATAAGGTATTTGATTTGTCATTTGTGGAGAATTCAAATGCAGTGTTAACTGGGTGCTATCCAAACAATCAGATGAAAGATGGCTGCCCAGAATGGGCACCAAGCCTACATGAAGAAAGTGGAATTTGTAGTGACAGTGAAGTTAGCTGGATGATTTGACTAGCTGCTTGGACAGTTTGGGAGTTTCTATATTGGCTTTTTCTTTCACAGGACTATCTTTGTTGAATAAGGCTGTATTCCTTAATGGAACTTTCCCTCCCTCCAACAGCCAGTCTGTTTTCGCTTAAGGTGCATGAGATCATTATCTAACATCAGGGCCAAAGGAGAGAATTTTTCCAAGGCTCCTGAAATGATAAAATACTGCTTCTCTGCTGAAGTTCTTATTAGTGCTATTATTAGTTTAGCCATCTTTGAAAAGTACATTTCTGGTGGGCTTAGAACTAATACAGAGTTCCAAAAATTTATGCCAGGTTGGAAACAAAGAGAAGAAAAAATCAAAGTATTTTGAATCCTTGCAATGCAAAGTAAGACTCTTCCCCCAACTAAAAAATACATAAATAAGTATGATGGATTTTTAATTGTCATTGCACTCACATTAATTCAAGTATATTCAAAATAACAGCAACTCACAGCAATAATGAAGATCTGGACCCATGGAAATCAGAATAATATAAAAACAATCTTTTAAAAATTTGTATTTTATTTTTAATTTATGGAATAAAATGTTTATTTTAAACCAAAACATAGCATAATAATAATAATAATAATAAGATAATTTCACATGAAACTATCTATGGGATGAACATGTGAGTGTGAATTTACCTTGGGAGGAATAATTCCTGAATTTGGACAAGTTCATTTGTCTGCAGCATAGAACATTAGGCCCTTTCCTCTCTCCTGCTTCCTCCTTCTTTTAGACTCCCACCAGTGAAACAGAACAAACAACAGAAGACGATGAAAGATGAAGGGCTGAGAAATGTTTGTTGCACGTGCTCTCTGAGACATTCCTAGTGTTTTTACTACCTGTTTGGCATTAAGCATTTATACACGGGTTAGCAGTTTGTAACATTTTGTAAACATCCGTCCTACTTTCCAACAGGCCTTAGTAATGATCCAAAAGCAGCTGGGGAAGAGCTTGTGGGGAGAGAGCTTTTAACTAATCCACATGGCTGACCAAACTGGGATCATAATATGGTAAAATTTAAGTTAGGAGACATCTTGTATAATCTAGTCATCTAGTCCAATCTTCTCATTTAATAATTGAGAAAAAAAAAAACTTTTATATTTCTGATCCTCAGTTTCCTGAGTTGAACAGGAATAATAACAATACCATTTATCTCATAAGGCTGTTGTGAAAATCAAATAAGACAATGTATAGCTTAGCTCAAAAGTCTTAGCGCAATTTTAAACTTTAATATTTTCAAATTATAAATGCTGCAAACTTACTCCAAAAGTTAATTATTTAAAATTTTTAAGTGTTAATACATTTCTAATTAAAAATTCAACATAATTTCTGATATTGTGCTATCAATCTTCTAATCAATTCTTAGATTTTGTAAAAATTTTCATCATTACTCAGTGACTAAAAGGATTATCGAACTGGCTTTAAGATCATTCAAGCAACAAGGTTTTGATGTGTACATAACTATTTTGATGAGACTCTCCCCAGAGAGAAATCTCATGAAGATAAATCAGATTATTGAAATGACCAAAAGAGAAGATATTGTCTATCAATTCACTAGGCTGAGAAAGTGTCATTCATTGTATATGCAATGCATAATGATAGGATGTCCCTTATTGTTAAAATTAAAATAAAAGGTTTACTATTCAAGATTTGGAAAACTTAAAAGTACAAAATAAAACTTAAATAATTAAGCTTTCAGATTATGTTTTTGTAAGTTTGTAGCATTTCTACTTCTGAAAATTATTAAAGCCTAAAACTTCACTAAAGCTTTGGGGACATATTGTTTAGAAAGGAACTTTCAGCTGCTATATAAAACATTCCCATAATGGCTGTGTCATAGGAAAGATTTCAAATGAGTGGTGATATTCAGAATTGGGCTACCAGCCATAAAGCATAAGAGTTGCCATTGGTTATATGTCTGTATCTTGTGTTCTGAGATCTCCCAACATATGGTAAAGGAACTTTGTCCCTGACTAGTTAGTAGAATATGCTGTACTGATGACCCATCATGGAGAAGAAATAGTAAAGAGAAATAAAAGGAAAAGGCTCTTAGATAGTGGTAGTAGAAAATGATCAGGAGTAAAGTCAAACAATAATTAATACATATTAAGCCCTATGTGTCAGGCACTGTGCTAACCACTGGGTCTATAAAAAGAGGCAAAAATTAGTCCCCACATCAAGGAGCTTCCAGCCAATGGTACCAAATATCAATGCCAAGTAGTCCTTTATAAACTCTTTGGGAATAGGGATTATTTTATTTGTTGATCTTATATGACCAGTGCCTGGCACATAGTAGGTGCTTAATAAATTGATTATTGATTACTCTTAATTGATTATTCAAAGTGAGGGTGGGGTGATCTAATCTGTCTTGTTCCATACTGTCCAAATTTTTTGGCAGAGGACTAATTGGCACTTCTCTACTGTTTATATTTGGTCCTTTATTCTCAATTCTCATGAATAACCAGAGAAAATCTGGCAGAGGTGACTGCTCCACCATGCTGTTTCATTTGGGCCAGTGCCACGGTTTGATACTGATATCATTTCTCCCTGAAGGAAAAAAAGGAAAGATAGCACTAGTGCAGCCTAGGCACGTAGCTATTCAGCAGGGCACAGCTCCCAATCCAGGCTAAGCAAGCTAATTCAGCTAAAATCAGAACCAACCCCAACTTTTGACCTCAGCAACATGCTAGCAGAAACCCTGCAAATCTCATTAGAAAGGAGTAGAACCCAGCCAGAGCAAGATGAAGGGGTTGCATTTGTTTGTTTATTAAAATACATAAAAGTCTCACTGTAACAGTTTCCTCAGGGTTCTTCCATTGGATCAGTCTTTGGGGAAACCAGCATCTAATGAGGTCCCTTTATTACAATAATAATTAAAACCCTTTGGGTGGTGTTGAAGATGGAATTGCTTTGCACTAAATTCCACTCTCTAGTGAGCAGTGTTTATATGAAATGTCTTCTGCGATAACAGGAGGCTATGAAAATTCCAGGGGGGCTTAAAATGATCGATAAGCCCTTTACACATAACACCATCTTTCCCTGCTGTAACTAGAAAAGATGAATTGTTTTAGTTTCTCTCCTTCATAGATCTCCAGACTGTAACAACATTGAACTGAGCATTTTCTCCAACACTGTTAGAGAATGAATGTCCAGTCCAGGTAGGTTCTGTTGCAGTAGAAGAAGGGGTTTTCTGTCCTTCAGAAGGAGAAGGAGGTGCATGGAGATGGTTCACGAGGATCCTCCTAGCTAGGGCTAGTGAAGAACTAGCTGAACTTTCCTGGAGAAGAAGTGTGTCCATTTTACCCTGCCACATCAGAGCTCTGAGGAAAATCCCCCTAGTTATATATTTGCTACCAGTGAACCTGGTGGGTTCGCTTTCTAACAATATTATTAATTTCTAATTTAAAAATTATTTTAAAATATTTTTATTATTTAAATTAAAATTATTTTTAAAATTAAAAAATTCTAAATTAATTTCTAATAATATTATTAAAATCTAGTACCTATATACTACTACTACTACTAACTAGTAGTAGTTAATATTCAGTTCTTACTATATGCCAATCATTGTGCTAAGTACATTAAAATATTATCTTCACAACAACTCTGGGGGGAAACTGAGGGAGACAGAAGTTAAAGTAAACTTTTTCAGAATCACACAGCTAGCAAGTACTTGAGACTAGATTTGAACTCAAGTTTTCCTGACTCCAAGCCCAACTCTCTATCCACTGTCCCACTTTTCTGTGTTTTAAGGGTGACAAAGCTTCTTATGTATGTTTCCTTATTTGATCCTCACAGAAACCCTATGAAGTAGGTGCTATTACTGGTCCCATTTTACAGATAAAGGAGGTTAGTGATTTGCCCAAATTACACACCTAGTAAGCTTCTGAAGCAGGACTCAAACTTAATCTTGATAATTTCAAGTCTAACATTCTCTCCACTGTGAAAATCTTAACTATCCTAAAGAACCTGAGAAAGGGCGAGGATGTACTTGGGGAGGAATTATGACAAAAGGGTGTAGCCAAGGGCAACACGAAGATTATTCCCATCAGTACATCACATCTTCATGACCCAGGAGGGCTTTCCTAAAAGAAAAACAATAAATTATAATGTCTATTTATTTCTTCCATCCCATCCTTTAAGTCTTTTAAAAATTATATTTCATTTATTTTTTAACGTTCATTTAAAAATAATTGAATTTCTTCCTTCAGCTCCCTTTCCCTACATTGAGAAGACAAGCAATATGATCTCGATTATACTTGCCTTCATCTCTTTTATTAGGAGTTTTGTCAAGTAATTCCAGACAGAGTTCTTTGTCTAATGTTCCAGGAAATGAGCCAGTTTTTGTTTTACTCTCTGCTCTTCCCTATTATGCTCTCTACGTGTCTTCTTCCCTTCAGGGTGTTCTTACTGGAGGGATGGTCATTGAATCAACTTGAACAGATGACCTTTTCATTTTGGAAAAGTGAGACTAATGGATCAAGCACTCTTTCCAGCTTTCTGTGAAAAAGAAACATAAGAATCCACATTCAGCAAGGTCCTGGGAATCATTTGGGGGCATTTTGAATTTTGTACTATTGAGTTAGAACAAGTTAGTATAATAATGACAATTACTGACATTTATATGGTACTTCAAAGTTAATAGAGTGCCCTACATATATTATCCTTTGATCACAATCACCCTGGGGGACAAATAATATAGATATTGTTTTCACCCCCATTTTATGGGTGAGAAAGAGAGATGAAGTGATTTGCTCAGGATTTGGACCTGTGTCTTCTTGACTATAAATTCAGGGCTCTGCTGCTTGTTGTCTGAGTCTCCAATAGTCTCCTTTACTCTGCCTCTAGACCCCTTTCACCATACTCAGAACCACAAAGCTTAGGGGAGAAAGATCTTTAAAAAAAAAATTTCCCAAGTCACAATTACCTTCCTTGGGATTGTGCTGGGGAAGTGCTGGAAGGCTGAGTCAAGAATTGCTTAGGGAATGGTTTGCCTATCTTTTATGTTGTCCCTCCATCCTACTGGTTCTTCCTTACTTCTGGCTATTCCTCAACATTGAATTGTCATCTCTGTCTGACCAGACCCTGACTGATCTCCATACTTACTGGTTACCTTTTTTCTCCTCTCTGCAGTGGCAAATTCCTTCCTATGGGCCCAGCTTAAGTCCTGCCTCCTTGAAGTATTCTTCAGCTCACATTGACCTGCACCTTCTCTAAATACCTGTGGCATTTACATTCTATTGCTAGCATATTCAGAGTCTCCATAAGTCCTTATGCATTTTTATATTTTATCCCATTGATGGTAGCTATGATACAACCAATCTACAAATAGAATTTAAAAGTGTTTTACAAAATATTTAGGACAATGACATTGCACAATTGTATGTGATATAATTCCATGTCAGATCACAAAATATTAAAAATAGCTACTAAAGATGAAAAGGTTATATGTCCAGTGCTATGAAATGTTTAATACTGAGAAAGAAAAATAATCCAATTTGCCTTTAAATGTCTCTTAGATTTCTCATAATATGGAAGTACTTTCAACTTCCTAATGTAGCTTCCCTAATATAGCTATTGACTATTTCTAGTGTTATAGTACCTAAGGGAAAAATTCTCTTTTAAAAATGTTTTTGTTAATAATTTGCTCTTTTTACATTGTGCTATAGTCTTCTCTTTCTTCTCCCAGAAAGCCATCCCTTATAATTTTTTTTTTCTTAAAGAAAAAGAGGAAAAGGATAAGAAATTCAACAGGTATGTTTTTTATAATCAAGTAGGAAGAGTAAATCTAAACATGCTTAAAGGGTGGGCCCTCAGTGGCAAATCTCCTAAAACACAAAGAACATTCAACAGTTAAAGGAAAAAAGGGATAAATATATATATATGTATATATATATATGTATATGTATATATATTTAGGGGGAAAGTGACTTAATTTTTAAAAAATAAATAAAAATAATATTTAAGTAGCAAATATCCATCTTACCCATTTCCCAAACTACCTTCTCCCAAGCTGCTAGGTGTTGGAAAGTGTAAGTCCACACCCTTCTGTTGTTTTTTAGAAGAAATGGAAAATGGGAGTTATTGAATTACATATTAAATGAATGCCTGTAACTGAAAATTGATGAGTCCTGGCGTTGTAATGCTAAAGTATTGCAGGCACCCATCTTGCTTCCTTCCAAGATCGGACAAAGAAAAATTCCTATTGGTACTGCTTTGTCCAGCAGCATGGGTGACACTTGAATTAGCTTTTCCTCTGTGTGGATTTCTTTTTCTTTTCTTTTTTTCTTTTTTTCTTTTTTTTTTTTTTTTAGTTTGATGGTGCAGTGGATAGAACATTGAGCTTAAAGTTGAGAAGACCTGTGTGACACTGGGCAAGTTATTTAGCCTGTTTGCCTCAGTTTCCTCAATTGGAATAATAATAAAAAAAATAATAAAAGGGGATAATAAATCACTACTTCACAGGGTGGTTGTAAAAATCAAATAAGACAATATTGTAAAGTGCTTAGCACATTGTCTGACACAGACTAAGTAGGGTGTAATATAACTGGTTATTCCCTTGTCCTGCCCTTCTCATCCCCACAAAAGTAATTCCCCTTTCCAAACTGGGTGAATTGAAAATTTCTAATTTATGCACATGCCAGGGAGATAAAATTCACAAAAAAAGCATGGGATAAATATGCCCCTGCCCTCAATAAAAATGCCAATTATTTAAATTAAAAGTCGAAAAGCTGCCAAAGGACTTTGTGAAGACCTTGTATGCTGCCTTTTGTTGTTCCATGGTGCTTTTATTGTTCTTGTCTCCAGAGGAGAGTGTAAGTCCTTACACAGCAGGGGAGATGTCTCATCAATCTTGAGTTATCTGTGGCAGTATCCAGGTAGCCAGTAAATATTTGTTGGTTGATTAGCCTTTATCCTTACTACAATATTTCATAAAAAGCTTTACTTATGCATTAATGATTTCTGATTTCATCAATGTAAAAACTCTTTTTACTGAAGCCCTCTGTGACTCATCTATTAATATAGAATAACTGAAAGCAACTTGTACCTTCCTCCTGCGATTATCTCAAGTTTACCTTCAATATAGCTTGTTTCTACATTATTATTAGCCTGTTGTTTTCCCCATTAGATCATATACTTCTTGAGATTATTGTTTTTATCCAGGGATAATTTTTTGTCCTTTGCAACCCCAATACTTAGCATAGTGTCTGGCACATAGTTGCTGTTGTTTTGTCATTCTTTCAGTCATTTCCTTTTTCAGTTCATTTTTTCAGATGCAGAAAATAAGGCAAATACAGTTAAGGGACTTGCCTAGAATCAGGCAGCTAGTAAGTGTCTGGGGCCACAACTGAATTCAGGTCGTCCTGATTCCAAGTCTGGACCTTTATCTACTGTGTCACCTAGCAGCCCATAGCAGGCACTTACTAAATTTTTACCTACTGACCAATAAGTGTCTAAGATATTGGGATTGAATCTCAATCTCCAGGAATACAGTTCCATCACTATCTACTTCATAATACTGCCTCTGTAAATAAGGACTTTTTAAAATAAATATTGATTATCAAACATTAAGTAAATTGCTAATAAATACCTTCCTGCTTCCATGCATTCAATTTTATCTTCAAGACTTAAAGAGTTAATGAAACTTCCAAAATTGGGAGAATCAGGCTCAGTGAATGGTAACTGATAAGTCCATAAGCCCGGTAAAGCTACCTCAGTCACCAAAATTTTCCACTGCTGAACAATCCTCTGCATGTCTACCAAAGAGACTTAAAATTATCCTTCTATTCAATAAAAGGTTTTAACTCTTTGCCCCTAGAAATATTTAAATAAATACTGGCACAAGGGTCTAATGAGTTTTAGGTATGGTAGAAAGGAAAAAGGAGAAAATCCAAGGGAGGGAAAGATTGGTAACTTAATGAATGGAAAATAATCTCTGGAATGGCACAGGAAAGATGACACACAGGATGATACACAGGACATTAGCAATAGCAAATAGTACAGATGGTCCAGGGTCTGATCACAGGAGGAGATGAGAACCAGAGGAAAGAGGCAAGAGTGAACTTTCTTAACATAATATTGTACTACTTGCTGTTTAGGGGAGAGAGGGGAAAAAGGGAGGGAAAAATTTGGAACGCAAGATTTTGCAAGGGTAAATGTTGAAAACTATCTTCGGATGTATTATGAAAATAAAAAGCTATTATTTAAAAAAAAAAGAGTGAACTTTCACAAAAGTAATTCTGGACCTCCAGATGCATCTGCATCATAGAATTCTGTGTACCTGATGGTCAGCCAATTCTATGGGGATGATAGAACTACCTCCATTCTCATGGAAGACAGAACAGGAAGGGAAGCAGATCTTCAATTGGGATCTGAATTAAAAGTAAGGGAGACCCCTGAGTGTTATAAAGTGATCTTTTTGTTCTCTCAACTCATCCTATCTCTGTTCTCCAAATTTTGTATTAATTGTAACCCTTCTTGGACTGATCTTGTTGGACTTGTAATGAGTCCATTAATCATCAAGCATTTATCAACACCTATTATATGCCTGACCCCATCCTGGATTTCTGCTCTGTGCTGATAGAGCCAGTGAAACTATGAGATCTGCCATGCAGGGTTATCCAAAATGAACAGGTCATAGTGGAGAGTTTTGACAAAAAGTGATCCACTAGAGAAGGAATGGCAAACTATTCCAGTATTTTTGCCAAGAAAATTCCATAGATAATAGGGCCTGCCACACTATATAGTCCCTAGTGTCACAAGGAGTCAGACACAAAAAAACAATAACAAATGTGTCAGGGACTGCAATAAGAGCTAGGGCTATAAAAAAGAAGAAAAAACCCAAAACAATCAGTGCCATAGAGAAGCTTACAATACAATGGAAAGATAATAAGTGAATAACTAATTACATATGTATATACATACAATGTATAGAGACAGAGACAGAGAGACAGAGACAGAGAGACAGAGACAAAGAGAGAGAGAGAAATAGAGACAGAGAGCAACCAACAGAGACACACAGAGAAAAGACACAGTCACGCACATACACAGAGACAGACAGAAAGATAGACAGAGACAGAAAAAGAGAGTTATTAGCAGCCGGAAGAACCAAGAAAGAGCATCCTCAGAAGCTGGGATTTAAATGAGTCTCAAAGGAAACCAAAAATACTGAGAGAAGTTGGGAAACATTCAGTGTAAAGGTATAGGAAATACCTTTTCTCTTGTGAGGAGAAGAAGTAAGGAGTTGCAAACCTGGATGGCTTGGAGGATGGTGGCGCCCTTGGAGAAGTTGGGAAGAGGAAGGCTTTTAGGGACAAAATAATGTTCTCTTTTGGATTGTTTGGATATGTTGAGTTTGAGATGCCTGTGAGACATCTGATTCAAAATGTCCAAAAATGTCCAAAAAATGTCCAAAATGTCCAAAATGGTTTGTGATTTAGAACTGGAGACTAGGAAAGAGGATATACAAATCTGGAAATTATCCAATGATAATTGAACCTATGAGATCTGATTAATAGATGGAGTAACATAGTATAGAGGAGAAAAGAGACAACCATAGTAAGTAGGTGTGATGTGAACTAAGAAGCAGCAATTGAGTAGATAGGAAAAGAACCAGGAGAGAATAGTGTTATAAAAACCTAGAGAGGAAAGAATATCCAAGAGAAGGAGCTAAAAAGTGTCAAAGGCTATAGAGAGGTCAAGAAGGACTGAGAAAAGACAATTTGTCACTGAGGAGATCTTTGGTGATCTTGGAAAGAGCAGTTTCAATGGAATAAGATTAGAAGCAAGATTTCAGAGGGTTAAGAAGAGAAGTAAGCGAAAAAAAAACGTGGATTGAGCTCTTTTTCTTCTCTCCTCTCCTCTCTTCTCCCCTCTCTCTCCTCTTTTTTTCCCCCTCTTCTCTTGTAGACGCTTTAGCTCCTTAGGGTGCATTTCAGATGCTGCCTCCTACAAAAGATCTTGCTTGACCCTCCTGAGTATCATTGTTCTCCATCTCTTCAAATTATATTTTATTCACTTATCTGTACTCTTCCCTAGCTTGATTAAAATGTGTTTCCTGAGGGCAGGCACTATTTTCCCCTCTAGGGACTAACACAATTCCTGACACAATAGAAGTTCAATAAATGTTTATTAAATTGAATAGAGTTAATTAGAAAGAAAAGACCCAAGGTGGATCACAGTCATTTAAAATAGTACAAAAGAGAAAAAATACTTTGAAGAAAGATCTCTATCTTGATTAGCTGAAATGTAATGGTAGGGGGTCAGTTGAGTAAATCAATCAAATTACTCCACTTCATCTAAAATAAGTGATAAACACTATTACCAAGTAAGAATAATTTTTGTTGTTGAAGTAAATTGATCAAAAGCATTCCAACTAAGTGTAAAAAGACCTTGATCCATTTACATGTCTATGATGAGCTTTTGGATAAACTGGAAGTGTTGCTGCACAGGAAGAATGTTTGAGTTAGCTAATACCCTAGTTCTTCAATAAAATAGCAGAACAATGCAAAGTTGAGATAGGAATTCTAGCTAATGGGGAGAGAATGTTCCACTTAAAACCTTTAAGAAGATGAATCACTCAGTTAAGGATTGGGAAGAAATATCAAGAGAAGAAATAACAAGATGTCACAGATGGTGACAAGACCTTGTTCAAGAAACTATGATTGCCATTTGAATTTTACAATGAGCCCAAGCTTTTCTGTATAACTTTGAAGGTCCTTTATAATCTAGGTTCTCCCTACCTATTCAACCCATGCTCTATAATGTGCATCTTCCATTCTAGTCAGAACAGTTTGTTCAATGACCTCTGCATATGACATATTTACTCAGGCCTCCTTACCTTTGCTGTCTCAATCCTTCATCTGTTTTTGATATCATGCATCCTTCCTTCATCCTGTTTAAGCTTTATTGATCAAGTTCAAGACATAGTTTAAATCATACTTACTTTAAGAATCAGTTTTTTACTCCTCCAACTCACAGTGATTTCTCCCTTCTCTAAGTAATTTTATTTATTGATTTATTTATTTATTTATTTGTTTGTTTGTTTGTTTGTTTGTTTGTTTATTTGTTTGTTTGTTTGTTTATTTGTTGTTTGTTTGTTTGTTTGTTTGTTTATTTATTGGTGAGACATTTGGGGTTGTGACCTTCCCAGGGTCACACAGTTAGGAAGTGTTAAGTGTCTGAGACCAGACTTGAACTCAGGTCCTCCTGACTTCAGGGCTGGTGCTCTATCCACTGCACCTACCTGCCCCTCTAAGTAATTTTAGACTAACCAGTATGAAGCAGTGTAAAACATATTGAATATAGGATTAGATAACCTGGGTTAAATCTTGTCTCTTCTGCTAAGGACTTGTATGACAATGGGCAAAACTTTCAATTTCTCTGGTCTTCAATTTCCTCTTCTTTAAATTAATGAGTTTTCCACCCCTAATTATATGATCCTATGAACTTAGCACTTGTATTCAAAAAGCATGTATTAAGTGCTTACTATATGCCAGTCACTATTAAGCATTGGAAATACAAATAGGAAAAAAAGACAGTTCTTCCCCTTCAGAAGCTTATATTCTTTTATTTCCTTTTTTCTTTCTTTCTTTCTTTTTTTTTTTTTTTTTGCTGAAGCAATTGAAGTTAAGTGACTTGCCCAGGGTCACCCAGCTAGGAACTATTAAGTGTCTGAGGCTGGGATTTAAACTCAGATCCTTCTGACTTTAGGGTTAGTGCTCTATCCACTGAACCATCTAGCTGCCACCTGAAGCTACATTCTAATGGGAGAAAGGGAATTGAAGAAAATGGTAACTTTTGGAAAATGATGGCTGGCTGGTCTAATCCCTTCCTCAAAATGATAGAATTACTTTCATATGGAATTTAACACTTAACTAATAACTGATTTATGTAATGGGAAGCTATGTAGTGTAGTGCAGGGCTTCTTAAAGTTTTTCTACTTACAGCCCCTTTTTGCCTGAGAAAATTTTATGTGACCCCAGGTATATAGGTATATAAAAATATACAAATTAAACATTTACTGATAATAAATCATAATTTCATGATGCCCAATTCACTTATGAGACTCCATATGGGGTCAAGAACCACAGTTTAAGGAGCTGGGGCATAGCGAATAGAGCTCTGGGCCTAGAGTTAGAAAGTGTTGAGTTCAAATCTACTCTCAGACATTTACTGGTTGTGTGAGCCTCGGCAAGTCACTTTACCCTGTTTTTCTCAGTTACCTCACGTGTAAAATGAGCTGGAGAAGAAAATGGCAAACCATTCTCCAAATGGGGTTATAAAAAGCTGGACACAAGTGAAAAATGACTGAACAACAAAACTTAAGTTGTCCTTTAAGGTTTACAAAACATTGAAGTCAAATGATTTTGGGTCATTTGGGTCATCGTCTGAGAATGAAGGAGAACAATCAACTAAACATTGTCTCACAATAACCCTGTGAAGCAGCTAGCACCAGTATTAATATTTCCATTGTTCAAATAGGAAACAGGCTCAAGGAGGGTGTGCTTTACCCACTGTCTAAAAGATAGTAGGTGTCAGTGACAGAATGCAAACTTAGTATTTTATTTTATTTTAATTTTTTTTGGTCACTATTTATTAAGGTCTTATTCTAGTTGCTAAAGATATAAATACAAGCAAAAAGAAAGACATTCTCTGTCCTCAGGGAGTTTACATTCTAATTGAGAGACTCAACACATCAAAGGTGAATTGAAAAGGGGAACAGAAAGGGAAATATAATGGCAAAGTCTGAAGTCAGCTGGGAGGGGAACAAAGGGGGTCTCAAAAGGAACTCACAAATAGAAGGCTGGAGTGGAGGGATGCTTCAGAGTAAGAAGGCCAGAGGGTGAAAGATGAGTGCTCTGGACTTTCCTCTCAGAATTCATCAATGGGAGAAATGGCCTGAAGGAGAGAAGTCTGCAGGTAGCTGAAGGGAAGGCTGTTGGTTCTAAGATGAGTTTTCTTTCTACCATGTTGTTATTGTTCAGTCATGGCTGACTCTGTAATGTCATGGCCTTGTCTATGGAGTTTTCTTAGCAAAAATACTGGAGTAGTTGGTCATTTCCTTCTCCAATATATACCTTTTTTTTTTTTTTTTTTTTTTTTAAACAGATGAGCAACCAAGGCAAATAGGGCTTGAGTTGCCCAAGGTCATAGAGTTAATAGTATCTGAGGCTAGATGTGAACTCAGCTCTTCCTGATTTCAGGGTCAATGCTCCATCCACTGAACTACCTAGCTGCCCTTTTTTCTACCATACCAGGATGCTACCTTTTTTAGTCATCTATGTAATTATTTAATATGTATTGATCTTATTTCTTGAATTAGATATTAATTTCATTGAGAAAAATCATACTTGTTTGGTATCTCCTGCAGTTCCTAATAGTGTTGGTTTCTAGTAAATGATCTCAGTCTGTTGATTGATAACACATGGATCCAAGGAGCATAAACAACTGGCCAAAGTTTCTTAAACTGTGGTCATGACTTCATATGAGGTCATGTAATCGAATATGGAGATCATGAAATGATGACTTATCATCAGTAAATGTTTGATTTGTATACCTGTTTTATATACCTATGTACCCAGGATCATGTAAAAATTTCTTAGATGAAAAGGGGTCACAAGTGGGAAAAGTTTAAGAAGACATGTACAGGGCTCTGGATTTGGAGGCAGCAAACCGTGGGATTTGAACTGAGCCTTGAAAGGTATCAAGGGATATAAAAATGAGAAGAGAAAACATTCCCAACATGGGGGACAGACAGTGAAGATGCACAGAGCTAGGAAACTGAGTACCTTGTTCCGAGAACAGCAAGGAGACCAGTATTGCTGTTCTCAAACAGTGAGTGCCTTGGGCACAAAATGCAATCTTCTCAATAGTTCTAGTTGATGGCATATAGTCCAGGTCTCTGTAAGCAATGTACATTACTCTGCTGCTATTGATCTGGCCTTCCACATCTAGAATCCATTTGCAGAAATCAGGTGATTCATGATATTACTCTAAGCCTGATTTCTTACTACCTTGGCAGAAAATAATAATAGCCAGAACCTTCTTCCTAAGATAGGAGAGGCAGAAAGAGCAGTCTGAGAAAGCCAGGCCAGGAAAATACATATTTTTATGAACCAGAGCAGGACTCTCTCATTATTCCACCTTCCCAGAGTGAACCTGATCATGTTTTATTCATCGAAAATATAGATTTTTATTGTTCTTCCTTTTCTCTTTAACAGCAGTGATTCTGCCCTGATCTGGCATGGCAATCTAGTTCATTTGTCCCTCAGGAGGGCTTTCTCCCCCTTTTCTCCCCCCCACTGCTCTACTCCATTTCTGCCAGCTGCTCGTTGCATTGTCTGGGCTGCAGAGCACCACTGCTGTGATCGAGGGACTCCCTTGGCTGGGGAAGGGGGGTTTTGTTTCTTATTATCCAAAGCAGTTAGTACGGGTAGAAGGATGGTGAAATAAAAAGGGAGGAAATGACATTTAGAATGCACATGGATTACCCATTTGTTTGGTCCCAAGGAACAACGTCTTCTCTCTGTGTGTGTAATTTATGGACTCTGGGGTCTGTGGTGGTTGCTTAGTGGCACACATGTTGCACTAAAGGAGAGAGGCACGTGTGTGTGAAGGACAAAAGCAGAAAGAAGGGAGTGCCTTGGGTCTAATTCTTCCTCCAGAGGCAGAGCTCTTATTGTCTCC
Organism: Sminthopsis crassicaudata; assembly: GCF_048593235.1. Classification (NCBI taxonomy): domain Eukaryota; kingdom Metazoa; phylum Chordata; class Mammalia; order Dasyuromorphia; family Dasyuridae; genus Sminthopsis; species Sminthopsis crassicaudata. Next base: position 381,348,000 of record NC_133620.1, on the reverse strand, counting down.
CTAGGCTAGGTCAAGATGAAAAGAATTGGCTTTGAGGCCCCTTTAAAGGGGAGTAAAAGTAAAAACAAACAACACCTTCCTGCTCCTGTTATCCCCATCCTTCTCACCAAAATACCCATCAACACATTTTCACCTCCTTCCTCTCGTCTGGTTAATTGTCTCAATTGTCTGTTCTTTAGTTAAGATGTCTGAAAGAAATTCTATTGGACTAGGGGGAGGAATTTAGGAAAGAAAATAAGCTTTTGAACTTAGAGGCAGCTTTACACTTCCATTTATCAGATGGAAAAACTGATCAAAAAGGTTAAAAAAAATTAAAAAGGTTATCAAGGTCCATGGCTCCCAGCTTTCCAGGTCAGATCTGGGTATGCCTTGCTTTGCTCTCTGCATGCTTACATCCCCAAGTCTGGAACCTTTACCTGAAAATTGATAATGAAAGGGAAATAAAATATCTGTATTGCAATGAACATGTGTCCAGAGATCAGCCCTGTCATAGATATGGATATCTGTGCAATAATAATCTTTTACTTAATGCAGAACCTAACTATGCAGCAATCCCACCTCTCCAGAGCATTAATCCTGAACAAATAAGGTCTCTGAGCATCCAAATACATGTTACAAAGTCCATGTACTAAAACATTTTTAAGCTATTTTTAAGGTAGCTAAGAATTGGAAATTGAGAAGATGCCCATCAATTAGGGAATAGCTGAACAAGTTGTGGTATCTGATTATAATGGAATATTACTGTGTTATAAGAAATGACAAACAGTATGATTTCAGAAAAACATGGAAAGATTTACATGAACTGATACAAAGCGGTCAGGAGGATCAGTTGAATTTTGTGCATAATAACAATAATATTGTATGAGGAAGAATTGTAAATGACTTGACTATTTTCAGTAATACAATGATCCAAGAAAATGCCAAAGGACTCATGATGTGAAAAATGCTATCCACCCCCAGAGAAAGACTTGATATTATCTAAATATAGCCTAAAATATACACTATTTTTCATTTTCTTTCTTCCTCCTCCTTCTCCTCCTCTTCTTCCTCCTTCTCCTCCTCTTCTTCCTCCTTCTCCTCCTCCTCTTCCTCTTCTTCTTCTTCTCCTCCTCTTCCTCCTCTTTCTTCTTCTTCTTCTTCTTCTTCTTCTTCTTCTTCTTCTTCTTCTTCTTCTTCTTCTTCTTCTTCTTCTTCTTCTTCTTCTTCTTCTTCTTCTTCTTCTTCTTCTTCTTCTTCTTCTTCTTCTCTTTCTCCTTCCTCTTCCTCTTCCTCTCCTTCTCCTTCTGCTTCTCCTCCTCCTTCTTCACCTCCTACTTCTTTTTCTATTGCTTCTTCTTCTTTTACTTCTCTTTCTCCTCCTTTTTTTTCTCTTTCTCTCTCTTTTGTATCTTAAATGTTCTTATACAAAATGACTAATGGAAATAAATGTTTTCATGATTGCACATGTATATCCATATATTATACTGCTTGCCATCTTGGGGAGGAGAGAAAGAAGAAGGGAAGGATCGAATTTGGAAGACAAAACTTAAAAAAATAATAATTACATGTAATTGTGGGGAGCATAAAATGTAATTTTAAAAAACCAAACATAACCAAGTCCTTGTACCAGAAAATTTATGTCCTTTAGCCCCTGGGCAGCAGCCTGGCATCCAGGATGGAATAGTGGCCTCAAAACCAGGAAGACTTGGGGTTTAAGGCCTTCTGGCCCATACTGGCTATGCGCGTGATCCTGGACAAGTCACTTAATTTCTGTGTTATAGCACCTTCTCTAGAACTGTATTGAGGAGCTCCACACAACAATGAAATCTCAGGTCCAGTCTTCATCCTATCCTATTTGAGAATCATTCCCAGAGACTGTAAGTTTGTGATAATCAAGAATTGTATCCTCAATGTCTGGCACAGTGTCTCAGAAACAGGAAAACAATATATACAATGATTATAACAGTATCAGTGGAAAAAACAACAGAAACAAAAACAATCAAAACTGCATGCTTCAAAATTATCATGAAAAAACTTGGCACCAAAGGAGAAACATGAGAAGGCATTTCTCCATCCTTCTTTGTAGAGATAGAAGGTTACAGCCACAGAGCATATAATGGCAGACTTTTTCAATATATTATATAGTTTTGCTCAGGGGTATCCTAGTAAATGTTTGACAACCAGTTCTCTAAAAAAAAAAAACCCTAAAAACCCCAAACTCCAAAACCATGCTGAACACATTTAAATTTAATCTGTAATACCACCATCTTCTCCAAAGCTTTCTTAAGTCTAAAGAATGAATAAAATAATACATCAATGACTGATTTGTAGCCTTTGAGTATTTCTGAAATGTAAATGTTGACAATGAAAATTTAACAGTCAGAAAAATGTCAGGTGGCTCCATTTAGCACTGATTTCCTGAACTTTTCTTCCTTCTTTTTTAAATTTTTTGGAGGCATTCAGGATATGGTTATCTAAGTAGAGGAGATTAGAATGTAGGGAATTATAGGTAAAGCAAAACATAAAATATATTAATAAAATTTTATTTTAATGTGATTTTAAGAATTATTTTAAAATAAAAAAACCAAAAATTTAAAATTCTAGCTTATGAATATTATATGGCTCATATTAGCTTCTTTCCCATATCCTATTCATGAGATACACTTTACATTTTGAACCTATTTGAGTAAATATGATCTAACAATCAACAACATTTTAAAAGTGCCTACTGTGTTCCAAATTCTACATTAGTTTTGGGATATACAAGATAAGATCAAAATGGGTCCATGATTTAGGCATAAAGAATGAGATCATAAATAGATTAGAGGAACAGAGGATAGTCTACCTCTCAGACCTGTGGAGGAGGAAGGAATTTATGACCAGAGGAGAACTAGAGATCATTATTGATCACAAAATTGAAGATTTTGATTACATCAAATTAAAAAGTTTCTGCACAAACAAAACTAATGCAAACAAGATTAGAAGGGAAGTAACAAGTTGGGAAAAATATTTTTACAATTAAAGGTTCTGATGAAGGCCTCATTTCCAAAATAAATAGAGAACTGACTCTAATTTATAAGAAATTAAACCATTCTCCAATTGATAAATGGTCAAAGGATATGAAGACAATTTTCAGATGATGAAATTGAAACTATATCCACTCATATGAAAGAGTTCCAAATCACTACTGATCAGAGAAATGCAAATTAAAACAACTCTGAGATACCACTACATACCTGTCAGATTGGCTAAAATGATAGGAAAAGATAATGATGAATGTTGGAGGGAATGTGGGAAAACTGGGACACTGATACATTGTTGATGGAGTTGTGAAAGAATCCGGCCATTCTGGAGAGCAGTTTGGAACCATGCCCAAAATGTTATCAAATTGTGCATACACTTTGATCCAGCAGTGCTACTACTGGGCCTATATCCCAAAGAAATACTAAAGAAGGGAAAGGGACCTATATGTGCCAAAATGTTTGTGGCAGCTCTTTTTGTAGTGGCTAGAAACTGGAAAATGAATGGATGTCCATCAATTGGAGAATAGTTGGATAAATTATGGTATATGAAGATTATGGAATATTATTGTTCTGTAAGAAATGACCAGCAGGGTGAATACAGAGAGGTTTGGAGAGACTTGAATGAATTGATGCTGAGTGAAATGAGCAGAACCAGGAGATCACCATATACTTCAACAACAATACTGTATGAAGATGTATTCTGATGCAAGTGGATATCTTCAACATAAAGAAGAGCCAATTCACTTCCAGTTGATCAATGATGGACAGAAATAACTACACCCAGAGAAGGAACACTGGGAATTGAATGTAAACTGTTTACACTACTGTCTTTTTAACTAGGTTACTTATACCTTCGGAATCTAAACTTAATGTGCAACAAGAAAATTGGATTTACACACATATATTGTATCTAGGTTATACTGTAACACACTTAATATGTATGGGATTGCCTGTCATCTAGAGGAGGAAGTAGAGGGAGGGAGGGGAAAATTTGGAAAAGACTGTTTTGACAATCATTTTTACAAAATATTCTTCTTGTTCTGTTCATTTCATTTTGCATCAGTTTACATAAGTCTCCAGGTTTTTCTGAGCCCATCCTGTTCATCATTTCTTATAGCAGAATATTATTCTGTCACAATCATATGTTCACAACTTGTTCAGTCAGTCCTTAGTTGATGGTATCTTTTTCTAATTCTTTACTACAAAAAGAGTTTTTTGCACAAATAAATCATTTTCCTTTTCCTTTTCTCCCTTTGGATACAGCAATATTGTTAGGATCATCATCTGTGAAAGACTTAGTTACCCTGATCCTGATCCAGACAATGATCCAAGACAATTTCAAAGGACTGATGATGAAAAATGCTATGCAACTGCAGAGAGAAAATGGATGGCTAAATGCAGATAGCATCCTTTTAAAACTTTGTTTTTCTTGTTTTCCTTTGTGCTTTCTTTGTTAATATATCTAATATGGAAATATGTTTTGATGAAGACATATTAATACTAAACATATATCCATCAAATGGCAGAGCATCCAAATTCTTTTTTTAAAAGTTAAATGAATTGCAGGAGAAAATTGACAAAATATTTGCATGCCTTCTCAATTTACTACTCAAATTATTTTGTCTTATTAGTAATAAACAACCTTTATTTGGTCTCATAACAGTTGTATAATTTTGTTAAGAATAAGGTTATTCAATATGCTTCTTTATTTTAAAAATATTACCTTATTCTTTTTTGTTTTGTTTTTCAGAATAGTACAAATATGGAAACGTTATATATGACTTTATATTTGTTATATGTTTTCTATTTCTTGCCTTTTCAATGGGTGAGGGAGGAAGAGAATTTAGAAGTGAAAAAATAAAATTGAATAATAAAAATTTTGTTATAGTTACATAATACATATACTATATAACTATAATAATAGTATATTGCTCTAGAACCAGGAGATCATTGTACATGGCAAGAAGAAGATTATTATATGATGGACATGGCTCTCTTCAACAATGAGATGATTCAGACCAGTTCCAATTATTTAGTGGTGAAGAGAGCCATCTATACCCAGAGAGAGGACTGTAGGAACTGAGTGTAGTTCACAACATAGCATTTTTACTCTTTTTGCTGTTGTTTGCTTGCATTTTATTTTCTTTCTCATTTTTTTCTGGTTTTATTGGATTTTTCTTGTACAGCAAGATAATTGTGTAAATATGTATGCATATTGGATTTATGCATACATCTTCCATACTACAACCCCCTTCCCATTTGAGAATTTCTACCATGTTTAACATATATTGGACTACTTGCCATCTAGGGGACGGGGGTGGGGGAAGGGGGAAATTGGAACACAAGGTTTTGCAAGAACTAATGTTGAAGAATTATCCATGCATATGTTTTGAAAAATAAAAAGCTTAAAAAACATTTATATTGCTCTAATATAAGGTTCGAATTCACTTCATTTCAATATTGTATTTAAAAGTTTGAGTTGGCTGAAAATGATTTTTTACAAGATATATGGGGGAAAAATATGCCAAAGACATGTGGAGTCAAGTGAAAAAATGCATTATTTGCTGTGCTTACTAAATGATGATATGAATTTTCACTCCATTCACCAATTATGCAAAAAAAAATTTTGTTTAAATTTGGCTGGTAATTTCTATTTTCCCTAATGTGGGGATAAAGGGGGATGGCCCCTAGGTTTTAAATCCCAAATATGAAGGGTAGCTATTTCAAATGAGAAGGGGGCTGTAGTATGAAAGATCGTAGGATATGTTGATAGATATCTTGATTTCCTCATGGTGGATAGGCTTCATTTGTTTCCAAACCATCTTATGTGATGGAGGTTGAAGGGGAAGGGTGGAAGATTCAGTCTTAGGAGTAGGGTTTCAAGCCAAAGAGAGTTCTGTCCTTGAGTATTTGAGCTTCCAGCCCACCAGGCTTAGTAAAAAACTTCCTTTTTTTTCCCCTGGAGGTAGGGAATAAATAGCAAAGGAGAAAATATTAAGGGACTCAAGTGTAAAGAACTTGGACTAGGAAACATACAATGTCCAAGTATTATAGGGAGAAGAAAAAGAGGGAGAATTAGATGGAAGATATCTATTTGCCCACCTATCTGTCTATCATGTAGTAGACTATCCAATGTAAACCACACTGAACAAAGATAGAGAGGAATATAACAGAAGCAAGCAGTGTCTTTAAGCTGGCTGAGTAACTATGCTACTCTCCTCAGTGGTCTTTTTTGGTTGAATTTTGTGTACTGATCATCTTTCATATCCTCTTTGTTGTTTTTTTTTTTTCAAATTTAATTTAATTTTTCAATAAATACAAATATATATATTTTCAATTACACCCACACCCTACTGAAAAGAAAGAAACTCCTTAATAACAAATATACATAATCAAACAAAAGAAATTCCTTCAATGACCATGTCCAAAAATACTTTGTGCCCTGAGTCCATAACTACTCAGAACTAGGTAGCATACTGTATCACTAATCCTTTGGAATTGTTGAACATCCCCTTTAGAGACCATCAATCTAGTCCAACATCTCTCCCTCTCCCCTTAATTTTACATATGAGGAAACTGAGGCTGAGAGAGAAAGAATGATTTACTAAAAATCACACAGATAGGAAGTGGCAGAGCCTGCATTCCTTTGAAGGAATATAATCCTTTAACACTTAATCAGTTGCCTTTTCTGCTGCAATGTTTTCTGCTGTGCTGATTCTTTCTCTGGTTAATAATTTTACTCCTATTGTGGAACGAGGGTAGGAGGCAAGGGGTTGGTAATCAACTCTCTGCAAACAATAAAGTAACTTTGAAGAAAATAGTGGAGAACTTACCAGCCCACATATAATTTTGTTTTATTTTTATCCATCTGCTCTCCCCTAAGTCAATATACTGAGGAGTTAAATAAATTAAGCATTTTTTATATAACCCTTTTTTATTTATATGTTTACCAAATTTGGCAAGATAGTATTTTGACTCCTAATAGTCATTATTGATGCTGTATTTGAGATTTTTTTTTAAAGGCTTCATTAGTTTTCCAAAATGTTCATTAGACTGAATGGAAGATTGATGAAATATATATTGCAAAATAAAATATAGATCAGAGATATAACTAGTGTTTCTGGTGCCCAGGATATCACAAGAGGAATGTATCTTCAATCAACAGCAAAAATTAAGTACTTTCCATGTGGCAGGCCTTGGGATACAAAAGAAAAAAAAATGAATCTATGTCCTCAAAAAGCTCATTTTTCTTTAGGGGGATAAAATATGTAAAATAAAAAATTTTAATGTAAATCCAGCTGTGAGAGTGGGAAGATAACCCAACACATAAGGAAACCGTGAATGGAAATCCCAGATCATCAGAAGTTCCCTACCCAGAAAGGGAGTAAGTTGGGGCCCGGAGAGGCCTGTGGGAGGGAACGGAGACATCTAGTAACTTCCTACTTAAACTAATTATTCTTGCTAAGTAGGTGCTAAGCTCAGTTATTCATTCATACCTGCTGAAGGAACAAGTACAATTACTACATTCTAAATTCCTACATTTTTGCACCCTTGACCATATTTTGAAGTTCCCTCTCCCAGTTATGGCTCTCCTATAGCTATAACTCATTACTTCCAACTGGGTATGACTTTTTGAAAGAAAAATTTTTCTTTGTGGGCTTAGACATTCCAAAATAAAACATTTCTCAACATGGAGATTGTGAGAGAAATTCCCTTATCTGGCTTGAAGTCATGAGGTTGTGGTAATCTATTCTACTGACAAGTGAAAAACAGTGGCTTGAAAATTCCTTTAAATGACTAAAAAGGAATAATAATAACAATGATTAAACAGACAGGAATGTTGAAGTCTCTGTCCTCCTGGCTCAGGAATGAGTCTTACTAAAGTATTTATCCAGCCTTAGCAAGAATAATCACAATAATCCATATAGGCAATTCATATGACTCAGTGGAATCAGTTGAAAGATTTTAAATGAGAAAATTTGTAGAGGAAGCAGTAAGGTCTCTTGGAAAAAGAGATTTGATGTCAGGAAGATACGGATTCTAATTCCGCTTGCTGTCACTCATTCTATAAGGCTAAGCTATGAAGGACTTGCCATTTGGAATTGATGGAGAGTTCCTGTACTAATGAAATCATAGCTTCTAAATCAAACAGTTATCTCTTGCTTCTCTCCTACTCAACTTGCTTTATATCCTAAGTCTAGTCTATTATTAACTTGTCCTCTCAGATCTTTCCTCTGTTTGGTTCCTGTAACTATAAACAGAGAGTCAATCAAAGCTAATTCTCCCAGTTACCACACAGGGATTCTGAAAGATTAATGAGTACTAAACACTTTAAGCTTTTTGGTGCTAGGTGCTACATAAATATAAAGCATTATTGTAGCACCCAGCCTCTATTCATGACTAAGTTGCTATATTGCCCCTGTGGCTTCTCTCACCAATTAATTCCATGAAGAAATGATGTATGACTAAGAACCACAAAATGAAGGGAACCTTTGATCTGGAAAGTGTGTGTTTTCAAAAACTGATCAGTTAAGGAGAACTAATTGCCTCCTTTCTAAGCTTCTTCAGGGACCTAAGTGGTAGGGAAGGCAAGACAATGTTTTCTTCAGTTGTTACTCCATCAGAGAAATTTGTTATCCAGAGAGAGGTCAGGGCAATTTAAGCCAGACTCTAGAATGAACAGACCTGGAGGGTTTTTATTTTGTTTGTTTGTTTTTGTTTTTAATAGTGCTTTGCTTTCTATTTCAAACTATAAAGAGAAAAAGGTAAGAGTTGATGAAAATTCCCAACATTAAAGTGGCTTCATCTCGATTCAAATGTAAGACACTATTTTTTTTAATAGGTTTTGTCTATAGGGGAAAAAGGATCATTGATCCACGCTTTTAGCCACGCTGTCCATTTTGGATTATTCATTCTAATGTAGTTTATATTTGCTATACTGAGTAGCAGAGAGAAAGTATTCTAGATATAAGTTGGTGTAATGGTTGTTGTTTGTCTTTTGTGTTTTTGAAGAAGATCATGATATCAGGGAGGTGATGACATCCCATGCAAGTGAATTGTATTTAAGCTATGGAGGACTGTGCAAAATCATCCACCTCACTTTCCCCTCCAAAGCAATGTGGATCGAATGGCATAGATCAAGATGATTGGAGATGGCCCTGGATGCAATGGGAGACCTTGGTATTTTTAAGCTAAGATCTCCAACAAGTCTCAGTTTGACTGAGGCTGCGCCCATTTAATGATTAAGAACACTGGATCTGCACTGAGAGACCTGGGTTTGAATTTCAGCTACCTTTCTCTCTGAATGATTTTAGGCAAGTTACTTATTTCTGACTCTTAGAATCTCTGAATCTCCTCAAAGCTTAACTTCATCTTCATAAGATTTTTTATGATCTTCCTAGATTGTCATCTCTCCTCTGCTTCTCCTTCCCTCCACCCATAACAAATGAATCACCTTGTTTTTATGTTAAATAGAGAGATAACAGGGTGTTGGGCAGGGCTTCCAACATTTTCCAGCTGTAGTACTCCTTAACTTTTGGTACAAACCTTCCCCAATCAATATTAAACAAACAAACAAAAAAAAAAATTTAGATTAATTTTTATAAGTAAAACTTTTTTGGGTTTACAATAAGATTTTAGCAAGATAAGGATAAGGGTGACTAAGTGACACAGTGAATAACTACCAGCTCTAGAGTCAGGAAGACTCATCTCCCTGAGTTGAAATCTAACTTCAGATACTTATTAGTTATGTGACCTTAGGCAAATTATTTAACTGTTTACCTCAATTTTCTTGTTTGTAAAATGAGCTGAAGAAGGAAATGGCAGACTACCCTATGCCAAAATATCTTTGCCAAAAAACTCCAAACAAACAAACAAAAAAAACCAAATGGGTTTCAGAAGAGTCAAACATGACTGAAAAACAACTGAATTATTAATAAAATAGTTAAATGTTTGTTTATCTGTCCCATCCATCACTTCCTCCCACTAATGTTACTATTTTGCAAGTTTCAATAGGGCAAAATAAATAATAATGTATAATTTCCCATAAACTCTTGACAAAATTCTTACACTTACCAAGGATATGTATATATTAAGTTGAGAACTCTAATGGGTAGAAATCTGGCCTCGAGTAGGAAGACCTGGATTCATAAGTATGCTGGTAAATATTTAACATCTTGTTTTCTAGAAGAAAAATATAGATAGGACATAGTTTTGACTTTAATTTGCATTATTAACATATTCTATATCATTTTCTTAATTCTAAAAAATAAAAAATCAAGACATCAAGTCCTGATTTTTAATTTGTTGATTTCCAAAATATAAATACTCACATTGAAAATTTAACAATCAATTCATAGCTGGTTAGAGTTGGTGCCAACACATCCCTATCAGGATTTAAGCCTTGTCTTTGGTACATACTGGCTGTCACCCTGGAAAAGTCATTAACTTCTTATTGTACCAAGTAATTCCCTAAAATCATTGCAGAGTAGATATCCATCCACATTGGTAGATAAGATTTCTCTATCTGGAAGTTCCCTAGACTAATCAAATATGTAATATTATCTCCCCCAATACAATATGAGATCCCTGAGAAAATGCAAGCAAATGAGTTTCATTTTTGAACTTACAACCTAAGTGCTTGGCATTTTCCCTGCCAACTTTTTAAAGTTTGTTTTTGTGAAGTTTTCAATCCCCCAATTGTTTTCAATTTGGATTAAGTGACTTGTCCAGAGTCACACAGCTAGAAAGTGTTAAGTGTCTGAGGTTGGATTTGAATTCAGATCCTTCTCATTCTAGAGCTGGTACTCTATCCTCTTCGCCATCTTGCTGACCCATCCCTGCCAACTTTGGATGACATTAATGTCACCATTTCTACTAGCAGAAATATCACTATACCTGGCACACAATGGATGCTTAATAAATACTTGCTGATTTACTGATTGCTATTTCATGTTTGGTGATTTGGTGAAAAAGAAGTTGAAAAAAAAGGAAGTGAAAATAATTAGCTAAAACATGAAAGATTTTGATGCTCTACCTTACTAAGCCCCATTCTTATAGAGTTGGGTACATTTTGGGTAAATCTAGGTATGTATTATGACATAGTGGAAAGACCAAAGGCCTATATTGAAGTCTCAGTTCTAATAATTATTAGCTATATTATTGCTGTTAAGTCACTTAAGCTCTATAAAATTCAGTTTTCTCACTTATAAAATGTGAATGATATTGCTATAGAAACTAATGTGCATATAATTCAATCTGATTCAAAGAAAAAATCAACCAATCAAAATACATTTATTCTAAGCCTACTGGATGCTCAGGCATCTAGACATTAGAGAAACAAATATAAAAATTATTTAGCTATTGTTTTGTTACATCTGACTCTTTGTGATTCCTTTGGGGATTTGTTTTTTGGCAAAAATACTGGAGTGATTTGCCATTTGCTTTTCTAGATGAGGAAACTGAGGCAAACAGAGTTAAGTGACTAGTGCCTAAGGTCACACAACTACAAAGTATCTGAGGCCAGATTTAAACTCATGAAGATGACTCTTCCTGACTCCAAGTCTGCCACTCCATCCACTATGCCACATAGATGACCCTTTAAAAATAACAATAAATAAACAATAATAACAATAAACAACAAATTAAAAAATCATCCTTTTGCTGAAAGGTAGAGATGGGATAAAACATATTCACATATAGCTAAATTAAAGTTACATACAAAAGAAAGACAAAGTGATTTTTGGAAATGGGTCAATAACAGCTTAGGAAAAGCCTCTGGGAGGAGGTATCATTTACAATGAACCTTAAAGGGAACTAAGAGTTCTAAAAATCAGAAGTGAAGAGAGAGGGTATCCCAGGTATGGAGGATGAACTACGCAGTCACGGAGGTGGGAGACAGAATGTTGTGTATCAGAAATAGCACATTATGTAAATGTATTAAAGGGAGATACAAAGATAAATAGAAGAATAAGTCTTTCTATAAATAAAGTATTTACTGTCTAATGTTGAAAAAAGACAAACACATAGTAACTATAACAAGGAAGATTAAGAGAACACAAAGGATAAGTTAAATCAGCCAATAAAAATTTATTAAAACAAATACTATATGGAGAGCACAATGCTAAGTGCTAGGATACAAAGAAAAGCAAAAACAGCCTCTGGACTCAAGGAGCTCCAAATGTATTGGACATGGAAAGTGTTGTGAAAAATTTGAGAACTGATGTCAATTTTACCTGAAGAAAGACAGGGTGAATATTGTGAAAAGAAGGGTTTTAAAAGGGTAGTATTTGATATAAAAGAAAAGTGACTCCTCCCCCCAAAAAAATTCAAAAAAATAAAGTAAAAAACATTTATGTTTCAATCTTTATTCAGATACAACCACTTCTTTCTCTGGTTATGGATAGCAGTTTTCATCATAAGCCCTTCAGAGTAGTCTTGGATCTTTATATTGCTGAAAATAGCTAAGTCATTCATAACTGATCATTTTTACATTATTGCTGTTATTTTGTACACTGCACATTTCATTTTGCAACAGCTCATGTAAGTCTCCAGGTTTTTCTAAAAACATCTTGCTTGTCATTTCTTACAGCACCATAGTATTCCATCATAATAACATACCAAAATTTGTTCAGCCATTCCCCAATTGATGGGCATCCCTCAATTTCCAATTCTTTGCCTTGAGGAAAGAGCTGCTATAAGTATTTTTGTGAGGGTAGTATTTGAGTAAAGCATTGGGGAAAATGAGCAACTGCAACAAAATGAGATACTAGAGAGTCCATTCCAGGAATGGAGATGGTACAAGAAAGAACAGAAAAGGGCAAGAAAAGAATAGAGGCAAAGAGGAATCCAGGTTTTCTGGAATATATTCAATGGGAAGCAATAGATACACATGAAAATGTAGCTTGGAACCAGATCATTGAAAATCTTCTGTAGGTAGCTAACTAGCTATCTAGATATAAATATATCTAGATAGATATTATATTTAAGTTGTCAGTTGAATTCCTTTTGCATCCACATTAGCCTTTCAGATAAATTTCATTTTTCTTCCTTATTGGAATTCATTCCTTTTGTGTCTTTGAATTAAATTCTTAAATATCTCCACTCCTTCTAGGTCTGACTTTCCCTAAAACATTTTACTCCATAGAATCCTAGAATTTTTTTTTCCTCTAAATCTTTTGAAATCTACTTCTCCAAAATCTAATGTGAATGTCAGACCATAACTGATTTCTTCTCCTCTGTCATAAACTCTAGAATAAAATGATCCCTTTTCCTCAAGATTCCCATCACTTTTATCCCAGCAACAAACTTCTCCCTATTGGTGAAAATCAGATCTTCTATTAAAGAAGAGAAAGGGACCTGTATATGCAAAATGTTTGTGGCAGCCTTTTTTGTAGTAGTTAGAAACTGCAAATTGAATGGATGCCCATTAATTGGAGAATGGTTGGGTAAATTGTGGTATATGAATGTTATGGAATATTATTGTTCTGTAAGAAATGACCAGAAGGATGAATACAGAGAGGCCTGGAGAGACTTACATCAACTGATGCTGAATGAAATGAGCAGAACCAGATCATTATATACTTCAACAACAATATTATATGAGGATCAATTCTGATGGATGTGACTCTCTTCAACAATGGGAGGATCCAAATCAGTTCCAATTGATCAGTAATGAACAGAACCAGATACACCCAGGGAAAGATCACTAGGAAATGAGTGTGGACCACAACATAGCATTTACACTCTGTTACTGTTTGCTTACATTTTTGTTTTTCTTCCCAGATTTCTTTTACCTTCTTTCTAAATCCAATTTTTCTTGTGTAGCAAGATAACTGTATAAATATGTATACATATATTGTATTTAACATATATTTAAACATATTTAACATATATGGGACTACCTGCCATCTGGGGGAGGGGATGGGAGGAAAGAGGGGAAAAGTTGAAACAGAAGTTTTTGCAAGGGTCAATGTTGAAAAATTACCCACGCATATGTTTTGTATATAAAAATCTATAATAAAAATAATAAAAAATGAGGGTGCCTTCAAAAAAAGAAAAAAGAAAATCAGATCTTCTATCACAGATTCTAGTCATGAATTTAGTCCAACTAAGCCCTCCCTATTCAATCCTTTACTCCTACCCCCCTTCCTTCTCTAAATCTCTGTCTCTGTATCTCCTTAGACTTTGGCTCTTTGCATAGACATTTGAAACTGAGTTTTTCTATTGACTCATCTTAATTTTGGCTCTTATGAATTTATTGTTGCAAGGGTGAAGAAAATATAGTTTATGCCCCCACAGTCTTCAGTTTCTTGCTAAAGACTTCATAACAGCTTGCAATTTTTTTGTTTAGTTTTCTTATGGAAATACCATTTGTACCCATCTGAATCACTGTAAATAGTTGGTTGTCATCCATTTTGATAAGTCTTGGGAGTTTCTGCATTATTTCTTGGTTATGTGCCCAAGCAAGACAACATGCTTCTCTATTGTTGTCATCAGGTTGATAAACGGCTGACTCAACTCGGTATCCTTGAGCAGGGAATCACCATCTATTATTACTCTTCCTTTCTTCTCTGCCTCTTACTGGGTGAGCTCTCACTTAAAAACTTTTGTGACTCTGCTGTATCATACGTTGAAGGATTAGTAGCCGCTCCTGGAGGGAAGAACCTTAAATCCTTTTTTAAAAGATGAATTGTTCAATCTAATTCCATTCCATTTTCCTCTGTAACATTCCTATTGTATTCCCTATATCACACCATTTTTTAAAGTAATAGGACATTGTTCCGTTCACTATCATCCTGTAAAAGTTGCTTCATTTATTCCACCTCACCTTCTCTCTCTCCCCATCTTCTCCTAAAGTCTTCTCTTTTTAGAATGTTTTATTCTCTATTATAGTCTAGAGAGTAGAGTGAGCATCTTGAGAGTCCCTTCACCCAAAGCTTAGCACAAGGTCTGGCATATGGTATATATTTAATAAATGTTTATCAATTGATTTATTCTTCTCCTAGAAGGTGATAAGCCTACATTTAGAAAATGTTTGATAACATTTAATATTATCAAATAAATAAATGTTTAGCAATCATCTCTCCTATATGTAGGGAAAACAAGGGAAGATGTATGCACGACATATTTAAGTTACATTATTAACATTTTTTCTATCATTTTCTTAAATCTAGACAATCAACAAAACAATAAATCAAGTCCCGATTTGTAGTTTACTGATTTCCAAAGTGTAAATGTTTACATTGAAAATGTAACAATAGATCCTTAGAAGCTGGTTCCAGCTGGCTTCAGTACACCCCTGGATAAGAGTCAGAGTTGAGACAGAAATACTTATATTGTACACACTTCTTGTGGGTGTTTACACCTTAGTTCTAAGCACCTGGTTAAATTTTGTTTATAACCAATTATCACCTCTTAATAAGATGATTACAACTTCTTTCAAATTCCTTTCCTTTGTCTCAACTCCACAGTCACAAATCCCTTCAGCCTTGTACCAACATGCTCTCTCTGCTTCTTCAGTTTACCTTATTCACCAATCCATTCACCAATTCACCAATTTTTTAACCCTAAAAATTTATAGCCTAAATTATCCTCTTTCTTTTTCATTTTTACCAACTCTCTTTTCTTCCATAAGTCTACACCTTCAAATTCTATCCTCATAAATCCTCTTTTCTTATAAAGCCTCTTTAATTGTCTTCAGTCCCATTCTTTCAATGATTAAGTGATATTTGGACTACTCTATTGTTACTTAGCTTTTAATTAATGAATGGATGTTGTCTAGGACAGAATTGAAGCCTGGAAAAGACCTTAGCTTAAAAAAGGTAAAAGTCTTCCCCTATATCTGGGGCCATGTCTGATCTCTTGTCAGATTCTGATGATTCTGAAGGAGAGAATGAGAATGGTGAGTTTGCACAGTCTTCCTTCACTTAAATCCACTTCACTTGCTAGTCAGGACATCACCCTTCTGGTGTCATTGGTCCTCCTCAAGAATGGACAGCAAGAATTTGCACCAATATCAATGCACCAACATCTAAAGATCAATCTCCTTCAACTTTTTCTAAATTTCTGCCAAATTTATCTTCCCCAAATTCAATCTTTGATCAGTTTGCTAATCAAAACTCCTCCAAATAACCTCCAGAGATGTTAAACTCAATTAAAAATGGTCACATATAAACTTAGAAAGTCATAAATTAACATTACATATTTATATAATCTTTTTATTTATTTTGAAAGCATTTCCCAATGACATTTTAATCTGATTCTGGCCACAGTAAGGAATTTTGTGGGCTTCATGGGCATGATGGTCTTGACACCTTTGAACCCTATTTCCTTTTCTTCCTTATTTGGCCCTGGTCCTTTTCACCTGATCCTTCTCTGACAACTTTCTTCCAAAAAACCCAGAAGTAGATAATCTTGTTGTGTTTGTCCTATTTTCTCCTTATTCCTATGTATTCCCTATATCACATTATTTTTTTAAAGTAATAGGATTATGCCTTATGATCACTTCTTTAAAGCTACAAGGAGTCTTATAGGCCAGCTAGTCAAACTTCCTTATTGTGGAGAAGTCTAGGAAGATTATGTATTGCCTGCAATGATATAGATAATAATAAATGGCATAGCTAGAATTATATATATCTAGTGATTGTTCCCTATTTTATCTTATAAGTGGACTTCAAATTTCTTCAATTCCTTTGAATTCACTATGACTGCAGTATAGTATTAAATTCAATAAAAATATATTGATGTTTTGCCCTTTAGGATCATCTAGTCCTTTCTGTGTTTGTTATTTCTTCACTTTAGTGAATTTTTTATATTATCTTTGTAGCCTTTTTGGACATAACTCCCCCTCCTACACTCTGGAATCCAGCTAACTGGCCTACTCTCTGTTTCTCACACATGGAACTTTATCTTCTGGCTTTGCACTGAATAACTACCTTCAAGAACCATCTTCAGCACCAACTTTTTCCTGATCCCTTGACTCACTACTAGTGGCCTCCCTCTTTAACTACCTTGTATTTGACCACTTTGTATTATTTTTCTTTTTATTTATTTTATGCACACTTGTCTTTCTTGGAAAACTCCTTATGAGTAGGAAATATTTTATTCTTTGAATTTGTATTTGTAGCACTTAACACAGTGCCTAGCACATAATAAATGATTAATAAATACTTGTTGATTTATTAATGGCTTGCTACCCTTGATAGATTCTGTTTGTTTATATAGATAGATGCTATCATGTTTGTGGAAGACAAAGTTAAAACAATTTCATTCTATCAGGCAAAAGTACACCCAAGGCTTATACACACACACACACACACACACACACACACACACACACACACACACACACATTTCTTTATAAATAGATATACACATATCAACAAATATATTTAGTCATTTCAATCATGTACAACATGATTATTATATGACACGACTCCTTTGGGATTTTCTTGGCAAAGATACTGGAATGATTTGCCGTTTCCTTCCCCAGCCCATTTTTCAGATGAGGAAACTGAGGTAAACAAAGTTAAGTGACTTGCCCAGAGTCATACAACTAGTAAGTGTCTGAGGTCAGATTTGAACTAAGTTCTTCTTTTATGGAGACTTGGATAACTTTATAATCAATAGGTAAAAATCCAATAGAGTGGGAAGAGACTTGGATGGAGATTTGGATAACTTCATAATTGGTAGGTAAAAACCCAACAGAAAATATGGTGATTAGGTAAAGGGAAATATAGGGGCAATTTGCCAGAGCAGATAGAAAGGAATACAATCAAAGGAGCCTTCTCATCTGTGATTATTTTGAGGAAAGGACAATGGCAGGCTATTATTAAGACAAAAGGTGAAATTAATCTTAGTCAATAAATGGAGATTTCTGAAAGATTGGCAATGATGGGATAGTTGATAAGAGTAGAACTTTGTTATGGAGAGAGATAACTTCAACTTCCTTCTTCTCTAGTTCCTTCTTTTTCAAACATTCTGAAAATGACTTTTCAGGGTAGGGTGTGAAGATGTATTTTCCTCCTAAGTAAGAAGAATGTGATAGGGAGCCTCAATAATAACTGAGTACTTTTTTTAGATCATAAGGTCTATCTCTACAAAGTAGGTGGATAAATTGTAATAATTTCAGTCCAACACATTTCTAGGGAGATTAGACAATGGCTATTCCCACTATCCCTATTTTTCTTTGGAAAGGTGTAGGGGAAAGCATAGATGATTCCCAAAGGATCACTGCATAGAAGACAAAACCCTTCAGTGTATATATATGCATTCTATATAGGAGATTTGTAAAAATTGGACAAGATAGAAAGGCACCAAGAGGCAAAGATTTATATTGGTGAATTTATAATGAAAGAAGTCAATATTTCTGTAACAAACTATTATTTTATTTTATAAGCGACTATGGATTAATTTTTTATGAGTGCCACAACATTTGGACTGTATGGCACCCTATGTGCTGCACAAAGGAAGGAAATGATATAGGAAAATAAAAGACAGAAAAAAAGCCTGGACCAGATCAAGTATAGATATACAGAAGTGGCCTAAGCTGGAGGTGGGACTTTTGAAGGTAGTGAGAAATTGAATTTCATTATATTTGTAAGAGGAAAAAGATTCAAATCATTGGAAAGTCACAGATGGTATTACTACATATAAAGGGGATTGAGAGTATTCCAGTAGCTACCAACACATCTACAGTATGTTCATGAAAGTTATCTATACACATAATGAGAACATCCTCAAGGAAAGATGATTAGGGACAAGACAAATTTTTTGAAAATTATATTCTACAAGAGACCACATCTTCACATAATTGATTGAAAGACACAAGAAAGCAAGATTCTACTATTCTCATGTTTTTTTGGTTGTAAAATAGCATTTGCCTTACTAAAATGAAGATAAGATAAAATGCAGTTCTCCAACTAAGTCTTTCCCATGTTCATTAAATTATATGATGCAACAAAAGAGACAAACTTCATGTTTACTTTTGATTATTAGCATCTTTACTCATAGAATAGGGTGACATATTCTAGGAAAGAAGGTATTTGACATTGTCATAAAGAGATGTCCAATACACAATTCAAACTGAAAAACAATTCCTTTCTAATGGTGAAATTTTCTAGCCACTTCTGATTGAGAATGATATTGAGCTAATTAAATCAAGTCTCTCTCTCTCTCTCTCTCTTTCTCTCTCTCTCTCTCTCTCTCTCTCTCTCTCTCTCTCTCTCTCTCTCTCTCTCTCTCTCTCTCTCTCTTTCTCTCTCTCTCTGTCTCTGTCTCTCTCTCTCTCTCTCTCTCTCTCACACACACACACACACACACACACACACACACACACAAATTTTAGCTTCCTAAATAACATACTATACATTTATGTATATGTATACAAATATAAACATACGTATACATAAACACATATGCCTATGCAAATATGTATATATACATTTTAATTACCCCTAATAAGATAATAACCCTTAAGACAATAAGACTTGCTGTTTTTCTCAATTGTCTAACTCTTCATCTTTTCTATTAGCTGTCCCCCATTTCTAGAATGCTCTCCTTCTTCATCTCCAGTCTCCTAGCTTATTTGGCTCCTTTCTAGCCAAATCCCACTTCTGCAGGAGACCTCTCTTGATCCTCTCCCTCTCTCCTTTAGAATCTTCCCTCTGTGAATACCTCTTAGTTTAGCAGTATATCTCTTTCATGTACATAGTTGTTTACATGTTATCTCCCTTAGTCTAAAATAAGCTCCTTGAGTGTAGGGATTATGTTTTTGCTTTTATTTGTATTCCCAAAACTTAGAACAATTCCTGGCACACAGTAAACACTCAACTCAATGCTTCTTGACTGACTCTTGACTTTCTCTCTTTTAAAGAATGAAACAATGAGAATGATATGAGTCACAGAACATTACAGAACTTCCTAAATAAAATCTGTTATCATAGTAAGATAACACTTAAGATAATAATAGAGGATGTGTAAAAATTGAGAGACTAAGGTGGAATTGTGAATTGATTGGATCATTTTGGAAAGCAATCTTGAACTACGTCCAAAAAATTATAAAACTATGTATATCCTTTGACCTCGCAATAACCAAGATATCACTGTGTATAGTAGCAATAATATTTCTTGAACATCTGCAAATAAGTTATTCTTAGTATTATAAATACTCAAATCTGCTACAAGGGACCTATGAAGAAAGATGCTATCCACCTCCAGAAAATGAACTGAATAAATAGAAGTATATATAATATGGTTTTGCAAGTATAAACATGTCGTATACAGCCGTATTTTACATAGAAACATATATACACAATATGATTTTACATATATGTATATGTAAATATACACATTTGTATTGTGTGAATGAAATTGTGGCTTTCTATGCAGAGTGAGGAAGAAGGGAGGTAGATAGTGTGGAGATTAAATTTTTTTTATAAAGCATAATAATTAAAAAAATATATTAGGATAATAGATAATTCTTCATACACTTATATTTTCTTGTAGAGAAAGACAAAAACTCTTTTGAGTGATTATGACTTTCATTTAGGAGGGTATGCAATGTTCCCAAGGCTTGATGCCATCAGTAAAGTATCATCCATTAACCTGCAGGACATCATTAGCTCTAGGGAATCCTTCTTCCACTTGAATGCTGAGCTTTATCTTCTGTGACAGCAGAGGAGGACACCTTTGGCAAAGAATACATTTCTGTTTTGTGCTTCACTTGATAAGAATGTTCAGAATGATTTTGACCAAAGTTATCTTCGTTATTGTATGTTTCAAATAATCTGGCCCAATTTTGGAATATGTGTCAGCTACATTATTGGAATAGAACATTACCCTTTGATCTAGCAATAATCAAGAGATCATTGGTTACAGTAACAACAATATTTTTTGAAGATTTGTGAATAACTAAGTTATTCTTATTAGTACAAATACTCAAACTTTTCCTTTTACAAATTTACAAATTCTCACTTTAGGGTGGGTTTTGCTCTGCCAAATCAAATGATTTTTTAAAAAATAGTTAACAAATAATAAACAATTTTGTATTCTCTATATCTTTTAGCAAATTATGTGGTGGTAAAGATATGTTCTTTTGTAGATTATCATGTAGGAAAATCTGCATGCCCTTTATAATGAGCTCATAAGGATGCATTTGTAGATTATTATCATAAAAATTTTTGTAAATGGAAAAGTAGGTATGTGGGTCAGAAGTAATTGATGTTCTTTAAGCTATCTCTTTTTGGGTAGTAATCCTAATCTCTTCTTTCTGATACCTTAAGATTCAATCCATCGATGTACTCAATATTGTGTCACTTTTATCATAGACCTCCTTGGTGTATTTTTGGGCTAGTCTAGTCACGTTTCCCATATTATTCTTCTCAAGACATGTCAGTTAATTTCATTTTCTAAATATAAACCATGAGATGCTCTACTTAGATCAAAACTATTCCCCCCCCAAAAAAAAACCCTCCCAAGTATGCATGTTAATGTACTGATAACTTTTGTTATCAGCTCCATTTTTTTCTCCCCTAATTAATGACTTATTTATCTTTCTTCTTTTTCTAGACTGCCACAGGCCCTTTTCACATGTTTGTTTCAACCTTGAATAGCTATTCTCTAGATTATAAACGATAATTACTTCTTTAAGATCTTTTCTTTGCTAGTAGGTGTTAACATTAAAGTCTCAATCAGCTCTCAAATTCTTTAAGGCAAATTTTTTGGTCTTCCCACAGAACTAGTTTTAATAATTGCCCCTTCTTCCTCTAATTCTGAGTAGCTTTAAGTTGCTATTTGCTGAGGAATAGGCAGTATAAAACTCTATGCACACTCAGCAGTATCTCATTCATTTACTGAGTTCCTAGTTCAAGGTGACTTTGTTTTTAACCACCTTGCTTCTTAAAATTAATCCTTTTTGAACAATATAGATGCAGAATCCTTTTTGAAATATAGATGAAGCAAAGATAAAATAAGATTTTTTTTCCCTTATCATGTCATACATGCTGTATTCTGGTCAATCATGAAGCAATAAGGACTTGTCTTTCATGAAGTTAGTGAGAATGGCACTTCTGTTCCTAACCATGTTGTTTTCTCTGGAAGATTATGTTTTCACATACTGATTCTTCAGTCATTTAGCAATTCTTAGTCTGGGGATTTGTCCATAAAGTCCTTTTGTAAATGTAACTTAAGCTTCATAGCAGTGGCCAAGTTTGCTTTCAGAGCTGCAGTTTTGATTTTGGGTAGGCTCTTTATTCTTGTTATGGGAGGTGGATGGAAAAATTCTCTCTTGCATGAGGTTAGTACATATTTGACCTCTGAATAATGAGAATATTTGGCCCCTTTCATTCAAAGAGCAAAGCACTGGATTAGAGTTACGAAGGAAACAGAAGGGCAAAAATGCTGAACTCAAACACAGTGGGAGCCTGATATAATGGGCCATATATCAAAAGACTCCAATAACATTCCACATACAGGCTGCTTATGGCCTAATGAACTACACTAATTCACCACACCCTTTTGCATAGTTGGTAAGTGATTTATCTAAATACACCACAGAAACACTTGATAATAAGACTTCCACTATATTTGTTTGTATTGAATCATCTTCCATAAAGAGATCTTAAAAGACTTGAGGAGGACAGAGTATGGAGCAAGAATTTTTCACATGATGAAAGATAACTTAGAATTAATGATATCTTATCTTTCATATGACATATACATATAGTACTTAGATCTTTAGACTCATCTTTTGCTGATAGCATCACATCTTGACCTTTCTTCACAAATTTATACTTGAACTTGTTTTTATTGTTCTTTTCCTGTGACAACACCTTCATTTCCAAATATATTCATGTCCCCTTTATTCTCCAAAAAATCATACTTTGTGGTAAAGAATTACAAAGAAAGGAACAAAAGCAATGCAAAAAAAAAAAAAAAAAAGTAGCAATACATCAAATGAATCTGATAGTATATCTGCAGAATCTTTTGAATCTGAACCTAATCTGTTTATACAGCTACCAACTGAGTTTAGACTTTCATCATTTATCCTAGAGTATTGTTTTCAATTGGTCTCCCTGCTTCAAGTCTGTCCTGCTTCATTTCATCTTCTTCACAACTACCAAAGTGATTTTTCTTAAGTGTAGTTTGGCCATGGGGTTTATGAGGTATCCAGGAAGGATAAGCATCTCTTGTGGGAGAGCTTATTGAGCCCTTTTCAGGATGCTCATCCATTTTTGGTATCTACCCAGTCCTCCACTCTCACCTGTGGTTCCAAGAAGCTGTAGCACTTGTAGTGGCCACATAGTGCTAAATCAGTTTGTCAAAAATCATGTTGAAGATAACAGAAGAGCCTCAAATCCATTAATGAGTTAGGGGGATGTCTATCTCAAGTACAAAAAACCTCTGGTAGAATGGGTGAGTATGAATGATTTGTTCCAATGGTGATCAAGGCAGACAAAGCAGGTGCCATGGAGGTCTTAGAGCTTGTTCAGACATCGAAGACACCAAGATCATCCACTGCATCCTGGGCCATTACAAGTCATTTTGACTTCTGTCTTGCCAAAAAATTTTGAAAATTCTCAAAGAGAGTAAGGCTGATAACTTTGTATTATTCTGCCTCACGTAGACACAATTCATGTATGTGACTGAAGACATCACCCCGGGATGCCATTGGTCTTGAAAAATGAAAAACAAACAGCGTTTTGGCCATGTCACTTCCTACTCAAAATCCAGTGCCTTCCTATAGTCTCTAGCACAAAATATAAACACTTCTGCTTAGCTTTTAAAGCTATTCATAATTTAGCCCCTACCTATCTTTCCAACTTCATTATGCATCATTCCTTTTCCTATACCTGAAGATCCAGTCAGACTGGCTTTTTCTTTGTCCGTCACACACAAAAGGGGCCTGGCTCTGGGGTCTAAGAACCTGGAGTTAATCTCTAATGTTCATTACCAGTGTGGTTATTACCTATATGGCCATGGGCAATATCATTAACTTCCCTAGCCTCAGTTTCCTCATCTGTAAAATGAAGATTAATCTCTAAGGTCCCTCCATTCCCAATCCTCCAGATCCTGTGGTATTCCACCTCTCATTCTATGTGTTTGCACTGGCTGACCCTGTGACTAGAATGTATTCTCTCCTTATTTCCATCCCATAGAATTCCTCTCTTCCTTCAGTCCACCTCAGCTATTACCTTCTACATGAAGTCTTTTCTGAGCCCCACCAACTACTAATGTATTTTCTCTCTAACTACCTTTTATTTTTAAAAATTCAACTATTTTTAAAATTATAGCTTCTTATTTACAAGATATATGCATGGGTAATTTTTCAGCATTGACATTTGCAAAACTTTTTGTTCCAACTTTTTCCCTCCTTCCCCCCACCCCTTCCCCCAGATGGGAGGTTGACCAATACATGTTAAATATGTTAAAGTATAAATTAAATACAATATGTGTATATATGTCCAAACCGGTTTTTTGCTGTACAAAAAGAATTGGACTTTGAAATAGTGTACAATTAGCCTGTGAAGGAAATCAAAAATGCAGGAGGACAAAAATAGAGGGATTGGAAATTCTATGTAGTGGTTCATAATCATCTCCCAGAGTTCTTTGGATGAGTATAGCTGTTTCAGTTCATTATTAAACAAATAAAGCTGATTTGGCCTAACTACCTTTTATTTATCCCCCAGTATTTATTCTTTTTATATTTAATCTCTCTGTATTTATGTCTGTACTCATTGTCTCTTCTGTTACTATGTAAACTTCTTATAAGTAGGAATTGTTTCATTCTTTGTACATGTATCCCTAGCACTTGGCACAATTCCTGGCATATAATAAGTGTTTAATAAATGTGTGAGGTTTGACTGATAATATTCCATCTCTTAAAAAAAAGGATGGGAGATACATTTTTCCTCTTTTCTTTCATTCAGTCTTTCTTGCCCTAAAATATCAACATTGAGACTTTTTCATGGAGTGTCCAATATCCTGAATCAAAAGATTGCTGGGGGTTAAAAGAAAGGTAGGGAGGAAGGATCAAGATAAATGAAACTTCTTCAGACCTCAAACAGGCTTTTAGATTTCTGAGCAAAGTTCCTAATTTATCACCTAGAATTTGACCTCACTTTGAATGCCGTTAAAGTGGGGGAGCTGAACAGAGTTGTTATGTCACAACCTTTCCCCTCCTTTTGGCCCTTCCCATTTCTAAGTGATAACAAATCTTTCTGTTGCATGTGTCTGTAAGGAGAGGCTGAGGCAGTTTGGGGGGAGCACAGTTGGACTAAGAACAGATGGAAAAAGAAACATTCATCTCCTCCTCCCTCCTACATCCCCTCCCTTTGTTATTAAGAAGATTGCTCTCATCTGGGTCAGTTTCCTCATTTTTTGAGCTTAATGATAGATCAGCCTACTTATAAGGCAGATGAAACAGTGTAGTGACAAAGCATAGGAGAGAGGAGGACAGATAGACAGAGAGGAGTGGATGAAACTCTGGTGTAATTCCCCCCAGACAGCTTGCCCCCTTTGTTAACTGGGTTAGCCTTCTCATTGCTGATTTTGGCTGCTCCTCTGGCAAGTTGTAAGTGAAACTGAGTGATGGGATATTTAAAGGAATCTCAGGTTTTTTTCCTTTAATTTATCTTTCTTCCCCTTGGTTCTTCCCCTTGGGCACTTCCATACATATCTGAGACACATATAACAAACAGGAGAAGAACCACAAAGATACATCATGGGTTCATACAAAAAAAAAATAAAGAGAAGGCAAACTAGATTGGAGAGGTCTGGAGAGAGAGGGAGAAGGAGAGGAAGAGAAAGAAAATCACAGAGACAGAGAGACAGACATACAGATAGACACCGAGAGATAGAGACAGAGAGTCATAGAAAGAGAGGGAGAGACAGACAAAGAGACAGATAGAGGGGTAGATACAGACAGACAGACACACAGAGAGTCACAGAGACAGACACAGAGAGAAAAAGACAGACACAGAAAGAGACAGACACAGAAACAGAAACACAGAGAGACAAACACACTGACAGACAGACACATGGAGAGACAGACAGACACACAGAGACAGATAGGCAGATACAGACAGACAGACAGACACAGAGAACAGAGAGAAGCAACCAATGAGGCTTTTTTAGACTGCAGAAAGAATTGGGCAAATTCCCAGGAGATCAGTTCCTGGATCTCAGCCATCTGGCCTGCTCCTCATGGATAGCATATTGCTAAAATGACTTCATTTGTTCACTTCATGGGGGGTGATGATGTCTGATGCTATTAAAGTTTTTTTTTTTTCATTTTAACAGAAGATGCCTTCCTGATGACACATGAAGACGGAACCATCAGTGAAGTATGACCTCTTAGAGTCATGTGTGCACATTGTAGTTAGTTAGTCAAAACTGTTATTGGGAGAGGAATTAAAAGAGCATGAAAGGACATTGAAAGAATGGAACATGCTAATTTCCATTAGGTAAGAAACCAGATCTTAAAAACCTTGGGGCAAGGATCCAGGGTAAAGGGCAATTAGAAAGGCTAATTTTCCTTTAGCCTCTTTTAGGCTAGTTGTTGGTTTATGGCTCCCCTAGTTTAAGGAGTGAATTACAAACATTTATTAAGCATTTGTTATGAAAGAGACATGGAATTGAATCTGTATATTTAAAGATTTTAAAAACAACACGGAACCTACCCTCAAAGAGCTTAGAATTGTGTATGTGTGAGTGAAATGGCTCTGTGTGTGAAATAATTTAATAGGTTTAAGAAAATGACAAAAATGTATGGGAAAAGTAGAAAAGAATAGTAAGGAAGGATTGCTTCAGGCTAGGAAGAATGGGGAAAATTTCATGGAGGAAGTGACACTTGAAATGCTATGGGGAAGGAGACAGAAAATTTCCATAGTCTGTGATGGAGAGTTTAAGGAACAGCACTGGCCTTCGTGAATACATAGAGGAAAGATTGGGCAGGACAAGAAAGAATCCACTTTGGCTGATCATACAGATAGTTCATGAAATAATAGTAGAAAATCAGATTTGAGATTTTTGGAGGGCCATAATTACCAGGCTGAGGAATTTTCCTTTATTTGGTAGGCAATGTAAAGATGCCAAAGGGTTTTCAACAGGGATATGATGAGCTCAGATCTATTTTTTTAGAAAGATTTCTTTGACAATGATGTAAAACAGTTGTGTCAAACTTGGGGCCCACTAATCTATATATAAGGATCCCTGTGGATCACATATTGACTTAATTTTAATACTTAATGCTATCTTTTTTTTGTATTTTATTTATTTTATCAAATATTTTCCATTTGGCTCAGGCAGTACTCTGGAGTATTGCAACCCTGGTGGCCAGTGGGCTATGTGATCAACACCTGAAAAGAACAGGTTGAAGAAAAGAAAGACTGGAAGCAGGAAAACTAATTAGGAGGCTATTTCAAAAATCCAAGCAACTATCAACAAGGACCTGAACAAGGCTAGTTACAATGAAAGTGAAAGGGATAAGTCATATATGAGAACGATTGCAGAAATAGAATTTATAGGACTTGAAAACTGATTGACTATGGAAGGAGGGAAGGGAGAGGGAAGAATCATGAGTGACACTGGAATTTTGAGCATAGATGACTGACAGAACAGAAATTAGGTGGAGAGACAGATTTAGGAAGAATTCTGATGATTTGTTTCTTTTTCAGTTTGAGACGTCTGCAGGAAATCCAAGTGGAGATGTTTAGGAGGAAATGCACACCTGTTTGTACATAGGGGTGACAGAGTAATTTGAGTGGATTGAAGATAGAGAAAAGCTGAGGCTAGAACTTTGTGAGATGCTTAGATATTAGGTTTGGGATGAAGAAGAAATAGAAGGATTGATGAAAGAAATAGGAGGAGACCCAGAAGAGAGCAGCAACAAAAGAGAAGATTGGGCTAGAGGAAGCCTGAGTATGTAATAATGAGGGGAGAGATGGGGGGGTGAGGAGAGGGAAAGAGAGAAGGGGAGAGGAAAGGGGGAGGAGTGGGAGAATAGGAGAGGGGAAGAGGAGGAGGGAAGAAGAGGAGAGGGGAAAAGGAAGGGAAGGAGAGGGAGAGAGAGGACGAGAAAAAGAGGGAGAAGGGGGAATAAGGGAAAAGGGAGGAGAAGGAGGGAAGGGAAGAAGGAAAGGGGAAGGGGAGAAAGGAGGAGGGAGAGGGGGAATGGGAAAAGGGGAAGAGGGTAAAAGGAGGAAAGAAAGTTAGTTCTTACTAAGTGCTAATGAGATAATGAGATATTAGGTTCTTACTAAGTGCTAAGTTGGTACTTAACAATTCTCTGGTTCTGCCCTTTAAGGGGAGTTTTACCCCTTTGAACTTCTGGGGAGGAGCTTAACATTTAAAAGGAGCAAGTTCATTGGTAGAAGTAATTTTCCCACAAGCCCTCGAGTTCTCACACGCCCATTCTCTGGGAGGATAAAAGAGCGGTCTGGAGGAGGGGGAGTCTCTACTCTAGGTCAGAGTTGGGGCTCTCTACAGGAAGAAGAATCTGGCCGAGAGATTGAGTTGAGATAGCAGATCTCCTCCCAGAGAGCAATGGGCAGTCTCTGGAGACAACAGAACATTACATATTGGCGTCCTCTACGTGGGGCAAGGACCTTTGCTTATTCTGAAAAAGACTTATTCTGAGCCCTTCAGAGGAGCTAGCCCGGACCATCGCAAAAGGGGGAGAGAGAAAGGGAAAGGAGAGGAGACAGGGAAAGGGAGAAGGGAAAGGTGGGGGAGAGAGACACTGTAAATGGAAGAGGCAGGGGAGATGAATAATGGAGCAAATTTCAGGAAGATATAGGGAATTATAGGCTTACAAACTAAAAGTTAAAAATCAAGTCTGTCACCTTCATTTTACATGTAAGGAAAATGAATCCTAGAAAGGCTAAAGATTATACCAGGGAATAAATGACAAAGATGACAGAATATCTGAACACAAGTCCTTTGACTCCAATACTAATGTTTACTTCATTCACTCCCCATGATGCGGAAGTGTATATGCAAGTGATGGCTTTGTCAAGCAAGAAGTTTTCCTTATTCTCTGAAACTGGGGGGAAGAAGTGGAAGGGAGAAGACACAGAAATTTGGAAGTGTGACAGAGGAGGACCAATGGCTTCAATCTTCTCTTAGTAAAGAAGGAAGTAGATGTTAAATTTGGGAGACTGTGAAAATATGCTCATCCTCTTTCAAACATGGGTCTTTTCTGCATCCCCTTACTGGCTCCTGTGATAATTGTTATAAAAGTCGTCTGATAACTATACATTTTAAACTCGTAGACTTACATCTCAGGAGCATTCATTGATGGAAGAGCTAGGAAGAGAGGGGTAACATTAAAAAAGTAAAAGAAAACATAAAGCCAAACCAAATCAACAACAACAAAAAAACTTTTGTTCTGGGAAGCAGGTTCTCTCTCTCTCTCTCTCTCTCTCTCTCTCTCTCTCTCTCTCTCTCTCTCTCTCTCTCTCTCTCTCTCTCTCTCTCTCTCTTATATATATATATATATATATATATATATATATATATATATATATATATATATATGTATATATATATATAAAATTATAGTTTTTATTTATAAGATATATGCATGGGTAGTTTTACAGCATTGACAATTGCCAATCTTTTGTTCCAATTTTTCCCTTCCTTCCACCCACCCCTTCCCCCAGATGGCAGGTTGACCAATACATGTTAAATATGTTAAAGTATAAATTAAATACAATATATGTATACATGTCCAAACAGTTATTTTGCTATACAAAAAAGAATTGGACTTTGAAATAGTGTACAATTAGCATGTGAAGGAAATCAAAAATTCAGGCGGACAAAAATGGAGGGATTGGGAATTCTATGTAATGGTTCGTAGTTATCTCCCAGAATTATTTTGCTGGGTATAGCTGGTTCAGTTCATTTCTGCTCTATTGGTTCCTCTCAGTGTTGAAGAGCACCACGTCCATCAGAATTGATCCTCATACATTATTGTTGTTGAAGTATATAATGATCTCTTGGTCCTGCTCATTTCACTCAGCATCAGTTCATGTAAGTGTCTCCAGGCCTTTCTGAAATCATCCAAGCAGGTTCTATATTGAGAAGTCCAGGGAACTACTAAGAAGCACATTTCTTAGCATTTCTATTTCTTCTCCATTGTTGTATTTCTATATTTGCCCTACTCTGTTCTTCTACTTTTACTCTTATATTTCTTTCCTTCTTAAAAGTTATCTTTAGGAGAATTTTTCAAAATAAAAAGTGTCCAAAAATAATCTGAGATTTTTCTATTAAGGAAAAATATCAGGCTATCCTAGTGATTATTTTAATTCTCCACTAAAAGTTAGAGAAATTTTTTCATTAATGCTGATATTAGAGAAAGATACATTAAAATACATGCAACTCTGTTATAATGTATTTTCCCTTCCCTTCCAATCTTGGTGCCATGTTTGGGGATAGTGTGAGGCTATGATTTGGCCCAAAGATCATCTGAATTGTCGAATTGTATTATGACAATTTTCTGCTATAATTTGACTTCAAATTCTCCAACTTAAGTGAACTTTTGAAAAGGAAAAGGAGGAAGGAGAGGGAGTGGGAAAGAGAGAGAAAAGAATTGGTAAGAGGAAGGAAAGGAAGGAAAGAAGAGGGGAGGGGAGAGGATATGAAAAGGAGAGAGAATGAAAAGAAAGGGGGAAGAGTAGAATTGAGAAAAGAGAAAAGGGAAAGTAAATGAACTGTTATCCTATGTTTCAAATACATATTTAAATTGTTCTTTATCATGTCCCAAAGGGTTGAGTTAATGTAAATTCTCTCTTTTTATAAATTAGTAAACTGGGATATATGCAGGCATAGTGCATTACCTAGGTATCAAATGGCAGAACTCAGTTCTTCCTGTGATATGCTTTGGAGATTTAGGCTATTATCCTGGTCCTCAGTGCCTTGGCTTGTATCTGGGGGCGAATCCTTTAACTCTACTATGCCTTGCTTCTCTGCCTTGTGAGAATTTTAATGACAAATTGCCATTATTTGGATCTTCTAGAGAAGGCCGCCATGGAAATATAGTGTATTATCATTATGTTACATATGAAAAAATGATTTATTTCAGGCCATTTGGGACAGTCGCTTTTTAAAAATAGAATTAGAGAGAGAAAGAGAGACATGTGGTTATGGTTTTATGGTGGGATGGAGGAGGAAGAGAGGGGAAGAGAAGAAAAGTGAAAGAAGAGAAATACTATATGAGAAGGGAATGAGAAGATTCTTTTTTCTTTTTTCCCTCTAACCAAGACCTCTTTTGTTTCTCATTATCCCTTTACAGTTTGGGATGAAGATAATCTGTCAAAAAATATTAAGCTGATTCACAAAATAGCTGGAAAAATGCCCTCACTTTCTTGAGCTAATCAGCCAAAGGCTCAGGATATATGTCACGCTATGCATATAGTATCTTCTTGCAAGGTCCTCTGCAGGCGTAATTGGACCTTGCCTGCAGCTGATTGGCTAAGAGTCTCTTGCAATGGTTACTGCCCTAATAGAAGGTTAAAGCCTATGATAAAATAGCCAGCACTGAGCACTAACTACATTGTTGTAACTTCAAGTATGTCTCTGTGTTTTGTTTGCAAAAATGAGATCTGTAAAACTGACTTAACTTGTTTGAATCAGTTGTAAAAAGAATAAAGTTAAAGTTCTTAGGGAGAGTCAGGACAACTTTCTGCTTTCTTAATACCCCAGAGCACCTTGAACAATGCTAAGTGCTGGGTAAGTGTTGTTTTTGAAGATGAGAAAATTTTATGAGGGAAAGAAAGAAAAGGAAGGAAGGAAGGAAGGAAGGAAGGAAGGAAGGAAGGAAGGAAGGAAGGAAAGGAAAGGAAAGGAAAGGAAGGAAGGAAGGAAGGAAGGAAGGAAGGAAGGAAGGAAGGAAGGAAGGAAGGAAGGAAGGAAGGAAGGAAGGAAGGAAGGAAGGAAGGAAGGAAGGAAGGAAAGGAAGGAAAGGAAGGAAAGGAAGGAAAGGAAGGAAGGAAAGGAAGGAAGGAAGGGAAGGAAGGAAGGGAAGGAAGGAAGGGAAGGAAGGAAGGGAAGGAAGGAAGGATGGGAAGGAAGGAAGGGAAGGAAGGAAGGGAAGGAAGGAAGGGAAGGAAGGAAGGGAAGGAAGGAAGGGAAGGAAGGAAGGGAAGGAAGGAAGGGAAGGAAGGAAGGGAAGGAAGGAAGGGAAGGAAGGAAGGAAGGAAGGAAGGAAGGAAGGAAGGAAGGAAGGAAGGAAGGAAGGAAGGAAGGAAGGAAGGAAGGAAGAAAGGAAGAAAGGAAGAAAGGAAGAAAGGAAGAAAGAAAGAAAGAAAGAAAGAAAGAAAGAAAGAAAGAAAGAAAGAAAGAAAGAAAGAAAGAAAGAAAGAAAGAAAGAAAGAAAGAAAGAAAGAAAGAATTTGAAACCAAATAGACTAGTGTAAGGGTTTTCTTTAGCTGAAAAACTGGGATAATAATTACTTGTCAGGTAACAATTGTTAAAAATTCATGATGCTCCAAATGTATTCACTCATTTAATAATTCACCAAATATTTGTGAAGAACTTACTCTGAGGGTAGCAGTATTTTAAATGTTTCAAAATGAAATTATATTTTAAAAAATTAACAAGTTTCCTTTCAGATAATCTCTCCTTCCAACCTCCCCACACATAAAATACAACAAAATCTTTGAAACAAATATGTCTAATTAAGCAAAACAAATTTCTACCTAGGTCACATCCTAAAATTTCTCATTTTTTACCTCTCTCATTACTATATTTTCCAGTGTGAACCCTTCACCCTATACAAGTCAAGCATCTCACTTTCCTTCACTAATTAGTCCTGTTTTTTTATAATTGAACAAGGTGCCCCTCAATCTTTATTCAGGCAGTACAACATTCCTGAATCTCAATCTCTCCTTCCTTCCTTCTCTCTCCCTCTCTCCCTCCTTCTCCTTCTCCTTCCCTCCCTCCCTCCCTTTCTCTCTCCCTCTTTTCCTCTCTCTCTCTCTCTCTCTCTCTCTCTCTCTCTCTCTCTCTCTCTCTCCCTCCCTCCCTCTCCCCCTTTTTTCTCTCCTCCTCCCCCACCTACTTCTAACTCTTGAAATTTCTAAGTTCTTTCAAGGGATAAGGATATGGACTGAACCAGTGATCTCACTGGTGTAAGGAATTCCTAGATAAGGACACTCCCAATATGCAAATCTATACCTTTGGGAAAACTCACTATTTTAGATAGCTAAATAAGTCCTGAGAGGTTAAATAATTTGCCTAGCTAGAATTTTTCCATATATAGCCAAGGTGAGTTAGAAGCAGGATTTGAACCCAGGTCTTCTTGGTTTGGGGGTTGTGTCTCTATCCATCATCAACACTGCCTTGATGGCCCCTTTCAAGTAGATTCCTTTTTCAAGAATCCTTTCATGATTCCCTGGTTGGAAGTGTCTCTCTTACATTCCCTACTCTCAAAATTATCTTTATGAGTATTTATCCCATACTTACATATTTATGTGTGCATATATATGTATATATATATATATATATATATATATATATATATATATATATATCTATTCTTGTTCCTGAACACATGCTTTTCTTTCACATCTCTATGCCTTTGTTTACACTATTTTTTGTGGCTGGAAAACCTTCCTTTTCCCTCTATATCTATCCTTTAACTCTCAACTCATAAACTACCTTTTAAGCAGCCTCAATCCTCCTCTTGGTTAGTAATAATTCCCCTCCCAGATCTTGCATATCACTTTGTTTTATAATTTTAATGTACTTTTATCTCCCCTAGCACCTAGCACAGGACTTTGTATACAGTAAGTACCTAATAAATCCAGTCTTTGGGATTGTGATACTACAGTGTTTTAGGAAAGTGAGAACAACAATAACAAACCCCAAACAACCCTTCATGAAAATATAATACCTTCAATTGTTCTTTGATTGTAATTTTGATTTTTTTAATACTGATCTTTCATGATTATCCATGTACCATTGCTGATTACATATGGGAAAATATTGCCAAGGTTAGGAGAGAAAGTGTCAAATACTGAATTTATGCATGATATTAGAGAGTCCCATATAAATAGAAACACTTTTCATTCTGACATGATTTCAATAAATTTGGAAATTATAAATGTGTATATCTATGTATAGATGATGATGATGATGATGTGTTCCATATATATGGAACACTCTAAAGAATCTTTTCTAATTAAATACAATACTACCTCCTTTTATATTGTTCCAGAAAAACACATCAGTGGATGAAAACATCTTCAGTGGACAAAACCATGTAGGGTCTGATAAATTTATTAGAAATAGAACTGGTTTTTGTTTGTTTGTTTGTTTTTTACTTTCCAAATTTCTTGCTGTCTAAAATATTTAGCAAAAGTCAGAAATTAATTTCTTTCTCATAATAATTGCTACCAGGATGTCAAGGTAAATGGATTCTTCTCTTTTCCTTCCTATTCCTTTTTCTCCTCCTTCTTTTTCCTGTTCTTTAATCAAACATCAACTTTTCTTGCTATAGATCACTCTCCTCTTCCAAATAAAATGATATACTATGGACCTTAAAGTCCTATCTCTTCAATTTTATCGCAGAGCCTGGCACACTGCGTAAATCCTTATTCCCTCCTTCTTCATTTCCTGCTGAGTTAATTTGTCTCTAGAAAAGCTATCATCAGAGGTCATTGAGAAGGTCTAGGTCCTGACATAAAGAAGGAAATAGGGTCTGTGCTAAATAATAAGGTTTCAGATTCAGGAGCTTTGAAGCTTTTTAACAACAGGTGGCTATCTAGTCTCTGAAGACAGATGTGGCTTTTGGTCTCATTCTACTGACAGATTTTTGGATAATCTTTTGCTGGCATTATTCAAAAATGGTCTATGTACTTGTTTCTCCATGAAAATGCAAACTCCTTGTGAATGGAGACTACTTCATTCTTTGTTCCTGAGTCCCTAAGTATAGTGTTTAATGCATTTGCTATTGTTCAGTCATTTTTCAGTCACATCCAACTTTTTGTGAGCCCATTCGGGATTTTCTTGGCAAAGATACTGGAGTAGATCGTCATTTCCTTCTCCAGTTCGTTTTGTAGATGAAAATGAGGTAAACAGGGCTAAGTGATTTGCTCTGGGTCATACAGCTAGTAAATATCTGAGACTAAATTTGAAATCATATCTTCCTGACTCCAAGCAGGGAACTTTACCCACTAAGCTACCTAGCTGCCCCATAATCATTTGACACATAATAGGTCTAATAAATGTTTGTTGTTCTATTGAATGCTTGACTAAAGACTCAGACCTACATTCCTAATTAATTCTAACTTTATTCATCATTCATCAATATACCTTCATTTTTGAAGGCAGGATTCATTGTTGGTTCAAATACATACTTTGGAGTAAGAATCTAAAGATAAGTAGTATATATAGTATATGGTAGTTAAAGTATCTCACATATATGCTGGGGGTCACTTTAATCACACCTTCCATTTTATAAATTAAGAAACTGAGGCTCACAAAGATGACATAATTTGCCCCCAATTGCATAGCAAATTCACAGCAGAGCCAGGGTAAGAATTAAGATCTCCAAATTGGCTCATTTCCCTCATCAATTGGTGTTTTAGGAATTATCTTTCTTTTCTCTTTTATCTCTGCCCTCCATTTCCAGACTATTAAATTACAGCCATAAGTCAGCTCAAGTGGGAAAATGGTTGTGGACAGCAGGAAGAAGCACTCTGCTTAGTACTATTGCCTCTTTCCACACCTAGAGACTTATAAAAATCCTTACCTCAAATTAAAAGAAAGGAATTATTTTTGTCAAGTTGGTCCTTTTGAATATCAGCCCAGTTCTACTTAGAAATCAATCAGGAGTCAAAGTGGAAAAAAGGAACACTCCAATGGGTCAGTAAGACGCATTATGTCTGGTATGGTGGAGTTGTAGAAATCAAATAATAATGTGAAATCTCAGCTCTAGTACTTATCTTTATACTGTGTATATAGATACTTCCCCTAGTCAGATTCAATTACAGTATAACACTACCATCAAATGATTCAAGATGTATATTCCCATGATAAAGAAAATGCTTCTGTTGCTTGAGGTTGTCCTTTCAGGTTTATATTTAACATTTTAAAATATACCTATTAGAAAGATGATATTAGTATCCTAATTAGTACAGGATACAAAGAAGAATAAGAATTCCTAATTTAATGAAATCTGTAGTTTAATTCAACAAACATCTATTAAAAAAAAACACTATTATGCCCATGACAGGGCAAATGGGTGCTACAGTGGATAGAGCACTGGGTTTGGAATTGGGAAGATTCCTCCTCAGATAATTTTTAATTGTGTTATTCTAGATAAGTCACTGTTTGCCTTAGTTCCTCATTGGAAATCATTCCTGTACTCTTACCAACAAAATCCTAAATGAGGTTACAAAGAATCTGATATAATTGAAACAAAATAACAGCAAAATGCCATTGGCAACTAGAGGGGGCAAATAAGAGAGAGTCAAATTCAGAGTCAGGATGTCCTGGGTTCAAACTATTTCAGACAATAGCTGTCTGATTCTAATTAAGTCATTTAACCTCTCTGTGCTTCACTTGTAAAATGAGGAGATTGGATTTGATAGTCTTCAAGATCTTATCAAGTTCTAAATCTAGGATTCTATCTCGAAGACCTGGGTTCAAACTCCATCTCTGAGAAATATTGACTGTGTGACCCTAAGCAAGTCACTTGATCTTAAGTGGCAATTTTTTAAGACTACAAATTGCAGAGGTGCTGACAAATTAATAAAAGAGAGTTTCTAAAGTACTGAAATTATAGGTCTGATCCTTATCCTATCTACATACAAGGTCAATGCAAAGATACTAGTCTCTTACTGCCATCAAAGGTGAGGAAAGATATAATTCCTGCCCTCAAGATGTTTTCCCTTTACAATTTAGAAGGATACACAAATTGTCACACTCTAAAGTATAATATGATATTTCAGAAAAAGAAGTATCAAATACTATTATTCTGAGGCAGAAGAGATTTCACTGAATCAGTCTCAGGAAGTTCTTCATCACAGCTGGACAATCTATAATTACTTTGGGGTATTTTGTCCCACAAAAAGGGAAAAACCCAACACATTGGTGGGTCTCTTTCTCTGAAGATCCTTCCTTTCTATCCTTGCAGAGTTTCAAAACAAAGCCTTGAGAGTACAGAACTTGGGAATACTGTGCATCTCAGTTTCTGGCTCAGGTTCCAGAGTGAAGAAAAGAGATGCTCAGGGGAGAGAGAAAGTGAGCAGGAGTGTAATATTTTCACAGCAAGCTTGCCTCCCTGGCAGCCTTGACTCTGGGCTCTGTCAATTTAACACCCACATAAATAGGTTCGAAATTGGAGGCTCCCCATGTGGCACAACTCTGTCTTCATGTCTGACTCCTCCTGGCTAGAAGTTTGGAGGTCTGCTCCTAATGAATATACACTGTGTATGCTCAACTCAGCTATCTTGAAATTTTCCATTCAGGTTTACTTAGAAGTGAGGAGAAGTATAGATATTGGGGAGGGAGGGAGAGAGAGAGAGAGAGAGAGAGAGAGAGAGAGAGAGAGAGAGAGAGAGATGAGAGAGAGAGAGGAGAGAAAGAGAGAGAGAGAGAGAGAGAGAGAGAGAAACGAGAGAGAGAGAGAGAGAGAGAGAGAGAGAGAGAGAGAGAGAGAGAGAGAGAGAGAGAGAGAGAGAGAGAGAAGAGAGGAAAAAATGATTCAAAATTAGGAAAGATGACTTTAGGAGATATTTTTCCAAAATTCCTACATTTACACTCTACTAAACAGGATTGGAATTGGGACAAATAGGATTCCACGGTATTTGTTGTTATTGTTGCTTTTAATAGTGAAATAGATGAGATTACAAAGAGATTCTGGTAGGAATCACTTTTTGATTTCTGTTCTTGCTATGGGGAAGGAAGAAGTTATACATTTGTACAAAGGTCTTTATTTTTTTATTTTTTTAAAGTTTTTATTTTCAAAACATATGCTTGGTAGTTTTCAACATTCAACCTTGCAAAGCCTTGAATTCCATTTTTTTTCCCTCCCCAAACAGCAAGTAATCCAATATATGTTAAACACATACAATTCTTCTACATGTTTCCACACTTATCATGCTACCCAAGAAAAATCAGATCAAAAAGGAAAACAATGAGAAAGCAAACAAAATGCAAGCAAAAATAACAAAAAGTGAAAAATACTATTGTGATCCACATTCAGTCCTCATAATCTCTCTGGGTGTAGATGGCTCTCTCCATCACAAATCTATTGAAATTGGCTTGAATCACCCCGATGTTGAAAAGATCCATATCCATCAAAATTGATCATTATATAATCGTTGCTGTGTACAATGTTCCTTTGATTCTATTCACTTCACTTAGCATCAGTTCATGTAAGTCTCTCCAGGCCTTTCTGAAACATCCTGATGATCTGTACAAAAGTCTTTAAATCATGTCTCCTGGCAAGGGAAATGAAGAGCAAATAAATAAATCTGTCTAAATAAAGTTTGTCAAAAGTCACTAGAATTGTTGTCAGATCTCCACTATTTCTGTTTCAGGTATTGCCATCCTTCTAGAATACTCAGGTTCATATATAAAGAGCCATCGTGGACCCTTCCTGCTACTTCAGTGCCCATATATCCAGTCAGTTGCCAAATCTTTTTGGTCCAAAATATCCTTTCCATCTATTTCCTTTTTATGATTCCAATGGCTATCATCATAGTTGTGGCCTTCATCACCTTTTGCCTAAACTATCACAACAGTTTCTTAATTGGTTTCCTTGTTTCCAGTCTCCCCTCCTTGTCAATTTATCTTCAACACGGCTGCCAAAATAATCTTTCCAAAACACAAATCTGACCATGTCCCTCCCCTGTTCAAGCATATTCACAGGGTTATAGCTTCATAAATATAAAGTTAGAAAGTAACTTAGAAACTATTAAGTCCAGCAGCTTCCTCTTACCTCTAGGACAAGATGCAAGCTAGCCTTTTCCAAGCCCTTTATAATCTGATCCCAGCCTCCCTTTCTAGATTTCTCTGATATTGTTTCCCTTCATACATTCTATGTTTCAGCCAGAAGATCTCCTTGCAGGTCCTGAATTTAGCATCTCATTTCCTACTTCTATATTTTTGAATAGGTTGTCTTCCACACCTGAAATGTATTTTCTCTTTATTTCCTGCAGATTGCATTTTTGGTTTGAAAATGAGGCTGATTAAATAAGACAGAACTGTCCCTTTCTGTATTAGTCTATTCTGTCCCTATCCCATTGTATGATCATGCCTTGCTGCAACACTCATGGGAAGATATTTCTGAGATTTTTCCATTTTGTTTTTAGACTCTCCTAAATTAACTAGTCTAGTAAATAATAATAATAATAACTATTATTTATAAAGTCTTTTTGGTTTGCAAATTGTTTTACATATGTTATCTCATTTAATCCTCATAAACAGACCTATGGGGTAGGTGCTCTTATTTATCAAGATTGTACCAATTAGGGAACTGAAGCTAAGGATAAGAGAGGTATGACTTTTCAGGGTCTTATAGCTGGTTAGTGTTTGAAGCAGGATATAAATTCAGATATTCCTAATTCCAAGTCTAATGCTCTATCCCTTAAACTATCTTTCCACCAATAGCATGATGTAATGAGTGGGATTTAGAGTCAGAATATTGGCATTGCTGCTTACTGTATGTTTAACCTTGGGCAAATAATTTAATCTCTCTGGAGGCGAGCTTCTCCAAGTAGAAGATGAAGCAATTGCACTAGATCCATTCAAAGGTCTCTTTCAGCTCATAATCCAATGTTGGAGACCTAAAAATTCATATAGCCAAAATAAGATAAATAGTATATAGTATTTTAGTGCCTTTAACTTTTCTAAGCATGCATGCCTCTATTGTATCATTTGATTCAATCCAACAAATATATTTTAGGATCTCATTTGACCCTACCTCAAGCCTATAAATTAGATAACCTCAATTTTGCAAATGAAACTGAGGGACAATGATAATCAGTGATTTCCCTTAGCACCTAGACAATAAACAATACAGAGTGATTTCTATAGGGAGTGGTGAATAAATTTACCTATTCAAGCTAAAACATCTATGGTTTCTGTGATTTTGAGTTTGTCCCTACAATTCTTCAAGTCTTGTTTCTTCACCTATAACATGGCAGGGTGAGCCTTGGTGATTTTTACTATCTCTTTCAGCTCTAAAATACTATATAATACTATGGTTCTATCATTCTTTAATTCTGTTAATCCTGAGGTATGTCTCTGAGGTATGAAGAAAATAAGACAAATTGTGTGATATATACATATTCTTCTCATTTGGTGGGATTGAAGACGTAGGGCCTAGTGATCAGAAACTCATAGTCATCATTAAGTCAAGTATATTTGACAGTATGCTCTGTCCTTTCTAGAGAATAGATGGGGCTTCAGGGAAAAACACTGAGATGTCACAGTCTTCTATGTCACTGGAACAGATGACACCCTTGGCTTAGTTCCTATGGTATGACAGCTCAGAAATGTCAGTACCCTCAAAACCCAAGCTCTGTCATGAATCACACCCTGGAACAAGTCCAGTGGGCAAAATAATCAACTCCAAGAAAAGTTAATTTGGGAGGACATTCAGATGGAAGAAAGAAATGCAAATGGCATGAAGCCAGATTTGAGATGATTAGTTTTTCATTTATATTTATAGAATGCTCTCTTTTAAAGAATTCAACAGAGACTAACAAAAAAATGAAAATTTTTAGAGCATATACTGTGGTGAGCTGCTACAAAGAGGCAGAAGGCAGTCTCCATCTTCTTTGGAGAGATTAGACTGAACAGGACACTTTCCTACACATATATATTTCACATATGTATATATTCCTACATGCCTGCATATATTTATACTATCACAAAATTACATATTATGTTTGGGTATGTATACATACACACCTACACACATTACATATATATATATATATATATACATACATGTTTGTATTATATAAATATATGAGAGAATTTGATGTAGAGGTTAGAGAGCTAGA
The DNA here is from genome assembly GCF_048593235.1 of Sminthopsis crassicaudata. NCBI lineage: Eukaryota > Metazoa > Chordata > Mammalia > Dasyuromorphia > Dasyuridae > Sminthopsis > Sminthopsis crassicaudata. Next base: position 381,306,979 of record NC_133620.1, on the reverse strand, counting down.
GAGCTTGGAATCAAGAAGACCTAGTCCCACTTCTATCATATTCTGATTGTGTGACTTCGGGTAAATCATTTAAACTTTTGGTGCCTTCAGCAACTCTATAAGAATGTAAGTTGCAAAGAAAGTACTGACCTACATTGGTAGAAGGAATTTCTACCTTTTACCATCTGGGGAGTTCCCTATATCAACAAAATGATAGGTCCAGTATCTATCTATCTATCTATCTATCTATCTATCTATCTATCTATCTATCTATCTATCTCTATCCATCCATCCATTTATCTGTCTATCTGTCTATCTGTCTGTCCGTTCATCCCTTCCTTCCTACTTCCCTCCTTCCCTCCCTCCATCCATCTATCTATCTGTGTTTCTCTGTCTATCCATCCATCCATCCTTCTATCTATCTATCTAAAGACTAGATTCAAATCTAGATTCAGACTCTTACTAGTTGTGTGACTCCTAGACAAGTCACTTAACTCTGTCTCAGTTCCTCATCTGTAAAATGAACTGGAGAAGGAATAGCAAACCACTGTACAATCTTAAGAAAATCCCAAATGGGATCATAATGAATCTGACATGATTGAAATGACTGGACAACAATCTCTCTCTCTCTCTCTCTCTCTCTCTCTCTCTCTCTCTCTCTCTCTCTCTCCCCCCCTTATCCCTCTCCCTCTTCCTCTCTCTCTTCTCTATTTGTCTCTCTTTCCATCTCTCTCTCTCTCTCTCTCTCTCTCTCTCTCTCTCTCTCTCTCTCTCTCTCTCTCTCTCTGTCTCTGTCTCTCTCTCTCTCTCTCTCTCTCTGTCTCTGTCTCTCTCTGCCCCTCTGTCTGTTTCTGTCTGTCTAATATATATGTATGGGAATGAGAAAGTGCAATGGGAAGGGCAGTACATAAAACACTGAGCCTTGAACTAGGAAGATCTGAATTTAAATCCTATTCCAGACTGAGTAGTTGTGTGATCCTGAGCAAATCAGTTTAAAAAAAAATTCTGTTTCAGTTTTCTCAACAGAAAAGGAGGATAATAATAGCACTTGAATAGATTGTAAGGCTCAAATAAGATAATATTCCCAAAGTGCCTGGGGCAGTGCCTGACATATGATAAACATTATTACATAAATGCTAAGTATTATTATTGTTACAATTTGATCAATTTTCAGTCACATACAACTTTTCATGTCACTTGGAGTTTTTTGGCAAAGATACTGGGGTGGTTTGTCACTTTTTCTCCAGTTCACTTTACAGGAAACTGAGGCAAACAGGGCTAGATGATTTATTTGCCAGAGTCATACAATTAGTTCTGGGGCTGGATTTGAGCTCATAAAAATGAATCTTCCTGACTCCAGGTCTGGTGCTCCATATAGTGCCACTTAGCTACTCTTTATTATTATTATTATTATTATTATTACTATAATTACTATGCACATTCATATGATCCTCATGTTTTCCCTCCACTTCCTCCTCCTCCCCCACTTTTTTCAACCTCAGCAACTCACAAAGGTTCTTTATTAAGATATAGAGTAGTTGCAACCTGAGTTGAAAGAAGGATCTTATAAAGCCACGTTGAATAATTTCAATAGTAAAGTAGCACTTCTGTTTATTTGTACTAAGCCATCTGTTGAGCCTTCTTGAGGGGATGTTTATTTCTTCTAGAGTAGCCATATTTGGTGAGCAAGTCCCTGTCTGCCCACTCTGTCAAATTCCACCAGTGCTTAAGGACAAACATCTCCTCAGAGAGTAAGATGGCCAGTAGTGGTGGTGAGCACCTGCAGCTAATTTGGAACAAATTAGAATGCAGACCTGGTCTTATTAAAAACCCTTGGCTTTTCTGACTGGGCTGGGAGACTTCACAAATCCCACTGAGGCTCAGGCTACTAGAAAGATTTGCTCGTGATGCTAACTGTTGCTGCTAGCTGCTGTTGCCTTATTAACACTAAAGTTCTAGAAGTATCCTAAATTTTTCTGAGGGTAATTCAATCCAGACAAGTCCATGTGTTCATTCAAAAGAAAGGATCTGTAAAAAAATAATCAATTTTTTAAAAAGGAAAGAAAGGGCCTGTTTGCTAGCAAACCAAAGCATTGAACCCAAAATTTAGGAAGAAAATAAAGTTCAGCACAAAGATATGGTTATGTGCCAGAAACTGAGTGTGGTAAATGTGAGAAATCTTTAGGAGTCTCAGACCCTCAATTATTCTGAAATCAGAACCATGATTGATTCTTGGACACCTTCTTTTCATTGCTTCTCAGATTCAGATCCTGCAAATGATTGCTCTTCATGCTTCTGACCCTCATTTCAGCCAATCTTTCTGGGTGCTGACTGAATTTCACTCCCAACTCACTTTCCTCATTTTCTGGCCTAGAAGGCATCATCTTCTATCATGGAAAGCTCTTAGGCAAATCCTGCCCCACCTCAACTCTGCTCTGAATCTTAAAGGAATAATGTAATTCATACTTGAGATTCTACATACCTTAATCATATCCCCCTTTTAGCTTTTCATCTTTCCAAACTGAACTCTCAATCTGTTAAATATCCTCATAAGGCAATCTCTCACATCCCCTTTCTTTATCATCATGGATGATAGTTCTCTAGCTCTATGGGTTTTCTTGAGGTATCATCACTGAAAAACTGCCTCAGAATGAGCATTTACTGAACAGAACAAAGGGCTTTGGTTCCTAATACAATACTGTATCTTCAGAATCTGCTTCTCCACAAAACCTGGGTGACTAGGAGGTCCTGCCCCTCTCTTCAATCCTATCTGGCTTCCATGGACCTTGCTACTTATTAGATTTTGTTAGGGGGCAGCGAGGTGGCACAGTGGATAGAGCACCAGCCCTGAATTCAGGAGGACCAGAGTTCAAATGTGATCTCAGACATTTAACACTTCCTAGCTGTGTGACCCTGGGCAAGTCACTTAACCCCAGCCTCAGGGGGAAAAAAAAAAGAAAAAGAAAAAAAAGAAATACACTGCAAAGATAGAAAGGATTCAGGAGTGTGTGAAATAAGTTAGTTTATTTATAGTTCTTGCAAGAAATGGGCAATCTACCCAGGAGCAGTCCCTGGGAGCATCTGTGCTTATAAATACCAGAATGAATTTTTTTATTGAACTATTCTGAAGCGCAAGGACCCTCCTTGTCATCCCATTGGTTGGAGATGATGAAGTTAACAGACTTCCTATTCTCTTATATGTTTCTCTTTGATATGTTTCCCCTCCCTCATCATACAACCAATATTCAAAAATGGCAGAAAACTCCTTTGGGAAGAAGTTAATATTAATTGTCTCATTAAGCATGCTTATGCAGTGCTTGCAGTTACCTTTCACCTACTTCTTGTTTTGGGGTGATTTTTACTAGTTGATCAGTTCAGTGGCTCAATATCTCGATCTGTACAACTGGGTTGGTCAGCTGACATGACTTTTCTCTAAGTCTTTGTCCTTATATGGAAATACAATTCTATACAACTATAGATTGCTCACAGATTCATTATTTGCTTTGGTCTGTTGGTAAAAGCTCTTCTTGTCTTCACGATGGAGATGTGTCCTGGCCACTTTTGATTTGCTCCAGAAATCTATAGGACTTTTGCCTACTAACATGAATCATATTGGAACATTTCTGGGAATGAAGTAGGGAGAGTAGAGAGCTGCTTTCTTTAGAAATAACTGCCTAGTCATCCAAGCCTCCATGGATTTTCTTTGTGAAGACTGCCCAGCAATGAACAGAGAAGCAGAATATTTGTGTGGGAAAGAGCACTTGGAATCTAGAGACCTTGAATCTTGACTGACTTGGTCCTCACCAGCTGTGTGAACTTGACCCTCTGATGCGCAGACTCAGCAAAGACAAAGGAGGAGGCTAAGTGAACCCGATGCTCTCAGCTCTTTTGCCAAATGAGTTAATATTTCTAAAGCACTTAGCACACTGTTTGACACAAAGTAGGTGTTTAATAAATGTTTGTTCCTTTCTCTTCTCCCTTCCCCCCCACCTCCCCACCCACCCCCTGTCTTTTTTTTTTTTTTTCTGGTCTACAGTTGTCTGATATTTAAAGGTATTGCAAAAGGGGCTAGTTTTTCATGACTATTCATGTTTATAATGAATTTTGTTTTCCTTGCTTTCTCAATGTATGGGAGAGAGGCAGCAAAGATCCCTTTCCTAAGAATTTAAAACAGAAAATTTAATAAAATTGAATTTTAAAAAACAAATTAAAAGAGAAATGATAAGAGGAGACCAAAATCTAGAAATCTTTTCCTCCAACTATCCTTTTCAAAGACCCTTCCTCAAGCTTTTTCTCTAAAGATCCTATGCTCTCTCAAGAGAGGCTTGACCTTCCTTTTAAACCTCTAAGTCAAAGTGGGCTTCCAAGTCCAAGTTGATGCAGAACCCAGTTGCTCAAAGCCCATCCTCCAGTGTGGTTTTCAGTTGAATGCCAAAAGCTGAGGCAAAAAATCATAACGTGCCAATTATCCTGGCCTCAAAACCACAAATGATTGTACACAGCTGTTGGCAACAGAAACCTTGTTCCAAGCATTTAATGCTTAATTGAATAAACTCAAAGATCCTAGCTTTGCCTTGGACTCAAAGCTGGAGGGTCCCTTCACTCTGAATTTTTATAAATTTAGAGGGAGGGAGGGAAAAGAAGGGCCTGTTGAATATGAAAGTAAATCCCAAGCATCTCTTCAGGACTGGTCCTAATCCAATACTTCCCACTGACCAGGAGACATTGTGGATTTGTGAGTCTGGTGGTAGATGTGAAGCTGCAGATGAAGCATTCTGAGCCTCTCCTTTAGCTTGTCTTCCCAAAATTTGCACTAAATGGGGAATAAGTGGATTTATTACTTCTTTTGGTGTTTGAAGAAAGAAGGCAACCAAAATGTGTCCTATGGATGTGGTGAAATGCCATAGCACAGCAGTTCCAGTATGAATCTGAGAACCAATATACATAGACTCTATTGGAATGGATAAAATACAAAATCATTTAAAAACATTCCTGAAATCCTAGTGTTTTTTATCATCACGAGAATGTAAGCTCCTTACATTAGAGACTGTCTTGTTTTTATCTTTGTAAACCCAGAGCATAGGGCTGGCCTTGGTGGCCTGAGTTCAAATTATACCTTTTCTATATACCTTTCTTAACCTCTCAGTGCCAGATGACTGTCAAAAGCCATAATTAGATCTAAATTTCCATGATGATTTTTGAACTTGCATTGATTGAGGGAATGTCATTATCTTTTTTTTAAATTTTTATTTATAAAATTTTGACAGTATATATGCATGAGTAATTTTTTATAACATTATCCCTTGTATTCATTTTTCCAAATTATCCCCTCCCTCCCTCTACTCCCTCCCCTTGATGACAGGCAATCCCATATATTTTACATGTGTTACAATATAACCTAGATACAATATATGTGTGTAATTACCATTTTCTTGTTGCACATTAAGTATTTGATTCCGAAGGTATAAGTAACCTGGGTAGATAGACAGTAGTGCTAACAATTTACATTCACTTCCCAGTGTTCCTTCTCTGGGTGTAGTTGTTTCTGTCCATCATTGATCAACTGGAAGTGAGTTGGATCTTCTTAATGTTGAAGATATCCACTTCCATCGGAATACATCTTCATACAACATTGAAGTGTACAGCGATCTTCTGGTTCTATTCATTTCACTCAGCATCAGTTGATGTAAGCCTCTCCAAGCCTTTCTGAATTCATCCTGCTGGTCATTTCTTACAGAGCAATAATATTCCATAACCTTCATATACCATAATTTACCCAACCTTCTGGCCACTATGAAAAGAGCTGCCACAAACATTTTGGCACACACAGGTCCCTTTCCGCTCTTTAGTATTTCTTTGGGATATAAGCCCAATAGCAGCACTGCTGGATCAAAGGGTATGCACAGTTTGATAACTTTTTGGGCATAGTTCCAAATTGCTCTCCAGAATGATTGGATTCTTTTACAACTCCACCAACAATGTATTAGTGTCCCAGTTTTCCCACAGTGGGAATGTCATTATCAAGAATCAGATCCCCATACTAATGAACTCACAAAAGTGGACCAAACAAAACCCAAGGGACTAGAATATTTTTTGTCTTGGCCCAAACTTTGATTTCATCAGCATAAGGAACTCACAGCAAGAAATCGTCCACCAAAATCTTCTAACCATTCTGCAATTTATAGACACACAGATTTGTTTTCTTATTATAGCTTTTTATTTACAAGATATATGCATGGGTAATTTTTCAGCATTGACAATTGCAAAACCTTTTGTTCCAATTTTCCCCCTCCTTCCCCTCACCAACCCAGATGCAGGTTGACCAATACATGTTAAATATGTTAAAGTATAAGTTAAATACAATATGTGTATATATATGTCCATACAGTTATTTTGCTGTACAAAAAAAATCAGACTTTGAAATAGGACACACAGATTTATTTGGGCCACTGAAACCTAAAGTGGCTTGCAATGGATCACACATACTCAGGAACCTGTTACATCTTATCTTCTCTCAAAAGTGTTAAGAATATAGTAAATGCTTACTAAATGTTTGTTGAATTGAAGTGCATGTATTTTCTCAAACTATAAATATTAGTAATAGTGCAAATAACATCATATGGGTATCTGTAATTTTCTCTGACAATAAAAGGTTATCCTCTTTCCAACAATAAGATGATTAAAGCCAATTTCAATGATCTCATGATAAAGAAAACCATGTACACCCAGAGAGAGAGGACTGTGGAAACTGAGTGTGGACCACAACATAGAATTTTCACTCTTTTTGTTGTTTGGATTTTGTAATTTGTTGTTTTCTTATTCATTTTCTTTCCTTTTTGATCTGATCTTTCTATTGCAACAAGATAATTGTATAAATATGTTTACATATATTGGATTTAACACATATTTTAACATGTATAACATATATTGAATTGCCATCCAGGAGAGGGGATGGGGGGAAGAAGGGAAAAATTTGGAACACAAGGCTATGCAGGGATCAATGTTGAAAAATTATCCATGTATATGCTTTGAAAATAAAGAGCGTTAATATTTTTTAAAAAAAGCTGTCTTTGTATTCTTAAATGTTGTGAATCACTAATGTAATGGTTTGGGAAAGCACATCTCTCACTTGTGCTTGAGGGCTTTTAATTTTTTTTTCAGGTCAGAAGGTCCTAGTTTTCTGATCTACTCAAGATATACCTATAAAAGCTTTACTTGATATCTTTCCAAGCTAAATTGTTACCATCATACTTCCTATTCTAGAATTCCAGAAGTGGGGAGGAGAATACAGATAAATAGTAAGAAGCCTCACTTCTTTTTAGTACTTTACTGACATATCATTTCAAGTAATGATGATGATAATAATTTAATGATGCTTTGAAAAAAATTAGGCTTACAGATTTTCAAATCATAAACACATGCTTCACTTAACCTTTTTTTCCTTCCTTCTTTTTCTCCTACCTTTTCTCCTTCCTTTTTTCCTACCTTTCCCCCTTCTCTTCCTTCCTCCCTATTTCCCTCCTTCTTTCCTTCCTTCTTTTTCTCCTATCTTTTCTTTTTCTTTTTTTTTTCCTTTTCTGGATTTTCTCCTTTTATCATACCTTTTTTACTTCCTTTTTTCTCCCTTTCTCCCTCCCTTCTTTCCTGTATTCCTTCCCTCCTTCCATCTTTAGATCAGTAGTCTTTAAAAATAAAGACATTACTTGGCCATCACCATACTATTTTGTTTCCTCTCTGGAAATAGCCCCCAGTTTATACTTTCCTACTCACAAACTTCTAAGTCTTGTGTACTTAGTTAATTCCACTGATTCGCCACTATCAATTTTTTATCCAATACCAGATTGCTTTGATAATTACTGCTTTATAATAAAGTTTGAAATGTGTTATGTCTAGACCATCTTTGCATTTTTTTCTCCCACTGATTCCCTTGAAATCCTCGATCTTTTACTTTTTTTTTTTTTTTTCTGAGGCAATTGGGGTTTAGTGACTTGCCCAGGGTCACACAGCTAGGAAGTATTAAGTGTCTGAGATCAAATTTGAATTCAGGTCCTCCTGACTTCAGGGCTGGTGCTCTAACCACTGTACCACCTAGCTGCCCCTGTAAAACAATTTTTTGATAGTTTAGTGGATATGGTACTAGATCAATAGATTAATTTAGACAGAATCATCATTTTAAATCATATTGGCTCAAAATACCCATGAACAATCATTGTTTTCCCAATTATTTAGACCTGATTTGATTAGGGTGAAAAATATTTTATAATTGTGTTTAGATAGTTTCTGGGTTTGTCTTACCAGGTAGACTCCTAAGTATTTTATATTGTCTACTTTATTTTAAATGGATTTTTTTCTATCTCTTGCTGATAGTCTTTGTTATTAATATATAGTAATACTGATAATTTATGTGGGTGTATTTTGTATCCTGAAACTATGCTAAAGTTGTTAATAGTTTCTAGTAGTTTTTTTTGTTGATTATCTAAGATTTTCTAAGTATAATATCATATTCTCTGCATATAATGATAACTGTGTTTCCTTATTGTCTATTCTAATTCTTTTAATTTCTTTTTCTTCTCTTATTGGTATAGCTAACATTTCTAGTACAATATTAAATAATAGAGGTGATAAGAAGCATCTTTGCTTTACTGCTGCTTATACTGGGAAAGCTTCTAGCTTCTCCCATTACAGTTAATATTTGTTGATAGTTTTAGATAAATAATACTAAGGCTGGGTGGCTCCTGCTGCTCTTGGACCTAGCTCCCTTTCCATGCCAGTGAGACAGACCTTTCCTGTTATGCTGGTAAACTGCTTCCCTGCTCCTTGAGGTAGTTTTCTAATTGTTTAGAGGGGAATTTGGAAGTTTCAGAGGGTTCCTTCCTCATTCCAATCTTGGTGCCAAAAGACCAGAACTATCTTGCCCCCAACACACTTTTAAAATACAATTTGTTCTTTGTCTTCCCCCCCATTAGAATGCAGGTTTCTTGGAGACAGGGTGGTTTGCTTCTTTGTTTTTATGTCCTCTGCATTCAGCACAACACTTAGTATATAGTAAACACTTAATAAATGTTTACTGACAATTTCAGTTATTAAGCACCTACTATATGTCAGGCATTGTACCGAGAGCTGAAGATACAAAAAGAGACAAAATATATTTTGAATCCTCCATGATGTTCTACTGGGTACTTGACAATGTTCTGTTGTGTTTTGTTTTGTGTTTCTTTTTTCCTATTCTATTTTTAATTAAATAAAATTTAAAAAAAGAAAAATAAACAAATGTTTGCTGGCTCACTTTACCTCTTATCTATCAATCTATCTTTTGATTTCTTAATATATCTTTTTATCTATGTCTCTATTGAGCTATCTGATTTGGGAAGCCCTCTGTGGTAATGCAGATCAGCACCTGCTGTGAACTTTGAAGCTTTTAGAATGTTTCCCAAGATATCAAAATGTTAAATACTTGCAGAAATGGGATTTGGACCAAAGTCAGCTTTTTATTCATTGATCACATATAGTCATTACAAAGCAATCCTGTGACATGGATAATAGCATAGAGAAAACCCCCAATTTACAATGGAAAGAACTGAGTCTTAGAGAAGCTAAGTGATTTATCTAAGATCACTCAGCTACTGAATTGTAGAACAGGAATTTGAAGCCAGGTCTCTTGATCCAGATAAATGCCTTTTCTAAGATAAAATTAACTATCTTCAGAGAGTTGTTTTTTGTTTTTTTGTTTTTTGTTTGTTTGTTTTCAATTTTTTTTCTTCTTTAAGTCAGAAAAAAATGGAACATAGATTTAGAGCTAGAAAAAAGTCAACAGATCATCATCTAATCCAACCATCACATTTGCCTGATAAGGAAAATGAGACCCTGTAAAGTTAAATATCTTCCCTATGGTTACACATCTAGTGAATATCTAAGACAGAATCTGAACCCAAATTTTTCTGACTTCATGTCCATCATGTAATTCATTGTAGAAAAAGGGATGGGAATGGGTATTTATATAGCATCTACTATGTGACAGGCATTGTGCTAAGTAAATATTATACATATATTATTAAATATTACACATATATGGCCTCATTTCATCCTCACAACAACTCTATGAAGCAGGTCCTATTATTGTTTTCATTTTAAAATTGAGTAAGCTGAGGCAAACAGAGAGTAAACCTAGGGTCACTTGTCCAGCTATTAAATTTCTGAGATCAGATTTGAACTCATCTTTCTGACTCTAGGTTCACTATACCAGTGCTACCAGCTGACCTTCTATACTGTATCTAAGTATAAATTAAGTTCTGTCACTATTGTAAAACTTCCTAAGTAATAAATGCAGTTGGCTATTATTCCTAAAGGGATACTATTATGAAGGAGAGCTTTTGTTTTTGTTTTTAAATGTTATATCCTAACTATTACAACTCCTTTCAAAGGTCAGGGATTTCCAAATAAGGCCAGGCTGATTGAAGTGCAGAGTTAATTTTAGTCTGTTTCACAGTCCTCCCAATTTACCCATCTGGGGACTGTTTTCATTGTGGAAGCCCTCCACACCTCCTTTGCCTCCCTACTCCAATCTTAAATGAGGAGAAAACCACTTTTGGGAGCCACCTGGAATTTTGACTAGGGAAGTACCACAAGCAAAAGGGAACAGGTGAATCTTCTAGGGCTAGAGGCAATCAAGCTGGAAGAGAGGTGTGCAGTGAAAGGAGTAAACAGGTGTAAATTGAGCAAAATAGAATAGTGCTCATGTGAATTGTCTCAAGTGGCCCTTAGCGGATGTTCTAATTTTTCTGCTCATCTAACAAGTGGTGTCAGCTCAAGGTTAAGACTATAAATAACCATTGGGGGGGAAGGATGTGAAAGAACCAAATTGCCTACGATGGAGGAATTAGATGTAGATAAATCAGTCATTTCATTGTTTTCTACTCAAAGATGAGTGAATCTAACATCCCCTTCCCAAAGCTGTGTCTGCTTTAATACAAACATAATATTCCAAATTTGCTTGGTAATCAGGGAAGAAAGCTGAGACAAAGGTCCAGTTGAACATATAGATTTTCTTGGGGAGTTATGTGTTCCTTCTTGCCAGCTATTCATTACTTAAGTAGGTAAAAAAGAAGGGGGAAGTTGCCACAATAAAAGTGGGGTCTAGATGTTCTGGGAACATCTTCCCTCCTCTACCTCTAGGATATTTGAAATCCTGAAGAGGGTAATTGTTGGTTGAAAATTTCCTTCCTTCCATATCTAGAACCAGCTTTACTCCTGGCAGCAATGTTCAGGGAAACCAAAGGACCTCACTAGGCAGACCTTCTCATGTGCTGCTGGGGAAAGCAGGGTGAGATTTTCAAAGCAAGGCAATGGTCTGATTATAGATCTGGAATTTCAATTCATGAGACACTGAAGTGTGGCTTGAAACTTTGGTCCTTCCCATGACTTGATCAAACCAAAAAATGGAATTGAAAAGCTGTCATTGAATTCTGTCTGGACAGAATGCTGCTTAGTGTTTTGCCATTGAAACCCAATTTTCTAATTCCTTGGGGCTTACAAAGTTCTTTTATCACAAAAATTCTGTGAGGTAGGAAGGGCAATATGCCTATTTTGTTTTATTTATTTATTTTTTTGCTAAGGCAATTGGGATTAAATGACTTGCCCAGGGTCACACAGCTAGGATGTGTTAAGTGTCTGAGGTCAAATTTGAACTCAGGTCTTCCTGACTTCAGGGCTGGTGCTCTAACCACTATACTACTTAGGTGCCCCATGCCTATTTTACAAATTAGAAAACTGAGCTTCCCAGAGTTTGTAATAGATCAGAAAGACAGTGGGGAAAAATAATGTTGGCTCTGGAGTCAGAAAGCTTGGGTTCAAATTCTGACTCAAATATTGTATGATCTTGAAAAAGCTACTTTATCTCAATGGGCCTAAATTTCCAAATCTGTTAAATGAAGAGGTTGGACTAAATGGCCTGTGAGTTCTAGATATTAGATCCTGTGGGGGCAGTAGATGGCAAACACTTACTAGCTGTGTGACACTAGGCAAGTCACTTAACCCCAATTGCCTTGCCAAAAAAAAAAAAAAAAAAAAAAAAGGAAAAAGGAAAAGGAAAAAATAAAAAAATATGACCTTATGACTTAGAAAGTTTACTAGATTTCAAGTTAGATGACCTGGTTAGCAATCTCTCTTCCTACTTCTTTCCTACTTTGTTACTTATACAATCTGTAGGTGGATGAACCTTTTTTCAGGGCTATGCATCCACTTTGGGTGTCCACTTGTCACTCAGCTCTCACTGGTGACTGCACGAAATTGTAGGATGTGAAGTGATCTCATCCTGATAAAACTGTCTCAGCAGAAGGAGTAAGATAGGGGAAGGGTAGCTGACAGGCCCCAAATGCATTAGTGACTTAGGTAGATGCTTATTCCAAGTGTGTGAAGACTTCTTCTAGTAGAACGGACAGATGAGAACAATTTGTTCCAATGGCCAGGAAAGCAACTGATGCCTATAGGCACTGTGACGTGCTTAGATCTTGGTCAGATATCAAAAATATCAACATTATCCACTGTATCCCAGGCCATTGGAAGCAGTACTGACTTTTGTCCTGAGCTTCACTGACTCTGGAAGAAAGATTGAGGTTGCTGATTTTGTGCAACTCTACCCCATTTAAATCCTTTTCATATACATGTCAAGACTTCACCTTTGATCTCATCAGTCCTCTTTGAAAATTAAGGAAGAACAACAATAAAACTTTTATTTTTTCAGGAAGACATTCCTGATCTCCTTTAATTCTCCCTAATTCCCTTAAATCTCCCAATAATTCTATTGATTATCTCATTTATGCTGTATATAGGTTATTTGTAAATAGTTGTTTGCTTATTGTCAGACTATAAATTTTGAGAGCAGAAATTAGTTTTTTCTCTTTTCTTTGTAACTCTAGCATTTAGCACAGTGTGTGGCCCATAGTGGGTACTTAAGAAATGCTGATTAAATAATTGTAAGGGATCCATTAATCCATATGTATGTCAAGCATTGGCATTTGGATCTTTAGTACTACACACTTTTGTGGCTTCTATCAGACTTCCAGTCTCTGCAAAGCAGCCGCAGCTACAATCTCACTCAATTACTCAGTGGAATAAATTAACGGATGTGACTCCATAGACTAAATAAATAATACATCTCACAAATATCTATATTGTTCTTTTTTTTCAAAGATGTGTGGCTACAAATTAGAGGTAGTCTGTTATTATCATTCAAACATTTTAGTCATGTCTGACTCTTTGTGACCCTATTTGGGCTTTTCTTTGCAAAGATACCAGAATGGTTTGTCATTTCCTTCTCCCCGCTCATTTTGTAGATAAGGAAACTGAGGCAAACAGGGGTAAATGTCTTTCCCAGGACTTGAAAATAGTGTCTTAGGGCAGATTTGAGCTCAAGAAGATGAGTTTTCCTGAATCTTGGTCTTGCACTCTAATCATTGCACCATAGCTGCCCTAGGTTGTTGAGTATAATGATTAGAGAACTGATATTAGTCAGGAATAATAAAAGCTAACATTTCAAAATGCTTTACATATGTTATTTAATTTGATTCCTACAATAATATTGTGAGATAGGTACTATTGTTAGCTTCTTTTACAAATAAGGAAAATAAAGATGAGATTCAGTGACTTGTCCAGCTACTTACTATCTAAAGTAAGATTTGATAATCTCTCAGGGCCTCAGTTTCCTCATCTATATCATTACTTTATCACTTTTCAGCTCTGAATCTTCCATCTACAATCCACAGACTAATGTGGGAAGGAGAGTGGTTGGAATTTTTCAAATAATTATCACATGTGTCCAGCTCTGCTAGGAGACTTCTCTATCTGCTTGCTTCTGACCCAGTAGAGCTATCTGACCCGAGGCAAGTCCCTTTGCTCCAGGCAAGTCTTCATCACTGAAAAGTGCAAAACAGTTATTAATGATAGTTTCTTCACTGGAAGCCTCCTTATCCCAATGAAATCATAGGTCAATGCTACTGTGAATAATAAAATAAAGAAAAGAAAAATCCTTTAAAAGTGTTATAAGATTCACAATAGCTTTAAAAAATTATATTAGGCATTTTCTAAATAAAACTATTATGATTATGTGAGGATCTCTGATATTTTTAGATCTTTGCTAAGGGATTATCATTTCTGAAAAACTTGGGAACTACAATACAAAGGAATTCAGTTCTGTTACAGGCTTAAAAAAGACAAACAAACCTTGATCGTCCTCTTTATACAGTGTGGTAAAGAATTGCTGGGCAGAAACAGTGGTATTTTCAGCCACAGTCTGACTCACAGAAAGCAGGATTGTAGGTGGTAATGCCTTTGGTTTCCAAAAGACAAAGAGTATGCATGTTGATTTGTATTTGCACAGAGTTCCTCCTCTTTCCACTTGTGAACAAAGAGAAACATGAAGAAAGAGAAAGTGAAACATTTATCCTTCTTGTCTTGTGCAAAATAAATGGTCCTTCCTTCTCTCTGGAGTAACACAGAGACAGGTTCATTAACTTTTTATAGGCTATATAGATGTAGGCAGCTGTAATGTGGACAATTCTTGGCTCATGAACAAGCCAAGAAAAGAAATGCAGCCAGGGAAGAAAAGCAGTATGTGGGGATGAGAAAGAAGGTTCTCCTGATTAGAAAGGACATGACTTCTACAGCTTTACCACCAAGTTATCTCTTCACAGCCCAAAAAAAGCTGCATTTTGCTGTCCAGCTGCCTACCACTAAGGGAGGATTGAATTGAGAATAAGTCAAAATAGAAGTTAGGGCAACCAGGGATTTCGATTTCCCCTCAGAACATAATTCTTTAAAAAAAAATTTTTTTGGAATATAATTCTTAAACAAGCCTTTCACACCCCTCTTCCAGATTTCTTCTTGTTATTGTTGCCTCGTAGCCAATTCTTTATGACCCCATCTGGAGTTTTCTTGGCAAAGATATTGCAGTGGCTTGCCCTTTGCTTTTCTATTTCATTTTACAGATGAGGAGACTGAGGCAAATCAGGCAAAAAATTGCTCAGGGTCACACAGTCAATAAAGAGTCTGAAACCAGATTTGAACTCATACCTCCCAGTCTGGTGCTCTATCTTAAAGCTTCTTAAACTGTGAGTTGTGATCCCTTATGAGATCACAAAATTGAATGTGGGGGTCATGAAAAATTTGACAACACTAAAAGGTTTCTGAATGCTCTGTATCTTGCAATATTAAATATTCCACCAAGATTTAATTCTTTATGTAAAAATTAACAAGTACATACATCTCAGTATGCAAATTCGCTTTCTTTTAAAATAAATGATAAAAATATGTATTTCAAAGAATTCTTTTAAAAATAAAAATATGTATTTCAAAAAATTCTTTTAAAATTCTTTATGATTTATCACTAAATGTTTGATTTGTATACTTGTTTTATATATTTATTTAGCCAGAGTGGCATAAAAATTTATTGGCCAAAAAGAGGTTGAGAGAGGGAAAAGTTTAAGGCTTGCTCTAGCCACTGAGCCACAATCTAACTCATCCTTTTACCCCAAAACACTCAATCCCACCCTTGTGACATCCTCTTGATGGCTTAGGACATTTCAGCATCTGAAGCTTAAGAAAAATTATTTTTATTTTATCTGGTTCTTCTCAATTCAAAAATTTCCTAACAGTTGACAAAGATATAAACTAGGCATATTTCAAACTAGATAAAAGAAGACTATTGCAACAGCCTATTAGGTAGTCTCCTTGACTTAAGTTTCTCCCCATTCTGGCCCATCTTTCACTCAGTTGCCATAATAAGATTGGTAAAGCACAGGTCTTTCTATGTCACTTTCCTATTTAATAAATTCCAGTGGCTCCCTATTAGGTTGAGGTGAAATATAAAATCCTCAAAAGCTCTTTACAACCTGACTCATTCCTTCCTATTTTTCCAAGCCCTCTTATGCCTTAATCCTCACCACATACTCTACAATTCAATGACCTTTGGCTTCCTTGCTGTTTTTCTCAATAGACATTCTGTCTCCTAATTCTGTGAATTTTTACTGGCTGTTCCTATCTTAATATTGTTTGAGTGAAATTCAGGGCCCCAGGGTGTAGTACTAGGAAGAGAAGCTAGTAGAGAAAAGGTAATATAAACACTTTTTTTTTTTTTTGAGATAAAAATACATCATCATAACAGAAAGCCAGGGCGGATGAAAAAAGGTCAGGTCCATTGGGGCAGAAATGGGGGGACCAAAACTGGTAAAGTCTACTGTGTTTTTAAAAGGCCCTTATCTAAGTCAGGCAAGACCAGATATTGTGAGGAGGGAGTGGAAAGTTGGATGGAGAATGCAGGTCATGGTTCCAAATTGAAAATTGATTCATACTAGGGAAAACACCTGGAGAATTGACAGTTATACGATATCCAAAGTCACCATCAAAGCGAAAAGGGACTCTTTAACAAGTACCAAAGCCCTCACTTTGGATGGATGAATCAACTCTGAGGACTTAGTATTTCTCAACTTTTCCCTTTAAGCAGGGTAGGAAGGCTACTGAGATCCTTATCCCCCATTCCTGGTATCTTCTCTCTTCTCATCTCCACTTACTGACTTCCTTCAAGTCTTTTTTTTTTTTTTTCCCCCTGAGGCTGGGGTTAAGTGACTTGCCCAGGTCACACAGCTGGGAAGTGTTAAGTGTCTGAGACCAGATTTGAACTCAGGTCCCCCTGAATTCAAGGGTGGTGCTCTATCCACTGTGCCACCTAGCTGCCCCAACTTCTTAGCTGCCCCGACTTCCTTCAAGACTTACCTCAAACTCTACCTTCTGTAGCAGTCCCTTCCCTGCTGCTAGTAACTTCCCTCTGGGATAACCACTCATTTATGTTGCATGTATCTTATGTCTATCTATCTATCTAATCTACCTATCTATTTTATCTATCTATAATTGGTTTATATCCTGCCTTTCTCATTAGAATTCGACCTCCCTATTAGGATAGACTTTTTGCCTTTCTGTAATGCTTTTGCACGATATTTGGAATATAGTAAGTGCTTAAATGCTTGTTGAGTGATTGAGACATAGTGATGACCTTACCTTAGGGCATATGAATCACATATTCATATGAATAGATAAGACTCTTAGGAATCATGGATAGAAAAATCCTTTATTCCTGGGCTAAGTAAACTAACTAGGCAGAATTTCTTGCGGTCTTCAGTGTGCACAAATTTTCTATAACTATGAGGAATTTTTCTACAATTTTCCCTTCCCAATTTCCCTCTTTTTCTCAGTAGTATTCTCTTTCCTTCCACCATTCATATTTGTTATGAACAGGGCCAGTTTTTATCCCTTCTCCTATATCTTGCATTCATAGACAACTAGTCATCTAGTTAAGCTCGGTCCAACAAGGCAATTATTGGAAACTTACTTTGTGCAAGGCAATGAGCTTGGTGTTTAGGTTACCAAGACAAAAATGAAGAAGTCCTTGATCTCAAGGAGCTTAAATTTGACCACTTGGGAGTTGAGAAAGGAAAGAAAGATACAGGATGATAGCTGGAGGGGGTAGTGATTGTTCAGTGGAATGTTCCTGTCACTGTGATCCCAACTGGGGTTTTGTCAGCAAAGCTACTGGAGTAGTTAGCTATTTCCTTCTCCCACTCATTTTACAGGTAAAGAAACTAAGGCAAACAGGATTAAGTGACTTGCCCAGTTCCACACAGCTATTAAGTGTCAAGTCACATTTGAACTCAAGTCTTCCTCAATAGAGTGTAAGTTCTTTAAAGGTAGGGATTGTTTCATTCTTTCTATTTGTATCATTAGTGCTTAGCACAGTATCTGACACATAGTAAGTATTTATACAGTTACTGATTGATTGTTACAGAATTTTCAACAGAGACATCAGAATATATCTGGTTCTGTCCCCTTACTTAATAAATAAGGGTCCTGATGCTCAGAGAAATAAAGAACTAGAACCCCAATTTTTATTCTCAAAATAAATAACAATTAGAAACAATATGATTAAAGGAAAAGATAATAAACTTGGAAGTTAGAAGATGTGCATTGTACAAAGTAGTTCTGTGTCTTTATATAAGCCTCTCTGAATATATATTTGAAATAAGTAAGATGCCACAGTAGATATGATCCCCATCAAGTTATTTAACCCTGCTTGCCTTAGTTTCCTCATCTGTAAAATGAGCTGGAGAACTAAATGGCAAATCATTGGTGTCTCTGCCAAGAAAACCCCAAATGAGATCACAAAAAGTGGGATACAATTCAAATGACTGAACAACAATAACAAATCTGAGTTTCTGCTCTCTTTTATCTATAAAATGAAAGGATTGAATTTCATAACTTTTAATGACTCTTCCAGTTCTAGAGTTCACAGAATCAGATTTCAGACTAGAAGGGACTTTTGAAGTCATTTAGTCCAACTTCTCATTTGAGAAACATGAAGCAAATTAAGCAACTTAGCTAATGTTTGAGATAGGAAGTGGAAGAGACAGGATTCAAAGCCAGGTCTTTTGGCTCCAACTCTATCATTCTTTCCCTCCTCTCACCCGGCCATTGCACTACAATTATGAGGTTATCGATTCTTTTTCTCCATGTTCTATCTCTATATTATTAGCTGTAAAGAGAGACAGGTCCAGTGGAAAGGCACTAGAATTAGAGGACCTGGATTCAAATTGTCTCTCTAATCCTGACCTCTTGGGACTTCAGTTTCCTAATCTGTAAAATGGGAGTCAGAGTGGAAGGCTTCTGAACCTCCTTTCCTGTTCTATGCCTGTGATCTTCATAACCAGATTATTAGATAACATGAGATCTTAAGAGGAGAAGAAACAACCAAGAGATGATAAAAGCATTTGGGGGAGGTTTTGCTTCACAAGATGTGACTGAGACAGTGAGTCCTTGCAGATGGATGTGAGTATAAAATGCATCACGGTGCAGCATAAGGGACCATTGAGTAAAACTTAAATAGCCAGTTTTATGTAATGAGGGTGGGTTTTTTGTCACAGGATACTGCACATAAAAAGGGGGGGGGGGAAGTGTCGGGAACAGACTTGGAGAAGGGTTAGGGGAAAAGCCAAGGAGTTTCAGGCAATTGGGACATTTCCTGTGTTTCTTTTTTTTTTTTTTTTTTTTTTTTCTTTTTTTTTTTTTTTTCTTGTTAATCATTTTTTTTAATTTTTTTTTATTATATATATATATATATATATATTTTATAATATTATCCCTTGTATTCATTTTTCCAATTTACCCCCCCTCCCTCTATTCCCTCCCCCCGACGACAGGCAATACCATACATTTTACATGTGTTACAATATAGTCTAGGTACAATACATGTGTGCGAATATCACTTTCTTGTTGCACAATAAACATTAGAATCCGAAGGTACATGCAACCTGGGCAGACAGATATTAGTGCTAACAATTTTCATTCCCCTTCCAGTGTTTCTTCTCTGGGTGTAGCTACCTCTGTCCATCATTGATCAACTGGAAGTGAGTTGGATCTTCTTTATGTTGAAGATTTCCACTTCCATCAGAATACATCCTCATACAGCATTGTTGTTGAAGTGTACAGTGATCTTCTGGTTCTGCTCATTTCACTCAGCATCAGTTGATTTAAGTCTCTCCAGGCCTCTCTATATTCCTCCTGCTGGTCATTTCTTACCGAGCAATAATATTCCATAACCTTCATATACCACAATTTACCCAACCATTCTCCAACTGATGGACATCCATTCATCCTCCAGTTTCTAGCTACAACAAAAAGAGCTGCCACAAACATTTTGGCACATATATGTCTCTTTCCGCTCTTTAGTATTTCTTTGGGATATAATCCCAGTAGTAGCGCTGCTGGGTCAAAGGGTATGCACAGTTTGATAACTTTTTGGGCATAATTCCAGATTGCTCTCCAGAATGGCTGGATTCTTTCACAACTCCACCAGCAATGTATTAGTGTCCCAATTTCCCCACATCCCCTCCAACATTTGTCATTATTTGTTCCTGTCATCTTAGCCAATCTGACAGGTGTGTAGTGGTATCTCAGAGTGGTCTTAATTTGCATTTCTCTGATCAGTAGTGATTTGGAACACTCTTTCATGTGAGTGGATATAGTTTCAATTTCTTCCTCTGAGAATTGTCTGTTCATATCCTTTGACCATTTATCAATTGGAGAATGGTTCGGTTTCTTATAAATTTGGGTCAGTTCTCTATATATTTTGGAAATGAGACCTTTGTCAGAACCTTTGTTTTTAAAAATATTTTCCCAATTTGTTACTTCCCTTCTAATCTTGTTTGCATTAGTATTATTTGTACAGAAACTTTTTAGTTTGATGTAATCAAAATCTTCTATTTTGTGATCAATAATGATCTCTAGTTCTCCTCTGATCATAAATTCCTTCCTCCTCCACAAGTCTGAGAGGTAGATTATCCTCTGTTCCTCTAATCTATTTATTATCTCCCTCTTTATGCCTAAATCATGGACCCATTTTGATCTTATCTTGGTATATGGTGTTAAGTGTGGATCCATATCTAATTTCTGCCATACTAATTTCCAGTTTTCCCAACAGTTTTTTCCGAATAATGAATTTTTATCCCTAATGTTGGAATCTTTGGGTTTGTCAAAGATTAGATTGCTATAGATGTATCCTTTTTTGTCCTTTGTATCTAATCTGTTCCACTGATCTACCGGTCTATTTCGTAGCCAATACCAAATGGTTTTGGTGACTGCTGCTATATAATATAGCTTTAGATCAGGTACACTTAGACCACCTTCCTCTGAGTTTTTTTTCATTAGTTCCCTTGCAATTCTTGACCTTTTATTCTTCCATATGAATTTTGTTGTTATTTTTTCTAGGTCATTAAAATAGTTTCTTGAGAGTCTGATTGGTATAGCACTAAATAAATAGATTAGTTTGGGGAGTATTGTCATCTTTATTATATTCGCTCGGCCTATCCAAGAGCACTGAATGTCTTTCCAATTATTTAAATCTGATTTTATTTTTGTGGCAAGTGTTTTGTAATTTTTCTCATATAATTCCTGACTTTTCTTTGGTAGATGGATTCCCAAATATTTTATACTCTCAACATTTGTTTGGAATGGAATTTCTCTTTGTATCTCTTGCTGTTGCATTTTGTTAGTGATATATAAAAATGCCGAGGATTTATGTGGATTTATTTTGTATCCTGCCACTTTGCTGAAATTTTGAATTATTTCTAGTAGCTTTTTAGCAGAGTCTTTGGGGTTCTCTAAGTATACCATCATGTCATCTGCAAAAAGTGATAGTTTGATTTCCTCATTTCCTACTCTAATTCCTTGAATCTCTTTCTCGGCTCTTATTGCCGAGGCTAGCGTTTCTAGTACTATATTGAATAGTAATGGTGATAGTGGGCAACCTTGTTTCACTCCTGATCCTGTGTTTCTTCTGAGACGTAGCTACACTAGAGAGCTGCACTTTTATAGCCATGATCTGGTATTTAGGGCGGCAGCAGCTGTGTGATAACTTAATTGCTAAAGAAGGGTCTGTTTTCATTGTTTTAGAGGGGAAAAAAGAATTTCCTCTTAAGACCTGTAGCTTTATGGGCAAAACCTAGTGGAGAATCTTTGATCTTATTAAAGTCAGCCACTAGGGGCTTCCCTTTGGGTCTCTTGCTAGATGACCAGATGATACTAATAACTGGAAAGTTAATGAAGACAGAGGCAGGACTGACAGGGATCCTGACATTCATTATTGTTCTTTCTTGATGTAAGGGACACAGCTGGTAGTTGGAACTGAATTTAGGGGCCCATCACAAAGTAAATGTAATGGAGTGGCTCCTGTGGTTAAAGTCATTATCCACAATATGAATTTTTTCAGTCAACAAATTTTTTGAGTTTTTAATAAAATTTAATATTTAAAATAACTTTTTACAGATATTGAATGGCGTTTCCAAGATGTTCCACTCTGTAAACTCTTTCGGGAGCTCAAGGCTCAATTCCATTTAGCAATAGAAGAACAACAGTGAAATCATCAGTTTTTAGTAAATTTGATCTGAATCTTTAAAGTGCAAACCTAATATTCTCTCGACATAGCCAAAAGGCTACTTTTATTTAACAGATTTTTATTAAGCATTTAGTAGGTTTGAGAAAGCTATTTACACTCAGGATCTTCACTTTCTCTCTTGTTAATCAGTTATAAATGTTGTACAGTCTAGTTTCTGATCTTATTCAACTAAAACTGCTTTCTCTAAAGCTACCAGTGATCTCATCATTAACAAACTGAATTGCCTTTGCTCAGGTCTCATACTTCTTGCAAGCCTCTCTGTAATTTTTATACCTCTTCTTCTGGTTATTCCCTCCTCTCTAGTTTTCATGCCATCAGTCTCTCCTGGTTCTACTCCCAATGTACTGCTTCTTTGTCTCCATTGATTGATCTTGGTCTATGTCAGTGGACCAAGAGGGTGTCTCCTAAGGTTCTGGCCTTGATCCTTCTCTTCTTCTAAACTCTCTCTTTTGGTGATCTTATCAAGCTCCATGGATTCAATTACAATATCTATCCAATGATTCCCAGGTTTATATATCCATCCCTAACCAGACTCTTGAATTCCATTCTCACATCCCAACTGCCTACCAGACATTTTATGTTGGATGTTTCACACGCATCACAAATTCAACATAACAAAA
Organism: Sminthopsis crassicaudata; assembly: GCF_048593235.1. Lineage (NCBI taxonomy): Eukaryota > Metazoa > Chordata > Mammalia > Dasyuromorphia > Dasyuridae > Sminthopsis > Sminthopsis crassicaudata. Next base: position 381,284,389 of record NC_133620.1, on the reverse strand, counting down.
ACAGAATTCATCATCTTTTCTCCCAAATACTCCCCTCTTTCCAATTTTCCTATTATAGTTAGCCTCCTGGTCACCCATGCCTAAAATCTCATAGTCCTTCATAGTCACCTCAAATATCCAAGAATTGTCATTTTTAGCTTCAAAATGTTTCTTACATATGTCACCTTCTCTCCATTCTTATAGCTCTGCCATGGTACATGCTATCATCATCTCTTTTCTGGACTATTGCAAAAGCCTCTGGTTAGTCTCTCTGCCTCAGACCTCTCACTATTCCATACCATCCTCCATTCAGTTGTCAAGATAATTTTCCTAAAATCCATGTCTGACCATGTTACACCATTACTCAACAAACTCCAATGGTTTCCTATTACTTCATGGTCAAATATAAATTTCTGGGTTGTGTTTTAGAGACATCTGCGATATGGCCCTTTCCTTCCTTTCTTCTTATATTTTACTTCCTACCATGTCTTCTGTAATTAAAAGACAGACACTAGATTTCTTGATGCATTGTCAATGTTTGAGGAGAAATGAATGTGATATTATAAGATTACTTAATAAGTGATTAGTTATGAGGATGAGGAAGAGAAGAGAATCAAAAGTTGTTCCAAATTTTGAACCTGAGTGACTGAGAGAATGGTAGCATTATCATTAGAAACTGGCAAGTTAGAAGGAAGGGAAGTTTTTGCAAAGAAGAAGATAAATTATATTTTGGATATATTGAACTTGAGGGTGTCATGAATGTCTTTGTACATACAGAGTGTATACTGTTCAATGACTGGCCCACTCCAAAATAATAGTTCATTGAATGCTCTCCTTTACCTCATTCAGTAATAAAGATGCAGGACTCAATTCCTGATCCTGGACATTGCCATCCTACCTGTCAGGATTCATCTGCTCTCTCTCTCTCTCTCTCTCTCTCTCTCTCTCTCTCTCTCTCTTCTCTCTCTGTGTGTGTGTGTGTGTGTGTGTGTGTGTGTGTATGTATGTATGTATTCAGATAGATTTGTTATCTCATACATTCAGGATAACCTTCCCAGTGGTACAGATGGCAATGCATTCCTATGCTTGCCCATTCTGGGTGACTCATCACAAAGAGAATTTGTAATTTGGAAAGAAACTTAGCTTATCCTGCTCAACTCATACACAAAAGAAGTACTCCCCATGACATACTCAATAAGTGCTCATTTATCCGGGAAACCCCCAAGAAGATAGAACACACCATCTCTTAAAGAAGACCAGTCCATTTTGGTTCAGTTTTAAAATTTAGGAGTTCTCCCTACCTCAATATTGTATTTAAATTTTCTTTCTTTCTTTTTCTTTCTTTCTTTCTTTTTTTTTTTTTTTAACAATTTGCTTCTTCCATCTAGTTCTGCTCTCCAGAGACAAAAAGAACAAGTTTAGTCCTTCTCCCACAGTATTTGAAGTCATTTATTATGTCCTTCTGTGTCTTTTCTTCTTTAATCTAAATGCACAATTCCTTCAGTTGATCTTCCTAAAATATAAACTTCTTAGGGACCTTCCTCATTATTATTTCTTCCTCTGGAAACTCTCTAGTTTATTATTATTGTCTTTATTAAACCATGGTATCCAGAAAGGAACAGAGAACTGAGTTTAATTTTAAAGGGCTCAGTGGGACCATCACCTCCTATCCCGAAATTATGCCTTTTATAATGCAATCCAAGATCCAATTACCTTTTTAGATCACCATTATATGGTTGAATCATATTGAGCTTGTAGTTCATTCAACTCAGTAGATTCAGAATAACTGTTATCTATCATGTCTTCTCCACTTTACAGTTGTGCAAATGATTTTTTGTGGACCAGCTCAAGACTTTATTTCTGTTGCATTTCATCTTATTAGATTTGACTTAATCTCTACCAATATTCTTTTTGATACTAGCTCTGCCATCCACTATGTTAGCTTTCCCTCCCGGCTTTGTGTTATCTGCAACAATGAACATTCCATCTATGCCTTTATATCATAGATAAAAATGTTGAAAGTATAGAAAAAAGCACAAATAACTGGTAACCCTCTGCCACACTGACATTGAACCATTAACAAATTATATTTTGAGTCTATACATTCGTTTTCATTGTGGCCTAATTTATATTTCTCTATCTTCTCTATAAGAATAATGGGAGATATTTTATCAAAAACTTTCTAAAATCTAGGCAAATTCTGTTCACAGCCTTCTTTCTCATATACTAATTTAGTAATGCTATAAAAAATGAAATAGAATTAGGCTGGCATGCCCAGTCCTTGATCAAGACAGTCTTGTCTTTTGTAATCACCACTTCCTTTTCTAGCTATTTGTCAGCCATCTCTTTAATGATCTGCTCTAGAATTTTGAGCAAAAATCAATCTCACTAGTATACAGTTTGCGGGGGGCAGCTAGGTGGCACAGTGGATAGAGCACCAGCCTTGAATTCAGGAGGACTCGAGTTCAAATTTGGTCTCAGACACTTAACACTTCCTAGCTGTGTGACCCTGGCAAGTCACTTAACCCCAGCCTCAGGGGGAAAAAAAAAGAATACAGTTTGCAAAGTCTTTTTCTTGTAAAGATTTAAGGATACTTAGGAGTTTCTAGACATTAGGAAGTATTGACAAAGCCTGCTTCCTTTTCTGATCATATGTGCTCACTAATGTATTTTAACCCATTTCTCAAAGAAGATAGTACTAGGAACAAACATGTTTCAGACTTTTTATTCCTACCATGTGTCTTTTTAAAATTGCTCTTTGGATTTTTGGAATTTTAATTATACCAAAGTCATAGTGTTTTGTAATTCACAGCCATATTGAATTACTGGGAAAGCACTGGCATGAAAGAGGTAGACTTTGTCAGTGGTAAGCAGAAAACACTGAATGATTTCCCAAATTGAATTCAATCCATTCTTCTTCATTTCTCAAACTCACTTCTACCAGTGTGGGCTATTAAAGATCTAGATACTGGTGGATTAATTTAATGTGGGTACATCACTTAGCTCTGTTTTGGTTTTCTATTTCTGGACAAGGTCTTTATCTTAAGTTTCCCTTTAGCTTCTGAGTCAGAAGTATCAGAGCTAAGAGAATGGCTGATGGGAAGGGAAGAAATGCAGTTAGGGAGGCAGAGACTAAGCAGACTCCCACTTCATGATGTCTAGTGATTATTGCCAACAAGGACAGTCTCAGCTTACAGTTCCCTTTATAAAAGGCCCATCATTTTTTAATGCTGGATGAATAAATAATGATAAAAGGCACTTAACATGTTAATGGAGCATTAACTATCTCTGAAACCCAGCTGAATTCCGGCAGAAGTCTAAACAATTTTACCCATAAACATAGATCAAGCTTCTTTATGCTCAACATCACTAGATAGAATATTCAATGAAGTAAAATAATGGTGGGGCCAATTTAAAATTAATTGTTCCTAACTGCACTTGTAAGGCCTCATTTCCTATGTTCATGTATCTATGCTGCCAGAAAAGACATGAGGGATGAAGAGGGGACAGCCCTACCATAGTTTCTGAAAATAGCTACAAACCATTTGTATTATCTAGTCCATATGCCCCCACATCAGAAAGATTTGATGGTGAAAAGGAAATTTATTGTGCTTTCAAGGAATCCTTTGGGGCCTTAAGTAACTGGTTCCAGTCTGCTAACCATGTGATAAGGAGGGGCTCTTATGCATTGCTGTTAAGTCAGAACTGGGTTTTGTTTAAAGGCACCAACCAGTCCAAGCAAATCTTTTAGCTCTGGTTCCCTCTTGCCTGGCTGAAGTCATGAGGTAGAAAGTGCTGTAAGCTTTAGAGTAGGGAGAGAGGCTTTGGGCCTTTTTCTCTTCTGTCCCAGGTCACTGCTGTCCATGTAGTCCATGAGCAGCTGACCTATTTTACTTCTGTTTTTATCATGTTCATTTTTGCTTGATTTAGGTGATGGTATACTGGTGACAACTATGACCTTGTGAATTTTAAAAGGTTCTTAAATCAGTTCTGATTTAACAGCAATGCAGACACCACCAAATTTTAACTATTCCTTTGTAAAAGCTAATTGATTATAAAACAAAACACCATGTTATGAAACACTTCTTCCAATTAAGTCCTATTCTGATGTCTCATTTTTTTGCCCCAAGATATAAAGTCAAATGTGACTTCATTGACTAAATGGAACTGGATTGATGATTATAATCAGCAAGTGGGGAAAAAAGGGCAGTTAAGTACTGGATAGAGCAACAGGCCTGGATTCTGAAAGATCTGAGTTCAGATGTGACCTCAGATAATTACTAGCTGTGTGACCCAGGACAAGTCACAACCCCATTTGCATCAGTTTACTCATTGGTAAAATAAACTGGAAAAGGAAAAGCAAACTACAGTATCTTTGCTTAGAAAACCCCAAATAGGGTCATGAAGAGTCAGACAAGACTGAAAACAACTGAATAACAACAATGAGGGAGATGCATTGGAATAGAGACTCAAGCCAAAGGCATTACAAACAGATACTCTAGATACCTAGAATCCTGAGGTGAGATATAGCTGGCTTTATTGTGTGTTTGGGGATGTTATAAATATTTGTAGTATTCATATATATATATATACTTTTTTATTCCTCGGTCTTTAAAAAATTTTTAATAGCTTATTTTCAAAATATATGCAAAGATAATTTTCAGCATTCATCCTTGCAAAACCTTGTGTTCCAAATATTTCTCCCTCTCTTCCTCCCTCTTCCCCTAGATAGCAAGTAATCCAAAAACGCAATTCTTCTAAACATATTTCCACATTTATCATGCTGCACACAAAATATCAGATCAAAAAGGAAAAAAAATAAGAAAGAAAAAAAGCAAGGAAACAACAAACTTTGTTGACAATGCTATGTTGTGATTCATATTCAGTCCCCATAGTCCTCTTTCTAGATGCAGATGGCTCTTTCTATCACACGTGTATTGGAATTGATCTGAATTACCTCATCATTAAAAAGAGCCAAATCCATCACAGTTGATCATCACATAAGCTTCTTGTTGCTTTGTACAATGTTCTTTTGTTCTATTCACTTAGCATTAGTTCATGTAAGTCTCTCCAGGCCTTTCTGATTGCTTCCTGGTGATAATTTCTTTTTTTTTTTTTTTTTTTTTTTTTTTTTTTTTTTTAAATTTTTTTTTATTATATATATATATATATATTTTATAATATTATCCCTTGTATTCATTTTTCCAAATTACCCCCCCTCCCTTATTCCCTCCCCCCGACGACAGGCAATACCATACATTTTACATGTGTTACAATATAGTCTAAGTACAATACATGTGTGTGAATATCATTTTCTTGTTGCACAATAAACATTAGAATCCGAAGGTACATGCAACCTGGGCAGACAGATATTAGTGCTAACAATTTACATTCCCCTCCCAGTGTTTCTTCTCTGGGTGTATCTACCTCTGTCCATCATTGATCAACTGGAAGTGAGTTGGATCTTCTTTATGTTGAAGATTTCCACTTCCATCAGAATACATCCTCATACAGTATTGTTGTTGAAGTATACAGTGATCTTCTGGTTCTGCTCATTTCACTCAGCATCAGTTGATTTAAGTCTCTCCAACCCTCTCTGTATTCCTCCTGCTGGTCATTTCTCACAGAGCAATAATATTCCATAACTTTCATATACCACAATTTACCCAACCATTCTCCAACTGATGGACATCCATTCATCTTCCAGTTTCTAGCTACAACAAAAAGAGCTGCCACAAACATTTTGGCACATATATGTCTCTTTCCGCTCTTTAGTATTTCTTTGGGATATAATCCCAGTAGTAGCGCTGCTGGGTCAAAGGGTATGCACAGTTTGATAACTTTTTGGGCATAATTCCAGATTGCTCTCCAGAATGGCTGGATTCTTTCACAACTCCACCTGGTGATAATTTCTTAAAAAAGTATATTACATTGTATTCATATACCATAACTTATTCAGCCATTCCCCAATTGAGGGGTATCCACTCAGTTTTCAGTTCCTTACCACTACAAAAAGAGCTGCTACAAACATTTTTTTCACTTGTGAGTCCTTTTCCCTTTTTTTATGATTTCTTTGGGATAAAGAGACACTGCTGGATCAAAAGGTATGCACAGTTTGATAGCCCTTGGTTTCAAATTGTTCTTTGGAATGGTTGAATCTGTTCACAATTTCACCAACAATGTATAAGTGTCCCAGGTTTCCCACATCTCCTCCAACATTTATCATTATTTTTTCCTGTCATCTTTGACAGGAAATTGAGAGGTGTGAGATGATACTTCAGAGTTGTCTTAATTTGTATTTCTTTAATCAATAGTGATTTAGAGCATGTTTTCATATGATTAGAAATGGCTTTAATTTCTTCATCTGAAAATTGTTCATAGCCTTTGACTATTTATCAACTGAAGAATAGCTCGCATTCTTGTAAATTTGAGTCAATTCTCTATATATTTTAGAAATGAGGCCTTTATCAGAGCCTTTGGATATAAATTTTTTCCCCAGTTTTCTGCTTTCCTTCTAATCTGTCTACATTGGTTTTGTTTGCACAAAACCTTTTTAATTTAATATAATTAAAATAATCTATTTTGCATTTTATAATATTCTCTTGTTCTTCCTTGGTCATAAATTCCTTCCTTTTCTAGAGATCTGAGAGAGAGACTATCCCTTGTTCTCTTAATTTGTTTATAGTATCACTCTTTTCTGTCTAAATCATGAACCCATTTTGACCGTATCTTTTTCAGAGTGCTAGGTGTTGGTCAGTATCTGATTTCTATTGTACTATTTTCCATTTTTTTTTTCAGCAATTTTTATCAAATAATGAATTCTTATCCCAGAAGCTGGAGTCTTTGGGTTTATCAAACACTAGATTTCTATAGTCATTGACAATTGTGTCTTGTGAACCTAACTTATTCCACTGATCCACTACTCTATGTCTTATCCAGTATCAAATGGTTTTGATTATCTCTGCTTTGTAATATAGTTTTAGGTAAATATTGATTACACTGATATGCTGGAATCATATTAGCATGATGAAATACTTACATTATGAAATACATATGAAAATTGAGATTCATTGAGAGAATCTTATGTATTCTCTTAGATCATGTATTCACTGAGTATAATAATAAGTGGAATACATGTACTTTTTATAGAATTATTTTCTTCTGTTTTTCTTTTTTTTTTTGCTTCAAGACATAGGTAAATATAATTTCAAGCTCTAAAAGGATTTTAAAAATGCTTGTTTATATTACATTAAAATAAAATTTCTTTTTATTATTTCAACTTCTATTGTCATTCTCTCATCAAGAGGAATGAACTTAGGTTTTGTAAAACTGTAGTTTGTAACAGGCAGTTCTTATAGCCTATGTTCATATCAAAGTGGTAGTTTGTATCCCAAGAAATTCTGCCACTTCCAATCATTTTAAGGAAGAGAAAGACATGGTGATACATGCCAGCAATCTCTACTGCTTGGGTGACAGGCTGGTGGGTTTCTCAAGCTTAAAAGTTCTAGGAGATTGTTCTACTATTTCTACTAACAAAACAAGTCCCTGGGAATATGTGGCTGGGGGGTATGGAGGGGGGGGAGGTAGTTACCAGAATAGTTACCAGAATAAGTAAGGAGGGAAGAACTGGTTCAGGTCAGAAATGGAACAGGTAAAAGTTTCCATGCCAGTTGGAGTGGAATAGGGCGTGAAAGTGGCCCCTGCATTTCCAACTTGGACCGAATCTCAGTCTTTAAAACACACATGTGAACACATACATAAAAGAGAGCCAGGCTAGCTGACCATGGAGCTTTATGACAGTCTTTGATACTGTCCAATGATTTCCAGTAAATAATTTCTGTTGTTATTTTTCATTATTAATGACGATGTTCAGTAACACGTTGTTCTTCTTGGCACTCAGTCTAACCTTGGTTCTTCTCCCAGTCTCAACTGTAAATTCCTTTTTTGCAAGAGCAGCAAGGCATTGTGGTCAGGGATCTCCTTAGGGATTACTGTGCTCCTTGGGCCTTTAGCCTCATGTTTCAGAGCAGTGACTTAAGGCATGTTGTAATTGGACAGAAATGCATTTTGGGATACAACATTTCCCCCAGTAAGGAATGTAGTCATATCCCTCCATTCCCACCATCCAATTAGATCTAAAAATCTCTTTCCACTGAAACCCTGGGCATATGTACACATATGTCCATCCCACTGTTGAGAATGGAACCTTAGGATAATTTAGGATCCTAAGAAAAGCAAACTAAGAAAATAGTGCCTCAGACTGAGAGAGTAGGTCACCTATCCTGATTGAGTTATTTCTCATTCATAAATCCAAGACATTTTTTGAGATTCAGGTCATGTAAATGGTACTTTAATAGGAGGACTCTAGGAGGCTGCTCATAGAACAGAGAAAAGTTTTATCACATTTTCCTATATACCTATGTCCCTCCAGCTACACAGGAAGGAAGCAAATTTGTTCATAATTCATTCACTCAGTTAACTCAGTATTAATTTTTTCTTTTCTCTAATGTGTTCACATAATTCCTTTTTTGAAATATCATCATTTATTGAGAAAACCCAGGTAAGACTTTCATTCTTTCTTTCTCCAAATATACAGAATTTTTGTCCTTGATAGAGCAGGGATGGGCAGAAACCATTTATGTAAAGTTAAAAAAAAAATAACAACTCCATGTTATGAAACAACTTCTTCCTAAAAAGTCTTCTTTTTGATGTCTTAAGATGGTATGAAGGTGACCTTTATTAAAAATTAGGTTAAAGATCTTTAAGGTATATAGTAGAGTTCAGTATTGAGAGATTTTAAAGATTTGAGAAAGGAGAATTTTCTATGAGAACTTTGTTGATAGTAGATAAGTGGTCTATATTACAAAAAAATAGTCTACAGTAATTTAAGAGATGTTTAAGCTTAAGGTTATCTAAAAGGACATACAAATTATCACTCATTGCTTGGCTGGGTTCCTCACTTTTGGGGAAAAAAAATGGACCTTAAGATCTGTGTGGGAAAGTAGTTCGGACCAGACACTAAAAGAGATAAAAGGAATGAGGGAGAAAAGAGGAAATGATCAAACAAGTGAAAATGGGTGTGTGTGGGGGGGAGGAAGTTTTAGGAATTCCCCCTACTAGAAATTTCCATGCCCAAAGGGATGTTAATGACTAATTATGTATGTGTAGAACTGGGAAGAGATCACTTGCCTTGAACTATGGAAAGGATGGGGGTAGGGTTACCTAGATGGGTTTGAGGAGGCCCACCACAGTATGTTATTTTTGTCAGTAATCACAAAATTAAGACATTCAAGAAACAAATATTTAATAAAAATTTACCATGTGCCAGGCACTGAGTATAAAAAGACAAAAGTGAAATTGTCATGACCTCAAGGAGTTTACATTCTATCAGATAAAACAATATTTACTTATCAAAGAGTTCTTACTGATCAGCTTTTCCTTTCCACTGAAAGAGGAATAAAATTACCTCAAAATAACAAAACTTTCCAGGCATCATCATCATCATCATCATTTTCCTCTTCTTCTTTTTCCCTCAGTAGCACTTTATTTTCCCAAATACAATCTAGTATAAGTTAAACATGTGAATCCTTTTAAACATATTTCCATGTTTGTCATGTTGTGCAAGAAAAATCAGACTAAATGGCAAAAAAATATTAGAAAGAAAAAGCAAACAAGCAAAAATAGTGAAAAAATCCATATTCATTCTCCATGGATGAAGATAGCATTTTCCCATCCCAAGACTACTGGAATTGTCTTAGATCACTGTATTGCTGAGAAGAGCTAAGTCTTTCATAGTCGATCATCACATAATCTAGCTTTTACTGTGTAAATGTTTTCCTGGTTCTGCTCACTTCATTCAGCATCAGTTCATGTAAATCTTTCCAAGCTTTTCTGAAGTCAGCCTGCTCATCATTTCTTATAGAACATTACATTCATACACCATAACTTATTCAGCCATTCCCCAATTGATGGGCATCCACTCAATTTCCAATTTCTTGTCATTACAAAAAAGAGCTATTGAGCTACCTTCTAGTGTTGAGCTTCTCCCAACCTAAATTGATTTTTGAAGGACAGATACTATTTATCTGGACATTTCTCAAGTCATTTATTTCTAGTTTTGTTGAATTTGTTAAAGCTTCTGCTCTGCCTTCATTGCCTTTGAGAACCCAATCTTGTTACTATTCCATCATCTACTCCCCCACATCATGGCTTCATTGTTACAGATTATATACTAGATAGCATATCATAGATAGCCCCAATCCTCATACAAAAGCTGATTTAAAATTTCCAGATTATATGAAAAGGGGAAGTTTTGCCCCAGGAAGTCAAGGATGCTTCCATTGTCCATAAAATTAAAGGAAATAGATTGTCCCGTGACAAGCACAGAGAAGGTCTCTCTCTTAGCCATTGCTGGCAAAATTCTTGCTATAGGACTCTTTAATAAGTTGACCTTATACCTAGAAAAAGATCATCTACCTGAGAACCAATGTGTCTTCAGAAGGGGCTGAGGAACAATCGATATGGTATTTACTGCCTGACAATCCAGGAAAAATTCCTGGAGCAGAACAGAGGTCTGTATACAACAATCAAGGCTTTTGATACTGTCAGTCATGAGGACTTATGGAAAATTGTCAAAATTTGGCTGCCCAGAGAAGTTTGACAGTATAGTACACCCATTTCACAATGGATAATGATGCTCTTGAGCTTTCCCAGCCACCAATGGAGTGAAATAAGGCTTTGGGCTTGTTTTTAGCCATGTTGTCAAACACCTTCAATGAGGGCAAACGTGGAATCATAATCAGCTACCGCACTGATGATAAATTCTTCAACTTGAAAAGGCTACAAGCCAAAACTAAAGTGGAGGGAGTGCTGGTGCATGATTTTTTATTTGCAGCTGATTGTGCACTCGATACAGACTCCAAAGCTGAGATGTAACAAAGTACGGGTGGATTGTGCTAATTTTGCCTTAACAATTAATACCAAGAAAGCACAGGTCCTCCAACAGCTAATATGACACCATCTGTATCTGGAACCATCAATTACAGTAAATGGTAAAGTTTTGAGTGCTTTGGATACGTTCTTTTACCTTGGCAGTATATCTTTCAGAGATGACCACGTTGATAATAACACATCACCAGAGCTGTCTCAATGTTTGGGAGGCTCCAAAGGAAAGTGTAGAGCAGGAGAGGTATTAGACTGATTACCAAACTGAAGGTCCACAGAGCCATTGTGCTGACCTTATTGTTGTGTGCCTGTGAAACCTGGATAGAATATCAGCACCATGCCAGGAAACTGAATCATTTCCATTTGAATTGTCTTAGAAAGATTCTGAAGATCACCTGGCAGGATAAGATACCAGACACAGAGGTCCTTTCTCAAACTAAACTGCCAAACATTCCAACTCTACTGCAGAGAGCACAATTCCATTGGACTGACCACATTATTTGAATGCCAAATGTATGCTTGCCCCAAAAAAGTATTTTATGAAGAACTCCCATAGGGCAAATGTTCATAAGGTATTTAGAAAAAGGGATACAAGGACACTCTCCAGATATTGCTTAAGAACTTTAGAATCAATTGAATGACATGGCAGACACTGGCACAGAACTGCCCAGCATGGCGTGCCCTCATCAGAAAAGGTGTTGTGCTCTATGAGCAAAGCAGAATTGAATTAGCCCAGAAGAACCACGAGATGTGCAAAATTAAAGAAGATTCCCCAAATGTTCATATGGACTATTTGTGTCCAACTTGTGGCAGAGCACTCCAAACTTGTATTGGTCTGATCACTCTCTTTAGGACACACTGTAGCTCAACCCTAAGATAATGATATCATTTTGGTCTTCTTTGAGAATGAAGGACAATAACCAATGAAATCTAGTATAGCATAGTATAGTATATAGGATATAGGATAGAATGCTACATAGTAAATAATTTAATGGAACAGATTATAAATAACAGAGAGTTTCAAGAAGGAAGAGATCATTATCTTGGATGACCTAAAGTCTTTTTTGAATATTCCTGGTCAACTAAAAGACCCCTGCTGCATCATCTTTTTGTTGATGTAGTCACATTTTTGTTAAAACCCTTTCAAAAATCTATTTTTTCCCCTTTTTTGACAGAAAAAAAAAATGTCTTTGCTTTCTCCTATTTCAATTTAAGTACAGGTTTGAGATTTTCTTCTGATCTATAGCTTACAGTGTTATGAAAAAATAAAATTTACATCTAGTTGTTTCCACAGCAATAAGCTCAGTTCATCTGCTTTCTTCTTTTAAAGAAGACTTTTCCTCCTAAAAATGTTTAAAAAGACTGTACTATACAAGCTAATTAAGTCATTTGCAAGGTTAATTTTTACCATATCCAATTTTTGCCATATGTACTGACTTTAGAACTTAACTCTTCTGCAAAATGTAACTTTATTGAAAATATATATTTGACCAGTTCCAAGATAACTGTATAAATATGTATACATATATTGAATTTAACATATCCTTTAACATATTTAACATGTATTAGATTACCTGCCATCTAGGGGAGGAAGTTGGGGAAAGGAGAGGAAAAGTTGGAACAGGAGGTTTTGCAAGAATCTATGTTGAAAATTACCCATGCATATGTTTTGTAAATAAAAAGCTATAGTAAATAAATAAACAAACAAATAGATAAATAAATAAATGAGTGAATAAATAAATAGAAAAGGTATATTTTAATATGGTAATTATGAATGCAAATATGTGTCTGACTTTTCTTTCAAAGAACTGTAATTTCAAGAGTTCTCTTTTTTGAGGGGTCATCTTTATTTAAATCAGTAGTATTGAAACAAGATGAATCTGTGTTCTACTAGCTATCATGGTTACCTATTGAAGCTTATTTAAAAAAACTGATCTCAGTTCTTTGGATATAAAGCATCCTTTGTACTGTCTTTCCTTCATGCCTGGAACGCTCCCACTCCTCCACTAGGACTCTTAGAATCTCCTGCCAGATCTACCTGCTATAGGAGGATTTTTGTGGTTCTCGGAGAGAGTAGTACCTTCCCCTCTATCGTGTACCTTATATCTACTTCATATATATCTTTTATGTACTCAAAGAATCATGTTGTGTCTTCCATTAGAAAAAGGCAGATATTGTTTTCACTATTTCTTAGATAAATATATCTCCTGGCACATGGCAAGTGCTTAATTGATGATTATTAAGTGATTAATTGATAGATGCAGAGAGAGAAAATGTGTGCCTCCTCCCTTAACTAACTGTAGTTAATGTGAGTAATGTTGAATAAGACTGGTTTGTTTAAGATATGGGGAGATATTAAAAATTGGGTTCCTCTTCTCAATATTTTGCTGACTAGATTTTTAATTTAGTGATTTGGCAATTGGCTTCCTCAGGAGGAAACTGGATTTGAGTCCTTTTTCCACCATTGTTAACACTGGGTCTTAAGTCAGTTTATCATTTCTCTAGGGTCTTTGTGTTTTAATATCCTTTTCTTTAAGACAGGGAATGTTAACTATTTCTTTCTTCATTGGGTATTCTGAAACTCATAGAATTTCAGGGATGAAAGGGAATTTTAAAAGTCATTGAATCCTGAGCACTTAATAAGTGCTTACTGATTCACTGACTATATTTCTTAGAAGAGAGGAAAATGAGGGAAAAGATGGAGAAAGGATTTACTAAGTATTTACTTCATCAGGCACTGTAGTAAGTGCTAGGAATACAAATAAAATCAAACAAGAAAATTCTTATCCTCAGTGAGTTTAGATTCCAATGGGAAAGACAACAGATAAAATGGTACTGGAAAAGAGGGGGATGAAGAATGGGGGAGTGGAAAAAGTCAGTAGAGAGGAGAGAAAAATAGTGAGATAGCAGGAAGTAGCAGTACCCAGAAGTCTAGTTCCCAGAAAGATAAAGGAAGAGGTTCATTTATACCTTTAGAGGCTAATAGAGACCAAACTATGACCATCTCAACCAAGTTGGAAAGACTGAATATTTTCTCACTCAGAAACTTTATTTAGTATCTGATAATCAGCATAATTAACTATGAAGAAAGAATCTCATAACCATTAAGTTAGTCCCTAGATGACAAAATATTTGGCCAAGAAATTCATGGAAAATATTATCGGGGAAAAAAATAAATTCCCAGTTGGGAACTATAGTGGGCTACAACTGGAGACCCAATCTTGGAGTGATGGTAATCTAGCTAAGGAAAAGTATGTGGAGCCAGTGATAAATAACTGATTATCCTACTTTTTCATCGACAAAACCTCCCCAATTCCAGGTCACGAAGTCTCTCAGCCAGTCTTTCCTGTCTGCTCACAAAAATGCACCAGAGGGTGCAGACCCTTACCATTTCAGGCCTGTCTTATTGCTATGATTTTCTGGTTGATCACTTCCCCTCAATACTAGTTCCTTCCCTATGAAATTAACTTTTGTTCATACTATATTTTCCTTGAGTGTAAGTAGTTGTTTTCTTCCTCCATTAGAATATGAGCTCCTTTAGGAAAGCCTGTTTTTGTTTTTCTTCGCTTCTTCGGGGCCTAGAATAATAGACAGTACATTACCTGGCTCAGAAAGTGCTTAATAAATAATTGGTCCCAGATTGACTTCTTTGGGAATTCCCATACAGAGCTATCTTGATCTTTCCTACTCCCACAGATCTATTTGTCCTGATCTGATTCATAGCTTGTTTTCTCTTCCCCCCCAAGGCATGAATTAGAGTCTCTGTCCTTCTCTGTAGCAATTGGCTTATCATATTTATCTTTCTCCCCTCACTTCCTACTGGCTTTTGTGTTCTTTGAACCAAAAGGACAAAATGAGTCTAAAGAGCCCAAGGCAAAAAGTTCTGCTTTTCAGAGGCAAGACCATAGGCAAAATGGTGATGGAATTACTACTGTGGTAGTGCATAATACCACGCCTGGGGTCTCTCTATTGGTACAATCAAAAGCTCTTGCTCCCTCCTGCTCTCCCCATTGACCCACCTAATCCAACTCTGGGAGCAGTTTAGCTGCCCTCAATAGAAATCCAAATGAAAGCCTCTCTCCCCTCATTCTACCTCTCCAGAACTCTAAAGCCCCTGAGGTGTTTTCATTAGTTCTCTGGTAAATATTAATGAGGCCACATTAGGTCCCAAGTGCCCCTTGCCCTTTTCCCTTTGTCCATAGGTGTTTATCCTCTTCCTCCTCCTCCAATACTTCTCCCCCCTCCCCAGTTTCTCAGCTCAGCTCAGCTTGGCTCCACTACATTGTTCTCTAGGCTAATGAAGTCTGTTGGCTCTGGATGCTGAACTCTGTTCTCCACTTTTGTTCAGCTTCTGACCTTCCTCTCCTTACGGAGCCAGAATGAGCCTAAGGCTGCTGGCAGGAAGTAAATTTGGTGGGTTGTCAACTTACCCATGTGGATGCAATTAAAACCTTACCCGGTGTGCATCAACCAGCCTTAAAGCAGCCAGTATGGGGTGACAGGCTACCCAGGGAAGGAGGAGACAAGCTGAGGAAGCTTCGTGCTAACCTGGTGGAAAGGGGCAGGGGAAAAAATGATGTCACTTTGTTCTACATCCATCTGGAGGTGGAGGTCACCATGTCAGCCTGGAAGCTTCCTGACTACGAAATTGCCATGGAAACTACTCTGGCTTACTTCCTTTGGAGATAGCCTCTGGCCCTTCTACTTCAGCTTAAGATCCTTATTGAACACATTTTCTTTATATCAAACGATTGATGTTAAGACTTGCTACAAAATACAAGGGACAAACTTCTTGAGATTTGTATCTGGAATAGGCAAAGATGCTAGGAACCTCTCATCATCTGTGGGTAGGGTTTTAACTGAACAATTAAATTTTATGGGAGAGTGAAAGTTGTTAAGGAAAAGTGGGTGGAATCAGTGAGGAGATAATTGGTCAGAGAGAGTAAATCTACAAAAGACTGAGGAAGGAAAGAGAAAGTGGAGGAGAAAGAACGAAGAAGGGGGCCCGGCAAAGAATAAAATGTGTTAATAAGAGATTTTTGTAGAGTTGTCCCTTGTGGGAAAATATCTACGATTATTCTAATCAATCAAGGATGTGTGCTTATCTGAATTTTGGGAAGAGCCAGTTCTTTTATTTGTTTCTCTCAGCCTTACAACTTAAGACTATTCATTTTAAAATGATTCATTTATTAATTCACTTACAAATAATAAATCAATGACAACATAACATGAGTAACATTTTGTGAAAAATATTTTTCATTTTTCATATATAAAATATTTATATCTGTGTGCAAAAAAACTTTTATAATCCTTTCCAAAGAAATTTAGTGAGAAGATTGGCAATGTCTTAAAGGATTTTGAAAATCTCTTTAATGTTTGGCTTAATAGCTAGGGTCTCATCTCTGTTATATTTATATTGTTTTGATTGAAGTGTATGAAGACAATTGGCCTTAGATAGATGTGTATAAGTATATCTGTAAGGTCAATTATATACATACACACACATGCATATATGTTTGGAAAGGGGAAAGTATTCTAATAGGTAAATAATATTTTAATATTATGATGAAAATAGTTTTGACCTGACAGACCTCCTGAAAGCTTCTCGGGGACTTCCCTTGGCCCACACCTTGAGAAATATGTTTCTTTGGTTTGTTTGCACAATCTTAGTTTCTGGGAATCCTAAAGAGAAGAATGCCACATTTTCATGTGACTAAATCAGCTTGGTAAACTCCAAACTTTTAATTGGCAGAGCAGAGTTTGGCTCCCAGTTCTGTTATATTTTTTCCTAACTGTGTGACCTTGAGCAATTTATTTTGCTTGAGGGCTAGTCCCTTACCCATAAAAGTGTAAATAAACCTTATTCTAGGGACAACTAGAGTTGATACTAGAGTGCCAGGCTTGGAGTCTTGAAGACCTGAAAGGCAGCCTCCGAAACTTGTTAGCTAGGCAACCTTGGGCAAATCATGTAACACTTTTTGCATCCTTTTCATTATTTGTAAAATAAGCTGGAAGAGAAGCTAGGTGGTACAGTGGATAGAGCATAGGCATTGAAGTCAAAACAACGTGAGTTAAAATTTGACCTCAGAAACTTAACACTTTCTAGCTGCGTGATGCTGGGCAAGGCACTTAACCTAAATTGCCTGGGGGGGGAAAAAAGAGGAGAGAAAAAGAAAAAAAAAATTGTAGAAAGATATTGCAAACTACTCTTGCATCTTTGCCAAGAAAAGCCCAAATGGGGGTCATGAAGAGTCAGATATTACTGAAATAACTCAATAAAAACAAAAATTTATTGACAGTTTTGTCATCATTATCGAATTCGATAATGGATTAAAGGTGCTTTGTATCTGAAAATATTCTGTAAAGTTATTATCATCTCCCAAAAGCAAGGTATAGCTGAATTAATCTAACTCCTTAAGTCTTAGTACTTAGGAGGATGAGAAGGAGGATGGTAGGAATATCTTTTTTTTTTTTTTTTTTTTTTTTTTTTTTTTTTTTTTTTGCTGAGGCAATTGAGGTTCAGTGATTTGCCCAGAGTCACACAGCTAGGAAGTATTAGGGTATTAGGTGTCTGAAACCGGATTTGAATTCAGGTTCTCCTGACTTCAGGGCCAGCACTCTGTCCACTGTACCATCTAGCTGTACCATCCCTACCTTTTTTCAAGTAAGTTTTTATATCTGTTCCCTAATCCCCTTCAGCTGAATCCTATCTTGTATCAAAGAAAAACAGTAGAGCCAAAACAACCAAAACAATGATGCATCTGAGAATAAATGCAGTAGTCTGCCCCCATACTTTGCCAGATCATGTGTTCTCTGTGGTCCAAACTGTTTATAAAAGATGCTCAGAGGACAGCTTCTTGTCAGTGATCTTTTCTTTTACATTATTGCAGTTATTGTGTATATTTTTCTTGTGGTTCAGTTTATTTCCCTCAGCATTAGCTCATTCCCATCTTCCCATGTTTTTCTGAATTCCTCAATATTTGTTATTTCTTCCTGCAAAATAATATTTCTTTATGTTCTTTCTCCTTAGTTTGTTTAGCCATTCCCCAACTGATGGCTGGTTACTTTCTTTACACTTCTTTGCTAACATGAAAAATGTTCCTATGATTATTTTTAGTATTTATGGGACCATTGTTGTCTCTGACCTCCTTGGGAATATCACCATTTTGGGGGGTCCCACCACCTAGAGTGAGAGTAATTGTCTCCCCTATTCTCTATTTTCATGAGGGAACTCAATGGGATCCCAGAATTTAGGAAATTCAGTTAGTGCTGTGTTAGTAGATAGTGTGAGACAACTATAACACTAAATATGTGCTTGACTTTTCAAATGCTGACTGAAATGCTGTTTTCTCTGAATTTAAGGGCTTCCAGAAAAATCCACTCACAAGCTGCTATAGATAAGCTTTGGAATTCAAATCTGGTTTGTATTTCTCAACCCATCTTCTAAGTGACTGAAGTTTCTCTGTTTAAGACTGCTTTTGGTTTCAACCTAATGCCCCTTGAGTATGTGATGACAGATTGCTTCGGATCTGTTAATCACAATGATAAAAACTGGGGCCCCAGATTACTTGGCACCTCTGTTTTAGATCCCTAAGGTGAGTCACAGGCAAAATTGTCAAACAGAAATTGTCCTTGGGAATTAGAGTCTACCCCTAAACTCTTAGGGATTGAATAGCTCCCTTCCTCCCAAATTCTCAATATTTTAATCTCTCTTGTTAGGAAAGGTCTTGATATATTTGGATACATGTATGTGCAGAATTTCAGAATTAGAAGGAATCTCAGGGGTCACCTAGTCCAAGTAGAATCCCTTCTACAACATCTCAACAAGAGTTAATTAATCTAGTTACTATTTGAAGAACTCAGGGAATGAATACTCACTACTTCCTAAAGGAGCCCATTTTAATTTGGGACAACTCTGTCAAGTCTATTCAACAATTTCATTAATCAACTTACATATGGTAAATAGAGAGCTAATGAAATATTATTGTTTAGTTGTGTCCAACTCTTGGTAATCCTGCCATTTCCTTCTCCAGCTCATTTTATAGATGAAGAAACCGAGGCAGAGTTAAATGGCTTACCCAACATCACACAGCACATGCATTCTGAGAATGGATTTGAATTTAGGTCTTTTTGGCTCCAGGTCCCTTTGTGTATCCACTTAAATCACCTAATTTCTTGCTGTGCCACGTCTAAATCACAAATCCAAATGCTGATCTGCCCCAGGACAGTTTCCATACCTGAAGTTTCCCATATTCATAAAATAGCAAATTCAAATTCACAAATAGCATCCTTCCCTTTATCCTCCAATAAACATCCTTCATGTGTGATTCTTTCTAGAGGTATTTACAAAGACCAATCTTAAGGATTGTGGAACCTCAAGCATCAAGAAGAAAATAAGGACTTCAAGCACTTGATCTCAGAAATCACACCATTCAATTATTCTGTCTCCTGGGGAAACAGATCATTGTTAGGCCACTTTATCTTGTAGTAAAACCAATCCAGATGATCTCCAATGCAGAAAAGAATCTTCTTGATTAAAAAAAAATGCTTGTCTTATTTACTTTTTCCACAGGAAATATCATTTGTGTGATCTTAAAACTGTAATGAGCATTTTTAGTACCAGTATTATTTCTAATAATACTTCAGTAAAAATCATATTCAAGGTTTGATTTTTCATTCATTTGTTGAGTAAACTTTTATCACGTGCTAATTCTCATCTCAGGCTAGACCATAGACAGTATATACTATGTTAGGTATCTATTGAACAGAGAGAAATCAGAAATGCTTCTTTTCAAGGAACTTAAGAGAAATCTCTACAACCCAAGAAAAGCCATTGGAACCCTTGTTCTTTTTAAGTCACTAAGTTTGATCTTTTCAGCAAACATCTGCTCTTGGATGGGTATGTTTCCCAAGACTTTTTTTTTGTGTGTGTGTGGCAATTGGAGTTAAGTTACTTGCCCAGAGTCACATAGCTAATAAATGTCTGAGTCTGGATTTGAACTCTGGTCATTATGTCATCTAGCTACCCCCTCTCAGGACTTTCTAAAGAAATAATCCATGAATGGAGCTGTCAACCCTTCCCAGAAGAAACTCTTTCCTATCCCCTTAGCCTTAGGGAAAGATCTCCTCCTGGGTAGCCCTCCCCCACTTCTGTCCCCCATCACGTGCTCCGCAAAACCCACAGCTCTCCAACTCCAGTTAAAGGCATTCTGGGTTGCATCCGAAGTTTGCTGACACAACACAGCTGAAGTTAGTCAAGGCTCAGGCAGGAGCTCATGCCAAATGTCTGACACTGGCTCCATTCCCACATATTCCTTGGAATCAAAGCAACATGACATAGTGGATAACTCAGAGCAGAAGGATATTCTCCTGAGGTCAGCTTGTGGAGATGGTCATTAAAATGTCAGTCTTCTGGGTGATAACAGCTCTAGTACAACTTCAAAAGTTAAGAGTTGCAATTTCAATTGATTCCCACTGAGCACTAGCTGGCTCTTTGGAAATTAGCAGGGAGGTGGGGAAGAGAGAGGAGAGAATCTTTCCCCTTTCCCCTCCCCATTTTCCTTTGTATTTAAATGTGAAATTTAAACTGAAGAGACCCCTTCCAATTCCCAGTTCCAAAATTCCTGAACCCACCCACACTATTTCCCCCAACTATTGCTCTTGGCAGTCCCTAAACCCCAGAAGGTGAGGGGCCACTTTAGAAAGGTGTTTGTTGAGGGGCTGAAGATGAGTGGTGGGAGGGTGGGGGTGTAAATCTACAGAGGAATGATTCCATTCACAGTATCAGTATTTTATTGTGCAGAAAACTAGTGGGAATTGGGAAGGCTACAAGGGGTTTGCCTGGATTAGGCATGGAACACGTATGTTCTGTTCGAACACGTCTCCAAATAGTGATTGAAAAAGTCTTCCTTTAGAAGCAAACAGTATTCCTTACCCGCCTCCCTTCCCACATACACATACACTCCCTTTGCCCCTGAGTTAAGTCTATGTATCACTCACACTCTTGTGTCAATTATTTTTATCAGATCAGCACCCAGATGAGAGGTACTGATGTAAATTTTGGAACAAGGGACACCACATCAGGGAATGTTGATCTAAATAGGGGCCTGGGCTTCTGATGGTGAAAAACTAGGGTACAGGGGAAGAACATATAGTTCTCTATAATTCTACACTTCCTTTCCCTTGGTGCTTAAAGGAAAGAATTCTAGTATGAAGAAAGACATTATCTGCGTCCAGAGAAGAATTGATAAATAGAAATATCTATTGAATAATTTTACCCATGTATATCTATTTGGGTCTAATAGTAGTTATGGAGGGGGGAACATAAGAGAAAGGGAATGAAAAAAGAAATTTACATAATAATTTTTTGTGTATTTGAAAAGAATAGCAAATTGTGCAAAGTAAATTTACAATTTCATGTGCTATCACCTTTTTATTGTACTATATTATGGAAATATTTGTTTTATTCCATAAATTAAAAAGAAAAGAAATTTAAAAAAAAAGATGTGGATCCAAGTCTTTCTGACATTTATATTTTATTCATAGGGACTAGTTATGTCCAACCTGTGGGAGAGCTTTCCGAGTTTGTATTGGTCTGATCAGCCAATAGTCCAATCGTAATTTGATTTTGATCCTCTTAGAGAACAAAGAACAAAAACAACAATTGACATTTATAGTTGTAAGCTCGTGAATATATCATTTAGCTTCTTTAAACTTCAGTTATTTTATCTCAAAAAGTGGAAATTATTATACTTGTGCTTCTTGAGGAAAGCAGAATATAAATAAATATAAATTGTTATTTAATAATAATATTTCTCTTGTGTTTTAAGATTTGCAAATATCTCATTTGATCCCCACAATATAAAACAGAGAAGGGGAACTATTAATATCTCCATTTAATAAGTGAGGAAACAGAGGCAGAAAGAAATTAAATGACTTCTCCAGAGTCATATAGCTATTAAATGTCCAAGGTTGGATTTGAACTCATTCCTTCCCAATTCTATGTCCATTATACTAACATCTGAGACAATGGCTTTCTCAACTAGCAGATTATCAGGTTTTATATTTAGGATTTAGATTTTAGGAGCCCTCTGTACTTATACACAACTTGTACTGTTAATTTCCACTTGTTTATGTGTTTCTAGATAAGTGTTTTGCATCTTTTTAATGATTTTTGAATTTAATGAATATTTTATTCCAGCCTTTCCTTAGATAAACTTCTTAATTCAGATGGTTCCTATCTTTCAAATTTCCACAATTCTATGGAATATGGCATTTTTGGCATCTGTCCCATAGAAATTAACCTGTTACTTTTTGCTTACATATGTATCACATTTTCCCAATTAGATAAACATTTTAGATGGGTTTAGTTTTCCTCTTTTAACTTCCCTCATAGCTCATAGCAGAGACTTATCCAGAGCTGGGAGTCAGTAGTTGATTGGGGATGAACCATTTCTATTTCTTTACCAATACCCCTAAGGGGCCCACCACTGTGCTTTACAAACAGAAAATTCAAGGAAGAAAGCCATACATAATGTAGATGAGAATAATGTTAACTCCATCACAGGAAGAGAGGAAACTCTGTGGGTCTTGTGCTGACTGGAGCCAGTTGGAACCCAGGGAATTTTATTTGATTAAAGAAATTACCAGTTTAGTTTCCCTGAATATCGTAAAATTAAAAAAAAATCACCTTTCTCTTCTAGAGTGTGAGGTTTGTATGGGAGAGAAGATAAAATAAGAAAACAGAAGTCAGGAGATATAGATTCTAGATCTACCTCTAATACAGGCTATCTTTGGGATTTTGGAAAAGTCACTTTCCTTTGCTGGGTCTGTTTCCTTATCTCTAAAATGAGAGAATAATTTCAAAGATCTCTTCACACTCTAAAGTTCATAAATCATAGGAAGGGACCTTAGAAATCAGCCAGTTGCTTTCATTTTTTCAGTTGAGGAAACTCAGGCCCAGAGAAATTAAGTATTGTCTGTAGTCAATCAGGTTAAAATAGCTAACAATTATACAGTGCTTACTATATGTACCAAAGGGGCAGCTAGTGGAGCAGTGGACAGAGTGCTGGATAGACTCATCTTTCTGAATAAAAATCTGGCCTCAGACACTTACTAGCTATATGACCCTGGACAAGTTACTTAATCCTGTTTGCCTCAGTTTCTCCATCTGTAAAATTCATTGGAGAAGGAAATGGCAAACCACTGCAGTGTCTTTGCCAAAAAAATCTCAAATAGGGTCATGAAGAATTGGATATGACTGAAACAAATGAGCAACAACAATAATAACAACAAATATATGCCAGGCACTTTCCAACTTTAGAAGGTGGGTGATATTATTATCATAATTTTACAGATGAGGAAATAGAGGCAGACAGAGGTTATGTGATTTGCCCAAACTCACACAGCTAGTAAGTGTCTGAGACTGGATTTGAACTCAGGGCTCTCTTACTCCAAACCCAGCACCCTTTTCCATTCCATCAGACAGTCTCCTATCAAGTCTTTTATTCATTCTGATAAGTCTTATCAGACAATCTTGATTATATACTTCGTGGATCATCCTCACTGTATTTTCAATATTGAATTTCTTCTTTCTTTTCTCATCTAAGTAAATCAATAAAAAGAAGCAACTGCTATGTATTTAAATTCTTTTTAAAATCTTATTTTACAATAAGTTCAAATCAACCTCAGACATCTAAGAGCTGTGTGAGCTTGAAGAATCACTTAACTTTGGTCTACCTCAGTTTCTTTAACTGCAAAATAGGGAGTCAAATGTTGTTAGAAACACTAAATGACTGAAAATTTGTAAATCATTTAGCATAATACCTGACACATAATGGGCACTTTGCAAATTCATGTTCTTCTCCCCCCCTTTTTAAAAAAAAGTTATTTTATTTTATTTTTGTGAGGAAATGTAGAGTTAAGTAACTTGCTCATGATCATACAGCTAGCGAGTGTTAAGTGTCTGAGGTTGGATTTGAACTGGCCTTCCTGACTTCAGGGTCAGTACTTTATGGATCCTTTCCCTTTTGATTCCATTTATGCAAATTCTTATTTTTGTATGTCTCATTGAAAATTATTTAATGTATATACATTGGGTGTATGTACAAATAACTTAAGATCATTTTCTCTCACTTCTCTGAATTCTAAATTATTTATTGTCTATTACATTTAATTTGGGCTTCACAAACTCATAGAATTTCAGACTTGGAAAGCAATTCAGTAATCTGCAAATTGAACCAATATCCCCCAAAAAAAGAATGAATGAGGGAGAATTCCCCACTAACCAAGACAGCTATTTACACATTTGGGTAGTTCTCATGGTGGGAAAGATTTTCCCTGACCTTAAACCTGTACATGTATGTGTGTATACATATGTATATATACCACTCACATATAGGTATGTATGGATAGATGTGTATGTGTAAATATATTTTTAGGTTCTGCAAGGTTTCATTTTCATTACTCTTTTGAGGTTTCCCCTTCTAGTGCTACTTCTCCAATTTCCACTCACATGGGCAGTTTGGCTCCCTAAAGGGCGGCTGACTACTGCTTTTGTTAGGGATTTGGAAATAAGGAACTTTGAGGGATATACTTATTACATGATTGTTTATGAACTCCATCCAGTGGGTTTTCTAATATCAAACTGCCAGACATTTTTATTATTATTATTAGCAAAATAATAATATACCAATTAAGCAAATACTATTATTAGCAAAAGTATTTACTAAATGGGTACATAGCCAGACCAGTATTTGGTCTTCCTAAAACTCTGAGGCATGCTTTCTCATAAATATATGTAGGGTCTGTTAAGAAATTAGGCATCAATTTAAGTACAAAAATAGTAAGATAAATGTGAGAGATCAAATATGATGATCAGAGTACCTTAAAATTCCTGAAATTTCTTCTTACTCTTTGTAGAATTCTCATGCATTCTTAAGGATTGCTCTTAGTTGGCTTCTGAGGGTAGGTGATTTGTAGAAGAGATAACCAAAACTTCTCTTTATTGCAAGGGACCACTGTCTCTGAAGCTTCTTTTCCTTGGGTGACCATTACCCCTGCTGCATATGTTATTCAGTCCTGCCTGTGTGCCTATGTGCTGCTTGGACAGTCTTTCCAATGACATGGTCAAAGTTGGAGGGAGGAGAGATATTCCCTCTTCCTCTCCCCCCTCCCCCAAAGAATAATTCTCCTCTTATATGCTTAGCTCCAAGTCTCAAACTGGAATCCTCTGGATTGTAAGTCTTCCACTACTGGATTGATTTCCTCCTTGATTGCCCATTCTATTTGTACACAAATGGAAGAGTATATTGGATTCTTTCACATATTGTATGTATTGTCATTTGCCTTTCATCCTCTCAAGATCTTATTTATATCTGGTTTATACTGTTGATTGATTGATTGATTAAACGAAGGAACTAGACCTTCTGTGATTCCATAAAGTACAGGAATAGCCTTTCAACATTCTGACAGGCAGTCATCTGGTGATCATTTAAACATCTCTAGCAGTGAGAAAATAATTACTTCCAGAGAAACCCATGCCACTGACGGACAGTTTTAATTGTTAATTGTTCTTTCTTATAATGAGCCAAAATCGACTTCCTTATAACTTCTACCCATTGATCTTAATTTTCCCCTGTGGGGCAAAGTAGAACTAGTATAATCACATAGTTTTCCATATGGTTTTCCCTTAACTACATGAAGACAAGTATTATGTCTCTGCTAAGTATTCTCATCTTTAAGCTAAATATTCCCATTTCTCTTAATCATTTTTTATTCAATTGCTTTGAGATTCCTTACCATGTTGGCCACCCTCTGAAAGAAGTCCAGTTAGTAAATACTCTTACTTCTTTCTGGACTCCCAAATTGAAGACAGTTGACTCTCTCTTCCCCATTCTCCTTCCTTTTTCTTTCTTTTCTCCTCCTCTTTCTTCTCATCTTTCTCCTCCTCCTTGCCTTTTTTTATTCTTTTCCTCCTTTTCCTCCTCTTCCTTCTCCTCTTTTGTCATCATCATTATAATCATCATCATCATCTTGTTCTTTTTATTCTTCTCTCTCTCTCTACCTCCCTCCCTTTCAGTCTCTCTCTCCCTTCTTCTCTCCTTCCCTCTCAGTCTCTGTCTCTGTTTCTGTCTCTGTCTTTCTCTCTGTGTGTGTGTGTGTGTGTGTGTGTGTGTGTGTGTGTGTGTGTATGTGTGTGTGATAATTACAGGTACTTCTTGTTCTTTAATCATAGCCATAATGCACTATGGGTTGGTGGCAGTGTTTTAGTGTCAACAAAGTTGAATTCTAGCCCAGAATTGGCAATTGACCATGAATAAGATTCTTGGAGAATATCCCATACTTTTGTTTGTTTACATTTGAGAATCCAGGGAACAAATCAGTGCCTTTCTGAAATTTAATGAACAAGATACCAGAAAATAAAATTACTACTGGAGACTGTTCTAGCCACAAAATTACTTGGCATGGTTGTAGTTCATTAATTAAGCTATAAAAGGTGAGTTCCCAAGTTGTTCCATGAGAATAAAGATAGAATGAGTTAATTTGCCTTGAGTCATTAACCTGAGAGTTTCATTAGTTCCCTTAGAAATGCTGTGATCTCAACTCCTTATTAGGGATGATACCATCTGTGCTAAGAGAAATATGTGATTAAAGAACTAGATTTTAAATCAGAAGACCTTGATTCAAGCCCTGATTCTACTAATTCTTATGCGTGTGAGCTGATATGCCTCTGAATCTTCCTTTCTGCATATGTAAATCAAGTCTAATGGTGTTACTTACCTTAAAGAGAGAAAGAGAAAACACATTTTGTAATAATTATAATATATAATTATGTGGAATTATATTATAGAATATGTATAAGAATATGTATAAATATATATATATATGTTTGTGTGTGTGCTATTTTTGTTCAATTGCTTCATTGTCCAACTCTTAATGAGGGATTTTCTTTGCAAAGATACTGGAGTAATTTGCTATTTCCTTCTCTAGCTCATTTTACAGATAAAAAACTGAGGAGGAGGAGAAAGAAGAGGGAAGGAAGAAGGAAAAGCAGAAGTAGAAGAAGAAGAGAAGAAAAAAAGAAGAAAAGGAGGGAGAAGAAGGGAGAAGAAAAAAGGAAGAAAAGAAGGAGGAAGAAGAAAGAAGAGAAGAAGAAAAAGAAGGAAGAAAAAAGAAGAAGGAGAAGGAGGGAAGGGAGGAAGATGATGATGAGGAGGAGGAAGGGAGACAGAAAGAGGAAGGGGAAGGAGAAGGAGAGGAAGGGGAAGGAGGGAAAAGAGGAAGGAGAAGAGGGGAAGAGGAGAGTGGGAAGGGAAAGGGGAAGGAGAGAAGGGGAAAAGAAAGGAGAGGAATGGGAAGGGAAAGAGGAAGGAGAAGGAGAACAAGTTACATGGTTTACCCAGGGTCACATAGCTGGTAAGTTTTGAGGCTGGATTTGATCTCTCTCTGACTCCATGTCTGGCCCTTTATCCACTGCACCACCTAATTGCCATGTGTGTCATGTGTGTGTGTGTGTGTGTGTCTGAGATTCAGATTTCTGATTTCTTTGTTATAGGGAATTCCCACTGAGGAGGCACTTTCAACTAATACACATACGCAGTCTCACTGTAACTTATGCTTTTAGAAAGTTACCTGGGATATTGAGACATAAATTACTTTGCTAGGGTTACACAGCCAATATGTGTCAGAGAAAAGACCTCTGCTGTCCTGACTCAGAGGCTAACTTTCTCTCCAGGACACAGTGCTGTCAAATTCAAATAGAAATGGGGGCCACTAATCCACACAGAAGAATCCAGGAAGTCAAATAGTGACTTAGTTATAAAATGTCATGTCACTGATATTTTATTGTATTTTTGTTTACTTTGTTAAATATTTTCCAATTTTATTTGAATCTAGCTCCAGCAGCTCTGGTGAGTATTGTAGACTCCATGGGTCCAGCTGGCTTCATATTTAACACTCTGCTCTGTATAACACTTCCTCTCAAGTATGAATAGAATGATTCGTTGATATAATGATTAGGGGATTCCTCTCGGATAAGGTGAAGCCTTCTTTCTCTGCCTTTTATAGTTTTAGAGGTCACCTGGAACACTGAGTTGTTTAGTAACTTGCTCAGAGTCACCTAGCCAGGATGGGTCAGAGATGGGACCTGAATCAAAGACTTCTAAGCTCTGAGATTGGTTCTCTAGCCAGTTCTTGAATGGGAGAAATGGCACTTATAGGGAGGGGTGGTGGTCCAGAAAGGGAATTATGATCTGGAAAATCACAAATAAGGCAGTCCCTTGACAACCCTTTTTCAGGGGCAATGATGGTGCTGAATTCATTACTCTTCTCAGCGCAAGAAGAATGTAACTGAAGAATGGGAGAAAGTATGTTTAGTGACAGCCTAGAAAATGATTGGGGTACAGGTGAAGATTGTGACCCAAGGGAGTTCAGAACTAACAAGTTAAATTCTCCTTCCTCTAGGCATGCACAAAAAAGAGTGAAAAGCCATTGAGGAAAGGATTTCTTAAACTTTTTCCATTTGACCCTAGGTAAATTGGTATAGAAAATAAGCATATAAATCAAACATTTATTGGTGGGAAATCATAAAGAAATTTATTTTAAAACAATTCTTTGGTATACACATAATTTTACCATTTATTAAAGATGAAAATAAATTTGCATACTTAATGAGATTAGATGCTCTTGTTTATTTTTGCATAAAGAATTAAATCTTGGCAGAAAATTTGATACTGCAGATGTAGAATATCTTCAACATTTTCCTGAGTTGATCCATATTTTGATATTTTGCAACCTCTACATTTAGTTATATGATCTCATATGGGAGTCATGACCCACAATTTAAGCAGTTTTGCTGTAGAGGTGTTGCATGAGATCTAGCTAACCAGATTATATCAAAAATATCCATATAAAACCAATGGAAGACAATAAATAGACATGAAGTGGAGTAACTCTAACAATTTTAATATAGATTTATTCTTATAAGCAATAACAGTAGAACTATCACATTTAAACTCTTGTAGGTTCTTCAATAGCTTCAGTTATGTCTGATTCTTCATGGCCCTATTTGGGGGTTTCCTGGCAAAGATAGTGATGTGGTTTGCCATTTCCTTCTCCAGTTCATTTTGCAGATAAGGAAATTGAAGAAGATAAGTTGAGTGGCTTGCCCAGGGCCACGTAGCTAGGAAGTGCTTTCTACATATTTAAACTGATTTACCATGTAAAGAAATGGGGCATGCTAGGTGGCAAATTGACTTCTGGTCAGACATACCCATTTTCTTGAATAGGAATTTGACTTTAGACACTTACTTCCTATGTGACCCTGGGAAAATCACTTCACTCTGCCTCAGTTTTCTCATCTGTAAAATGAACTGAAGAAGGAAATGACAAACCACTCCAGTATCTTTTTGCCAAGAAAACCCTAAATGGGGTCATGGATTGTTGAACCAACTGAATAACATGTAAGGAAATGCTCATGATATTTAAGAAGATGAAATTGAGATTTCACCAAATATTCACATAAGAAATCTGTAAAATTTCATTTTAAAGAAACCAATCTCCAAGTTGTTCATTCAGTCATGTCCGACTCTGTGATCCCATGGAACTAATATGATAGGCCTTTTATCCTCCACTATCTCCTGAAATCTGTTCAAACTCATGTTCATACTTCTTTGAAATGTAATTGCAAATTGCATCTTTAGGACTTCTCAGAGATGAGAAGAGTATAAAAAGGAGGAAAATGTAACAGGTAATACTTTTTTTTTAATTGCAAAATAAAATAGTGATCTGGAAGGCATTAGCACCTACTAAACTATATGCCTGCCTAAAATCTTTTTGAGAATGGTCTACATCTGTTTTGAGAATATCTTGAAGTCAGGAGGACCTGAGTTCAAATCTGCCCTTCAAATACTTAACTCTTCCTAGCGGTAACCCTGGGCAAGTCACTTAACTCCAATTGCCTCAGTCAAAAAAAGAGAGAGAGAGAGAGAGACAGAGAGAGAGAGAGAGAGAGACAAAGAGAGAGAGAGAGAGAGAGAGAGAGAGAGAGAGAGAGAGAGAGAGAGAGAGAGAGAGAGAGAGAGAGAGAATATCTTTGAGGAACAGATGAAAAGAAAACAAGAAAGCTTTCATTGACAATAGAACCAATGGTATCCTGAAATGACTTTATATTTGGCTCTCGAGATACAATTGTTAAATTTTCAGTATGAATAGTAATATCTTGAAAATTGACAAATATTACAAATCAGGACTTGATTTATTATTTTGTTGTCTAGACCTAGGAAAATGTTAATAATTCATATTAAATTTTAAAGTGTATTATACATACTTTTTTTGGAGAGCCAGTTGTTAATTTATTAACATATTTCTGCATAGACCACATATTTATAGTCATATAAGAAGTATAATGAATATAAGGTTCTATGTTTATTAAATTTTTAAAAACAATACTTCATGCAGTATAACAAAATGTGGCCTTAAAAACTCCACAAAAACTAGGTAAAGACATGCAGACATCAAAAACTTTGAAGAATCCAGGACAATTCAAAAGGATAACTATTAACTAATCTGCTGAATATTGGCAATAAATTGTGTTAAAAGGGAACTTTTGGTTATTTTTACCAGTATGTTCTGAGCCAAGATAAAAATACAAACACACCACATTACCTATTTTTCCAAGATTCTCCAAATGTTTTTATATAAACATGACATTGTATTAAGGTTTTCGACACTACAAAGCCTTTTCAGTGAAACCCATAGTTCTTCAAAAGAAATTATTAAAAAAATTCACCCTGACAAAACAAATATGTGAAAAATGACTATTACTTAACTTATCACATGGATGACCCATTGAATAAGTTCTTCAACAAATAGACTATGCAGGGGCAGCTAAATGGCACAGGGGATAGTGTGCAGGCCCTGAAGTCAGGAGGACCTGAGTTCAAATCCAGCCTCAGTCTTATACTTTCTAGCTATGTGACCCTGGTCATAACTTCAATTACCTCAGCAATAAATAAATAAATAAATAAAGATGGACTATGGATATGGAGAGAGTCAAAGAATCAGAGATAAAGAGAAAGACAGAGACTTAGAGTTATATCATTAACAGGTGATACAGATGGATGGTGAACTTAATTGACTAATAGGAGGAGACTAGGTTTCATTGCCTTCAGTAAAGTATGCATTTCTTTCAATGATCACTCAAACTGCATATTAATCATGGCCTTTATAATTTTGAAAGAGCATAACTACAAATAACAATAGAAAGATACACGTAGGCATAAAGAGACACCCTTACAATGTTAACCAGTACTTAGTGGGCACACAAGAAGTACTATAAAAGACATTATCAAGAATCAAGGACACACAGAGTATTTGAAACAAATACCAAATAAAACAAGCATTTCAATATACAAAATAGAAGAGAAAGTGGGATTATATATGAAACTATGACTCATAAAAGAGTTTGCTTTTTACTTTTAAATATATGATAAATCAATCATGTAACTTTCAAAGTTGTCCTGTTTACATGTGTTTCTTCCCAGCATTATGTTTGTTTTCTTCTATGTATTTTTAAGAAAAACTGTTTCATTGGTCCTCTTCTTTTTTTCTCTTTTTCTTTTTGGCAACCCTGATCACTAACTCACTCATCCCTTCCTTTCCCCCTGCTCTACAAAACAAAACAAAAACAAAAACTAAGCCTTTGTAATAAATATGAATGGCCAAGCAAAAAAATTCTCATATTGGTCTTTTCCAAAAATATACATCTAATTCTGCATTTTGAGTCCATTGCTTTTTGATTAGGAGGAGGATAGCCTACTTCATCATCAGATATCTGCAATTATGGTTAAGAGTAGAATTCTAGTCTTTCAAAATTGTTTTTGTTTTAAAATGTTTTTATTGTATAAACTATTCTTCTAGTTTTACTTATTTCACTCTCTATTCACACAAGTCTCAGGTTTCTCTGAAACTGTTCCTTTTATTTCTATTAGCACAATAATGTTCTCTTATATGCAAAATTTATTTATCCATTCCCTATTGATTGACACCCCTTTAGAATTTTTTACCGTAACAAAAAGAGATAGCATGAATTTCTTGTGTATATGACTCTTTTTCCTCCTTTTTTGATATCTTTGGATTATAAGCTTAGCTAGTTCTAATATCACTGGGTCAAAGTGTATACACAGTTAAGTAATTTTTTAAGACATAGTTCCAAATCACCTTGCAAAATGGTTAAACAATTCATTACTCCTAATAGCATCTTAAACCACAACTTGGAAAGTGTTGATAATGAAGAGCAATAGTTTGAAGTAGGTAGTGGGGTGGAGTGTATATATTTAAACTATAGAGATAGTAGCTAGATGTTTGATTAGGGTTTTGAAGTTCAATATAATTTATCCTAATGCTCTTGATATATTTGAAATCTGTGTTGAATCAGTGTTGGAATCTCCATTGTGATGGGACTGGAGATGAAATATTTGGTCCTCAAAGCATTTGTTATTTTTGCCAAAGAATGCTAGTATACCAGTTTCTAGGAGTGTAGGAATAATACACTTTTGAGTCTATAATATCAGACTCCATCTTCTAACTCCCATATCCTAAACATGAATCTTCCTTTATAGAATGGATAGGTTACGGAAGCAAAAATGTACAAATAACCATGGATCTTTTCATCTTCAGCATTGCTTAATTAGCTCCTTCCAGGACCAAAACATTCAGTCCCACAGAGGAAGAAAGGAACAGATAAACAAGAATTTATGGGAGTGGGAGTGAGCAGAGTGGGAAACAGGGAGTGGATTTAGGAAATATTTATTATTGAGTCAGTATCTTTGTATTACACTATTGGACAATTGTCTTTTTGGAAAGTGGCCAGGAAGGCTCTTGGTCCATCAGATACCAGCACTGGTTTAAGAGCCTTCTTCATTATATTTGCAAAACAAGCAAAATCAGTGAGTTCTTTTAATTATTGTTTTTCATAAACAGTTTGCAGTTGCAAAACATCTAACTGGCATGGTAAGAATCTGCAGTTATTCTTTCCATGAGCAACTCTTTCCCTAATCCCAGATGTGAGGCTGAATAGGAAACCCATAAATTTCAATACTATGATACCCCAATGGGGAATCATTTGCAGAAATGTGCATAAGGAAAGTCACATGAGGGAGAGTATTGGGTATGTATGGAGTATTATCTTCCTTGTTAGAACCAAATTTCCAGGGTTAACTCAGAAACCGAACTGGTGATAATAAATAAGCTATCCTGCATCCGGGATGGTAAAATGCATCAAATCATTATCTGGGGATCAAATGAAGGAAGTAGAGATGTTTAACTTGATGATTGAGGATATGAACTCTCTAATCCAGTCATGTTGGTTTATTACTTAATCCTCACAAATAAGGCTTCATTTCTTACCTTTGTGCCTTTGTACTGTTGTCTCCTATGTTTAATATTCCTTCTTTCCTCATCTTGTTTTGAGGGATTTTCTACTTTTCCTAAATTGCTATTGCATTTCCTCCTCAAAATATCCTGTAGTCTCTCATATATTATATATAACCTTATATAAGTTCATGCTTTCTCTTTTTTTTTTGTTTCCTTCAAGAACACTAAAGTTTTACTTTTTTGGTCTCTTTTTCTCCAATTCTCTATGTCTGTCTCTCTGTGTCTCTCTCTGTATGTTTCTCTCTGTGTCTCTGTCTCTCTCTGCCTGTCTCTGTGACTCTGTGTCTCTGTGTCTGTCTCTGTTTCTCTCTCCTTTCCCTCTCTCTTTCCCTCTCTCTCTCCCTCTCCCTGTCCCTCTCTCTGTCTGTCTCTGTCTCTCTCTCTGTCTCTCTCTCTCTCTGTCTCTGTCTCTCTCTCTCTTTCTCTGTCTCTCTGTCTCTCTCTGTCTCTCTCTCTTTCTCTCTCTGTCTCTCTCTGTCTCTGTCTCTCTCTGTCTCTCTCTGTCTCTGTCTCTGTCTCTCTCTCTCTCTCTCTCTCTCTCTCTCTCTCTCTCACACACACACACACACACACACACACACACACACACACACACACACACATACACACACACATATACACACACTACAAGAATGGCAAAGCTCCAAATCTGCAACTCCCTCCTCATGAACTGACTGTTCTTCCTCAAGATTAGAATGAATACTCATGCTTATGATCCACTTGGAAGGAAGTTGACAAATGCCATGTTGACAAAAACCAGAAAGGATGCCTTATCAGAAGACACGCATAGATTCTATAAGGAGGAAAGATTATGTTATAGGATTATATTTACATGTTGTTTTGGATTTCATAACGATATTTAGGAATTGGAAAATGTTCAGAACTCATGAATTGGAAGGGATGTTAGAGGTTATTTCCTCTACCCCCCCTCACATTACAATTAAGGAAAAGGAAGCTTAGAAAAATAAAGTTATGACAAAAATCAGTGATAGAACTGGGCACAGAACTCAGGTCTCCAACCTCCTGGCCAGTGCTTCTTCCACTTCCTTAAAATGGTTCTGATTTCTCTTTTTAGAAGTCAGGAAATAAAACCACAGAATGATAAGTAGCTTCCTAAGTCACAGGGGTTATTAGTATCACAGCTGGACCCAATGCAGTCAGGAAAGTTAATATGGATATATTGCCCAAAGCCTGAGGGGGGAAAATGGGATAAGATCAAAAGAAATCAAAGCAAGATAAGGAAGATCTAAAATTAAATGGAAACTAGAACTTAAAACAATGTGACAATGCTTTAGATGACTGGCATTTACTGTTGTCTGGTATATTATTTCCAGGATATCAATAAAATGAAAGAGAAGTAGGTGGTATATTTTTTAAAATTTATATGAAATACTAGATTAATAATTTTGAGATTTGGAAGTGAAAATAATTTTAATGTGGTTTTCTATTATAAGTTACATTGTTTCTGTTACAAACATTAACAAGTAAAACTAACTTTAATTTTATCACACTGTGTATGTATTCATTGAGGCCTGCCCCAGGAGAAGAAAAAAACATCCCAAGTCTAGCTTTCCTGGACCATCCTGGTCTCCCAGGTCTCAATCTCTTAACTCCCATGAGCTCTGTCTTCATCTCTTTCAAACATGCCCAAGAGTACTGGTCCTATCTCAGGAACCTGCTCCCTCCATCCCCAACTCAACTGAATTTTCTGCAGGTGCCCAAATTATTAATTATGGTTTCATGTCATATAATAAATTACTTTTAAAAAGGCAAGATGACTAATACTACTTTGAAACTTTCCTTATAATTAAATAGTTTAAAAGATCTATGAATTTATAGATGTAAGCAGGCACTCTTTTCACTGATGTAGCTTGTAATTTTACTAATACAAATTAAAATTCTTCCATGCCTTGGTGATTTCCTATGACTTTCAGGATAAAATATAAATTCCTCATCTTGATATTCAAAGCCTTGTGCCTTCTGACACCAGATTACCCTTCTAGTCTTATTTTATAGTATCCTTTTTCTTGTGTAATCTTGGCCTATGTTTATGAGGCAAATTTATAAAACAGAGCCTTATTCATAGTAATTCAGGGTAGTCATGAAATGAGGTGACCTTTTTTTTTTTTTTTTGTAAATGTAACTCCAATGCTTAGTAGAAAGCTGGCATGTTAAGCATTTAATAAATGTTCTTTCTACCTATTTATCATCTATCCATCTATTTCCATTGATAACCTCTTCCTTCCTTCCTTCCTTCTTTCCTTCCTTCCTTCCTTCTTTCCTTCCTTTGTTCCTTCCTTTGTTCCTTCCTTCCTTCCTTCCTTCCTTCCTTCCTTCCTTCCTTCCTTCCTTCCTTCCTTCCTTCTTCTTTCTATCTATCTATACCTGTCATCTCTATTTGTCTATCTATCCTTGAAGGTAAGAACCATGTCTCTCTTCTTTTCTAGTGCCTTGCACACAGTAGGAAGTTAATAAATATTTGCTGAATTGAATTGACTTGACTTAGTGGTTTCATGAGTTTATTGATTGTGGCCAAAACAAATTGTTGAATCTCTGCTGATGAGTCAACTAGTTTGTTCTCAAATGGTAACCAAAGTCTTTTACTTCAGTAGTATTTTAATGCTTGTGCTCAGCTGATATAGCTTCCAAAAGCTCAGTCACTGCTACATCACCAAGAATTATTGGAATAGGAATTTAAAAGGCAGCATCATAATCTACATGAATAGTCCTGAGCACTAAATATCCACTGATTCTCCAGGCTTCTCTAGCAAGTTGTGAGGGTTAATTATTTCAAATTATTCTCAGGTATTTTTTCAACAACCGACCTAATTTCTCCAGAGTACTGCTTCTGGGGCTGGAGATCAGTACTTCTTGCTCTTGTTCTGGCCCTAGTCATGCTGACTAATGAGAATAATTGTTCCTAAGCTTATTTTTATAACAGTGTTTCAATTACTCCACTCAGCTCTCTCTTCAAAGTGTGCCAAATTCCCTTAACCTTGCCTCACATATAAGTGCAATAGAGAACATGTGGCAAGAAGAGGAGTTTGTGTAAAAGGGTCTAGGCTTGGGTGAGGGAAGATATTGCATTTCCTCATGCAGATGGGCTTCATTGTACCCCAGGCAAACCTGCTCACTCCCATGCATACCTATTCAAACAATGGTTTACTGTACCCTTCATGGCTGGCATTTGTCCCCAGAGAGGCAGGAATGGATTTGATTATGGAACCAAGAAGGGGAAGAAAAGATGGAGGCAACTTTAAGAAAGCTCAAAGGGACCTTCAAAAATTTGGCAAAATCATCAAAAAAAATTTACTATTCTATCTCCTAGATATGTCCTTCCTTCTAATAATGAAAGCTCCAAGATCATTCTCCTTTGAATCTACTTTTTTCCCCAGGATTGTGACATGAAAAATTATCCTTCTTGGATCCAAATCTTCCAATTTTTGGACTATGTCCAGAAGAGATTTTTTTTTAAATGGAGAGTTTGAACAAGCTCCATTTGGCAATTTCTACAGTTGGAAAACAAAAATAAAGTGTGCTTTATAACAAATTGCAGAATGTCTTCGGGCTCGGTTAAGTCAGAAATCCTTGTTCATTTAGTACATAAAGATGGAAGTGAAAAGGCTTTGGATGAGGTGGAATAAACACTGCGAACTTTAATTAAATAAATCTCCTTTTCTCCTCCTTCCCCCTTTAAAATTTCACTTGTATGGATATCTTCAACATAGAGAAGATCTAATTCAGTTCCAGTTGATCAATGATGGACAGAAACAGCTACACCCAGAGAAGAAACACTGGGAATTAAGTATAAACTGTTTGCACTATTGTCTTTCTACCCAGGTTACTTATACCTTCGGAATCCAATTCTTATTGTGCAACGAAATTTAGTTTTACACATATATATTGTATCTAGGATATACTGTAACACATTTAACATGTATGGGATTATCTGTCATCTAGGGGAGGGAGTAAAGGGAGGGAGGGGAAAATTTGGAAAAGTGAATACAAGGGATAATGTTGTAAAAAAAATTATCCATGCATATGTACTGTCAAAAAATATAATTATAAAATTAATTAAAAATAAATAAAGAAAAAAATAAAAGAAATAAAAGAAAATTTCACTTGTAAATTTATTGGTATAGGAAACTTTCAGGAAAGAAACTTTCTGTCAATGTAGATTAACAATAGCTTTGCAGTGTCTAATCTTAAAATATTGTCTGGAGTCTCTGAGCAAAAAGTGGTTTGCCCTGGGTTATACAGACTCTACATGTCAGAGATAACATGAGGTCTCCTTGTCTCTAGGGCCAATTCTCCCCAGTAAATCCCATTGCTTTTCTAGGAAGAGAAGAAAAGCCAATCACATACACCTGTGAGGGATTTTTCTTCAAAAAACCTTCATTTCATTACTATGGGTTCTACTTCACTTGGCCTAGATCAGAAGTCCTCTTCTCTCTTTCAACTGGAGGAGGAACAAAACATTTCTTCAAGCAATAAGCATCCGTTACTGACCAATAAGCATCTACTGGAAATAAGCATCTGTTAATTTAGCTGGGGTTCAAAGACAGATACATAAACTATCACAGAATGTATAATTGAATTCTTTCCAGCTTGATTGAACTTTCCTTGGTTTGTGCTCTATTAGCATTTCCTTTTGAAATTCTAAATTGACCTCCATGCCACTATAAGACACTGGATAGTGAAGTACCTACCTTAGTGAGTGAAAGGTACATGTTAATAATGTAAAAGACTAAGTAAACAAAAATAAAATAAAAATAAGAATAAAAAATAAAGTAAAAGACTAAAATTAACTAAGCTAGTTAATTTTAGCTTATTGCACAAATACTTTGAATTGTTTTACTTTTTAATTCTATACATTTTAATGCATTGAAAACATTTTTCTGAGAAAGAGTTCATAGGTTTCACTGGACTGCTAAAAGGGTCCATGAGTACAAAAAGTTAAGAAATCCTACTCTGAGATGAAGAATGAGTAAGCAAAGTACAGTTTCTGTTCCTAGGATAAGTCAGACTATGTCATTCTCCTAGTCCTCAAGAATCCTCAGTGCTCCCTATTACCCTTAGCTAGTCAATTAAAGCTGTTCACAGTTTGGCTTTGGGTTTATTACTCATAGCTCCTCTTTATATAATTATGCATATCATTAAAATGGATATATTTGCTCTTTCTTAAACTCTGCCCTCCATCTCCCACCTCTGTGCCTCTGTATAGGGGATTCCTTATGGAGTTTGTGTCTTCCTCACCCATTCATTTATTCATATAAGTTGTATCCCACTAATGGGATATATGGGGTATTTAAACAAAACTTACACCTCTGGTGTGAGGGCTTGCTGAGCCCTTTTCAGGGCTGCTCACCCATCTCACTTTTGATGTCTATCTGATACTCAGCTCCCACCTGTGCCTTCAAGAGGCTGGGGCATATTCAGCAGCCATACCCTCATAAATCATCTTGGCAGGCAGGCTAAAAAACCAGGTTGAGGTAACTGACAGATCTCAAGCCCATCAGTGAATTAGGTGTCTACTCCAAACATGTGAAGACTTCCCCCAGTGCAATGAGATGATGAGAATAAATTTTTTTCCAATGCCATAAACGTACCTGAAGCAGGTGTTGGGGAGTACTTGGAGCTTAATCAAACACTAAAAATGCCAAGGTCATCTCCTTCATCCTGGACCATCCCCAGTCATCCTTAACTTGTTATGTCTTGCCTGGACATCTATGACGTTCAGAGAGAGTATAGCTGATGACTGTGAACTCTGTGTTGCTAAAATCCAATTCACACACATATTTAGACATCACCCTGTGATATCATTAGTCCTCTTCAAAAATGAAGGACAAACAACAATATCCCACTGGTACAATATAAGCTCTTTCAGAGTAGAAACCTTTTAATTTTGCTTTTGTATATTATTCCATAGTACCTTACATACAATAGAGCTTAATAAAAGTTTATTGAATTGATCTTGAGGTTATAAAAAATACCTCCCAACTGAGAACTGGAAATGTTGCTGGTTTATCCTTCTTGTCAGCGACGCCTGCCCTTTAATTCACATGCAGCTGAGCATGACTTCTTCCATGAACTCCAGACAGAATCTTTGGATGTTTGAAGATTCTTGCCAGAGGAACCACACAAGAAGAAGACCTGTAATAAATAGGAGCACAGCTGTTGACTCTGTTAAACTTTAGCACTGGATCCCCTCCCAGGCCAATGTAAAACTTGAGGTCAACAAACTGACACCCCAGGAGTTTTTCATTGTATTGACTTTTCCCTCCTTTTTGTTCAGATTGGGGATGGGAAGCAAAGGAAGAAAAAGAAGGGACCTGTCACAGTCCCCTAGGGACCTGTTGGATGACATTTACTTGGTCTTAAAATTGAAAAGAAATGAACAGCTGGGTGGAGAAAGGTCAAATGGAGCACCTTGTCACCCTCTGGAGAGACCATTGGTCTTTGTTTATTGTGATTTGTTTGCTGATGGGACCACATTGGGAGCTGGCCGGCAGGAACAGCACTCCATGTATTCTTGCCATAAATAATATAAGCATAGAACCAGGCGGGCAACAAACATTCATGAGTTACCTATAGAATATACTCCATTATGTGCTACCTTATGGATTTATTAGAATTGCAGCTGTTACTGATCAGAGCAAATAATAAATATGGACAATCTAAGACATTGAGGGTCACTCAAGTCATTCATCTGTCCTCAAGAAGTACTTTATAGAATATGCATGGTACATTGAAGCTGTGTTCCAACAATATGCCCTAATACATTCAGAGAAATATATTCTCACATTAAAGAAGATGCTCATTTTTATCTTTATGATGTTAGAAAATACACTGAATTTAGGAATCAGAAAATATGGATCTGAATTAAACTCCACTATTTAATATGTTGGTAAGCTTGGAAAGCCAGTTGTACTTTCCCTAGAAAGTCTCAGTTTCCTCATTTGTAAATGAGGAGGATGAAGATGGATGTTTGCATCACTTTTGTCAATTGCAAAATGAAAGTGGATGTCCATTAATTGAGGAATAACTAAATAAGTTGTAGTATATGTTTGTAATCAAATATTATTGTTACAATAGAAATGACAAGTGGATTTGAAAAAAACCTGGGAAGATTTACATGAAGTGATTCAAAGTGAAGTGAGCAGAACCAGGAGAATATTGTATACATAATAACAACAGTATTGTACAACAATCAACTGTGAAGGATTTAACTATTCTCAGCAATGCAATGATCCAAGACAATTCCAAAGGCCTCATGATGAAAAATGCTTTCCACATCCACACAAAGAACTGATAGAGTATGAATGTGGATCAAAGAATGCTCGTTTTGTTCTTTTTGTTTGTTTGTTTTCTTTTTATTTTGTTTCTTCACAACATGACTAATATGGAAACCTGTTTTGTACATGCATAACCTGTATCTTAGGAAGGAAGAGGTATGGGAAGAAGAAAGAAAATTTAGAACTTAAAATTTTTTTAAAGTGATTTTTTTTTTTGGCAAGGCAATCAGATTTAAATGACTTGCTTCAGATCACACAGCTAGTAAGTGTCAAGCATTTGAGAGTGGATTTGAACTCAGGTTCTCCTTACTCCAGGGCAGGTGCTCTATCTACTGTACCATCTAACTACCCCATAAAATACTGAATTGCTTTTATATGCAATTTTCCTGAATTCAAATCTGACTTCAGACACTTGCTAGCTGTATGACTCTGAGCAAGTTACTTAATCCCATTTGTCTCAGTTTACTTATCTGTAAAATAAGCTAGAGAAGGTAATGTAAACCACTATATGTCTTTGTTAAAAAAAAAATCCCAAATGTGATCACAATGGGGACACAGACTGAACCATAATATTGATTTCTACTTCTGTGACAAAAAGCTAAATCACTTGGCTTCTCTGGGATATAATTTCCTTATCTATGAAGGGAAGGGTGGACTAGATGATCTCTTAAGTTAAATTCTAGCTATTGATCATATCCTTTGACTATATTGCCTTCCACCAGTTATAAAACCTATAGGCAGGCAGACTCAAAAGTCATAAAATTTAGATCTGGAAGGGACTTTAGAGGTCATCTGGTCTGTCCTCCTCATTTTTTTAGATGATAAAGTTGGGTCTGACAAAGACAAAGTGATTTATTCAGAATTGGAACCAAGATCTCTTCCAACTACATAT
The DNA here is from genome assembly GCF_048593235.1 of Sminthopsis crassicaudata. Lineage (NCBI taxonomy): Eukaryota > Metazoa > Chordata > Mammalia > Dasyuromorphia > Dasyuridae > Sminthopsis > Sminthopsis crassicaudata. The sequence continues at coordinate 381,242,845 of NC_133620.1, read as the reverse complement.
TCTATGAGCCTAACCTAACCATAAAATTATATTCAACAACCCATAAATGAGGGAGGATACTTTTCGATTTTTTGATCCAAGAAAACCTGAAATCACACCAAAGAGCCAGTTTCTTCCATTTACTGTGCATAAAACTGACCTTGCTCTTAGTGCTGCTTCAGTCTTTCTACATTTTTTCTATTTCCAAAAAATCTAGAGCCAAACAGGAAAATGACACTGAGACAAAACTAAAGCAAAGTCATCTGCTAATTATACACTACAGCTTGTTTCCTGTAGGTCTAGGAGAGATAATGAAGGCCTTTGGGAGAAAATTAGCCTTGTCTTTTCCCCACAGCCAACGAGTTAGACTCTTGTCCAACAATTAATGTGGTCTCAGTCAAAAATAGACATTTAAACTCCCTCTGGGTATCCCAAGCTCTCACAGTCTCTGACATCAAGAGCCATAGATTTGAAAGCTATATGTATCTACCATTGGAGTGAATGGAAGTGGGCCACTACCACCACCAGGGTTAAAAGTAATTCATTGGCTAATGATAAGCATGTCATAGGTCAGGGAGGAGAGTTGTGGGAGGTAGAAATGAAAGATTTTCTTTCTTCTCTGAAGTGTGCTATAGCTAGAATTACAAACATGCTGGATCAATTGCCCTAGTTTGGGGATACCTAGACCTTATTTAGAAATCTTTGTTTCCCCTGTTCCTCCTTCCTGTTATTGAGGAGACAGACACTGAGCTGTAGTTTGAAGATTCCTACTATATGCATTATTACCTTGGGATTTACAGAGTATCAGTGGGCACTTCCAACTCAATTTAACAAGTATTGTTAAATATCTACTTTTTGCTAGGCTCTGGAGGATACCAAATAATAACAATAATAATCAACTATTTACATAGTGCTTTAAGTTTTGCAGAGCATTATATTCATGTATATGCAAGAATATAAGAATGTACATATATATTTCCACTCAATTATTCTGCCTGAATTCTTTTTATGTGTGTCCCATAAGTATTTCTGATATAGATAGGCAGAAAGATGGATAGATGAATATAGTATATATCTCAAAATTGTGTACCTGGATCGCACTTCCAGATGGTACAACATCTTTACTGTAAAAGCTTAAAGCATTTTGCCAGAGAGATCCCACTTACTATTACAGCAAGCATGCAGATTTCAGGTACATAGGTAAGTTGAGTGAAGGAAAGTGTTTAGCAGATATCTTACTTATGGAGCTGAATCTTGAGTATTAGAGCTAACTCAACTAGGTTAGTTTAGGGAAGAGAATTGCCTTCTGACAATGCTATCTTGGTAGTGCTAGAGATTTCTGGACTTGATATCAAGAAGATCTGAGTTCTAATCTTGCCTCAAACATTTACTGGCTATGGATCATGAGTAAATAATTTCATGTCTCTGGATCTATTTTTCATCTATAGATGAAGAAATCTGAATTCTAACGTTCCTTCCAGCTCCATATCTATGGATATAGTTGTCGTGAGACAAGCAGCTCTTTCTCTACTACTTTTCTTTTAGTTTTAGACGTTTACTAGTTATGTTCTTGCTGTTGGAGGAATACAAGGTAAAGAGTGCTGATTGATTGGTTTTGAATAGTCCTACCCCACTGCCATCTATTTAACAAGGTGAAAAATGTCAGTAGGTTTCATTGGAAGTTATTGCCAGCTTGAGTCAAAGTTTCAACTCTTAGGACAATAGATTATATGAGGTAGTGAAGAGAAAGGATGAAGGGATCCTCTTCTCTATCCATACTTTTGCTTTCTTCAGTATTTTAGATTAGAACGTCTAAATAATCCTGCATTTTAGAGGTTCTTTCTTCCTTGCTCCTCTAATGAACTCACAAGTTTCCCCAAAATGACAGATTATCTTTACCAAATCAGATTAAAGTGTTCTCTTTCACAGTTCTCATTGTCTTCTCCCAAATATAAGGTTATCAACAATACTATTACACTTCAATTCTCTGAGGCCCTAATCCACAATGATTTGCAGCATTGAGAGAATCATCATGAGATTTTGAAACCTTAGAGGGAATAAATGAAGGTTTGCCTATCACTTATGGAAGATAGCCTGTTATAGTAGATGAATCTCTCCCCCAATTCCAGAATGGGGAGTAAACAAGTAAACATATTATTTTTATCTATATATATGAATTACAACATGATCTTTAGTAACAGAGGCAATCTGTAGACATTATTTGGCATGAGACCTTAGGGGAAATGGAGTAAAGGAAAACCCCAGAGTCAATGAGAATCAAGTTTTCAGAATTTTTTTGCACTGACTTTAGCTATTGCACAAAGGATATTGCCCACAGAAAATCCCTGTACTTTAGGAGAGAAGAACTTCAGAAGCCAGCTCTCTTTGTCAGAAAGATTTTATTTTGCACTTGATGATGGCTAGGAGAGCCTGTTCTCATTTTATTTTGCTCGGAATCCCTGACCTTTTAATAGTGAAAGGGCTTCTCCTTTTTCACTAACTATAAGAACAAAGAGTTTTCCATAAGCTTCAGAAGAGATGGCAACAGCTGTTATGTTGGCAGTGATGCAAAAAGAAGGACATATGTTCAGCAGCCTGGGAGGCAGGTGATTAGTGGAACTAGCCTTCATTGAAGTCTGACTCCATGATCCCACTATCTTTTCTCAGCTGCATCCTTCCCCTGGAACCAAAGCTGTGTGAGACAATTTGGTTCTTCTTATTTTCATGCTTGTTTTTTCTTTTCCCTTGATATTCCTACCTCAATCCACTAGTGGGATAGGATCTGTCTCTTATTTGTCATTAGAGTAGCCAGGAATTTCCTCAAGTGCCCCTGTTCTACAATACCAACTCAAGCAACCATGTGCAGCATCAGAATGGGTGCTCTGGCTCCCATTTCCTGATTTCAAAATAATACAATGAATATTTATTCAGTGCTGATTATGTGCAGACCATTATATTAGGTAATAAGTATGAAGGGCGGAGCTCAACAAGTTAAGATTCATTTTATACTTTTAAGAAACTTACAATTTGAGATAAAGTGCCAACTTAGGTAGCTCTACTGAAATGGAATGGAAAACTATTTTTCAGTTGTGTCCAGTTTCTTATGACTTCATTTGAAGTTTTCTTGGCAAAGATACTGGAGGGGTTTGCTATTTCCTCCTCCAACTCATTTTATAGATGAGAAAACTGTAGCAAACAGAATTAAGTGGCTTGCCCAGAGTCATACAGATAGTTTCTGAAGCCATATTTGAACTCAGGAAGTTAAGTCTTCTGACTCTAAGCCAACACTCTATCCACTGTGCCACCTAGCTCCCCATTCATTAAGTGCATACTAAGTTGTTGTTCTTTCTCAATGAGGACCAATGACAATAGGAAGATGATGTCTTGACTTGAAAGTGAATTGGATTTAAGTGAGGGAGGGCTATGCAAAGTCACCACCCTCCTTCTCTCCTCCAGAGTCATCTGAATCCAGAGACAAGATATAGATCAGGACAGCTGGAGATAGCCCCAATACTTCGGGGGACCTTGACCTTTTTAGGCTAAGGTCTTTTTCAGATATCAGTTTATCTGAAGCAATGACAATTCAGCAGTTAAGGTTTGGGGAGAAATGAGCCAAATCAAAAGCTAGTCAAGTAGAGTTCCTTTGGCAAAGGAAGGAAGAGAGCATTCTAAACAGAAAACTATAAGAAATAACACTGTACAATAATTATTTCAAACTCCAATTCTTCTTGTGCAGCAAAATAATTGTATGGATATGTATACATATATTGTATTTAACATGTACTTTAACATATTTAACATGTATTGGTCTACCTACCATCTGGGGGAGGGGGTAGGGGGAAGGAGGGAAAAATGGGACCAAAAAGTTTTGCAATTGTCAATGCTAAAAAATTACCCATGTATATATCTTGTAAATAAGAAGCTATAATAAAAGATAAAAGAAAAGAAAAAGAAAAAAGAAATAATGCTGTACAATAAACTGGGAAAACATTTTTACATCCAAAGAATGTGATAAAGACTTCATTTCTAAAATATATAGAGAATTGTCTCAAATTTATGATAGTTCAAGCCATTCTACAATTGTTAAATGGTCAAAGGATATGAGCAGACAATTTGCAAATGAAGAAATTGAAACTATTTGTAGCCACATGAAAAGATGCTCCAAATTACTATTGACAGATAAATGCAAATTAAGACAATTCTGAGATACCACTACACACCTGTCGGATTGGCTAAGATGACAGGAAAAGATAACGATGAATGCTGGAGGAGATATGGGAAAACTGGGACACTGATACATTGTTGGTGGAGTTGTGAAGTGATCCAACCATTCTGGAGAGCAATTTGGAACTATACTCAAAAAGTTATCCAACCCTTGCACACCCTTTGATACAGCAATGTTTCTACTGGGATCATATACCAAAAAGATAGATCTTAAAGGAGGGAAAGGGACCCACATGTGCAAAAATGTTTGTGGTAGTCCTCTTTGTAGTGGCAAGAAACTGGAAACTGAGTGGATGCCCATCAATTGGAGAATGGCTGAATAAACTATGGTCTATGAATGTTACGGAACATGAATGTTGTGTAGGAAACGACCAGCAGGATGATTCCCGAGAGGCCTGGAGAGCCTGACAAGAACTGATGCTGAGTGAAATGAGCAGCCCCGGGAGATCATTGTACATGGCAACAACAAGACTATACAATGATCAATTCTGATGGATGTGGCTCTCTTCAACAATGAGATGATTCAAATCAGTTCCAATTATTCAATGATAAAGACAGCCATCTACACCCTGAGAGAAGACCATAGAAACAGAGTATGGAACATAACATAGCATTCTCTCTCTGTGTGTTGTTATTTGCTTGCATTTTGTTTTCTTTCTCAGTTTTTCTCTTTCTTACTTCTTGATCTGATTTTTCTTGTGCAGCAAGATAACTGCATAAATATGTATATATACATGTATATATATGTATATGTATGTATATATACATATATTGGATTTAACATGTATTTGAAAATATTTAACATGTATTGGAGTACCTGCCAGCTAGGGAAGGGGGTGGGCAGAAGAGAGGAAAATTTGGAACAAAAGGTTTTGCAAGGGTCAATTGGAAAAATTACCTATGCACATGCTTTGTAAATAAAAAGCTTTTAAAAAAAGAAATAAAGTTGTATACATTAGAAGATTAGAAGATAAGAATGATTTGGGAAAAGTCCATTTTGTTGGATCATTAAATACATGTTGGTGGGGGGAGAAATATGAAATAAAGTTTGGAATATAATAGATTATAATTCAAGAAAATTGAAATGGGCTGAAATACTTTGAAAAACATGGGCATTGTACAACATATCTCATTGGAGACTACCCAGAAAAGTAGGAATGGTACGAATTTCAAGATCTAGTGGGTGGGAAGAAGGGGTATGTTTTATATGTGACATAAAATTGAACTTAAAAAAATCAAAAATTGGCATTCAAAATTTATGTTTTATGAATGAAAGACTATTGCTAAAAGTAGTCTTTAACACTTCAAATCCTTTAACATGCTTTTGTTTGTCTTTGTAACACCTGAGAGATAATACAGATCTATTATTAACAGGATTCAGAAATTTATGGGACATGGTATAAGAAAGAGGAAAGAGCTAAAGATAATCCCAAGATTATGAACATGGGAAACTATATAAATGATGGTGCTAAAGGTAGATTTAATAAAGTCAGAAGGAGGAGCAGATTTAAGTACAATATAATAAGCTTGGTTTTAGATAATTTAGTTTGAGTTGCTGGTAGAACATTCAAGTGGGACATGAACTATAGGTAGTTGCAGATATAGGTCTGGAGCATAGAATAGAGATTAAGACTGAAGATACAGTGTGGTGATTCATCTGCACAGAACTGATACCTGAAGGGATGTTTTGAATTTGATCTACATAAAAGAGGATTGGAGAGAAGAGATAGCCAAAGAGAGATTATCTATATAATTCCTAGAATGGCAAAAAGACTGTATAAAGGTATGGAGATGAGAGAAGGATTGTTGATTGTTCTTATCAAAGATAAGTTTGAATAGTTGGAGAATGTCCGGAAGAGGTCATTTATGTGAACGGTTTCAAGATCAAGTCTTTGGTTGAAGGAAATGCAGATATTTAATCAGAAAAAGGGAGAGAATGGTAGCTATTTTTGAGTATTTGAAAAGCTACATCAAAAATTGAATTATAATTGATTTATTTAGCCTAGGATAACAGAATTAGGATCAGTCACTTGAAATTGAAAAGAGGTAAATTTTACTTTGGCATAAAGGGGAAAAAAAAAACTTTTTTAAAGACTAGGTTTATGGATCTTACCCAAGCTGGAGGTATAGTAACTATTTGTCCTTTTTAAAAAATTTTTTTTGTTTTGTTTTTTCCCCCATAGGTTTATTAAGCACTAATCTTTCATATATAGTTGATGTGATATCTAATATATCTAGCTAATCCATTGATCTCTCCTTTTTGCTTATTAACAGTTAAATTTTTTTTATATTTTCATTTAAAGTTTTGAGTTCTATCTCTCTCTCCTCCCTCTGAGACAGTAAGCAAAGTAACTTATAAAGTGCAATTATTTCCATATTATACATGTGCAAAACATTTCCATATTAGTCATTTTATATAAGAAGACTCCAATAAAAAGAGAAAAATGAAAGAAAATTAAAAATAGCATGCTTCAGTCTATTTTCAAACATCAGTAAATGTAAGTCTTTCCAAGTTTTTCTGAAGTCATCCTGCTTGATGTTTCTTACAGCATGACAATATTCCATTACAATCACATACATAGCTTGTTGAGCCATTTCCCTATTGATGAGCATCCCTTTGATGTCCAATTCTTAGCTATCATGAAAAGCACTGTGATAAATATTTTTATACAAAAATATATTTTTTCTTTTTTTAGATGTCTTTGGGAAATGGACCTACCAGTGATATTGCTGGATCAAAGTGTACACAGTTTTAGAGCCCTTTGGGTATAGTTCCATATAGCTCTCCAGAATGGCTGAATTAGTTTACAACTCCACCAACTGTGCATGAATGTCCCAGTTTTCCAACAACCCCTCCAACATTAAACACTTTCCTTATTTGTCATCCTAGCCAGTCTGGTGGGTGTGAGGTATTACCTCAAAGTTGTTTTAATTTGCATTTCTTTAATCAATTTAGAGAATTTTCTTTTTATATGACCAGAGATAGCTTTGATTGCTTTGCCTAAAAATTGCCTGTATAATTGGCCACTTTTCAACTGAGGAATGACTTATATTTTTATAAATCTGACTATATATTTGAGAAATGAAAGACTTTATGTGAGATGTTTGCTGCAGAATCTCCTCCCTCTCCCCCCCAAGGGCAACACCTTTCATATGTAAATCATGTGCCCCTTTTTAAAACTTTTTCTTTACAGGGTAATTGGGGTTAAGTAATTTAATACTACTAACAAGTCTGGAGGAATTTAGACTTAATACTAATAAGTATTAAGTGTCTGAGGATGGATTTGAATTTAGATCCTCTCCTGAGTTCAGGGCTGGTACTCTATCCACTTCACCATCTAACTGCCCCTCATGTACCCATTTTGACCTTCTCTTGGAATACAGAGTGAGATGTGGTCTACACCTATTTTTTTGTCATGCTGTTTTCCAGTATTCCCAAAAGTTTTTCTCAACTAATGAGTTTTTGTTACAAAATCTTGGATCTTTGGGCTTATCATATACTAGATTACTATGGTCATTTACTATAACGTAATTTGTACCTAATCTATTCCATTGATCCACCACTATTTCTTAGTTAATACCTGATTGCTTTGATAATTACAGCTTAATAATACAGTTTGAAACCATCTTCTTTCACATTGTTTTCATTGATTCCCTTGAAATCCTTGAGCTTTTGGTCTTCCAGATGAATTTTGTTATTATTTTTCCTAACTGTATAAAATAATTTTTGATACTTTAATTGGTATGGCACTGGATAATAAGATTACTTTAAGTAGACTTGTCATGTTTGCTTTATTGGCTTGGCCTATCTATGAACAGTTAATATTTTTCCAATTTTTTAGATTTGACTTTGTATGAAAAGTGTGTTCATATTGTTCTTAGGGTTGTCTTGGCAGACTCCCAAGTATTTTATATTGCCTAAAGTTATTTTAAATGGAAATTCTCTATCTTTTGCTGCTAGACTTCATTGGTAATATATAGAAATGTTGATTATTTCTGTGGGTTTATTTTAGTTCCTGCAACTTTGCTAAAGTTGTTAATTATTTCAAGTAGTTTTTTAGTTGATTCTCTAAGATTTCCTAAGTATAACATATCCTCAGCAGAGTGACGGTTTTGTTTCTTCATTGCCTATTTTAATTCCTTTAATTCTTTTTTCTTCTCTTATTGCTATAGCTAACATTTCTAGTACAATGTTAAATAATAGAGGAGATAATGAACATCTTTGTTTTATCATTAAATTGGGAAGGACTCTAGTTTATAGCCATTACAGTAATGTTTGCTGAGGGTTTTAGATAAACAATACCTTGCCATTTTAAGGCGAATTCTATCTATTATTGTGCTCTCTAATGATTTTAATTGGAATGGGTACTATATTTGTTCAAAGATTTTTTCTGCATCTATTGAGATAATCATATAGTTTCTGTTGGTTTTTATTATTAACATAGTCAATTATGCTGATAGTTTTCCTATTTTGGGGGTCAGTCTTATATTCCTGATTTAAATCCCACTTGGTCATAGTGTTAATATCTTGTGCTATATTGCTATAATCTTTTTTTACTGGTATTTTATTTTAAAATTTTTCATCAATAATCATTAGGTAAATTGCTCTATAATTTTCATTCTCTGTTTTGGCTCTTCCTGGTTTAAGTGTCAGCATATTTTTTTTAAAATAATGATAGTTTTTTATTTTTCAAAGTACTTGCAAAGATAGTTTTCAGCATTCACCCTTGCAAAACCTTGTGTTCCAAATTTTTCTCCCTTCCTTTCCTCTCTGCCTTCCCCTAAACAGCAAGTAAGTAACTCAACATAGATTAAACACATGCAATTCTTTTTTAAAAAAATTTATTTATTTATTTTTAATTTTTTTTTTTATAGCTTTTATATACAAAACATATGTATGGGTAATTTTTCAACATTGACCCTTGTAAAACCTTCTATTCTAACTTTTCCCCTCCTTCCCCCCACTCCCTCTCCTAGATAGTCCCATACATGTTAAATATGTTAAAGTATAAAACACGTGCAATTCTTTTAAATATATTTCCACATATGTGATGCTGCACAAGAAAAATCAGATCAAAAGTGAGAAAGAGAAAGAAAAAAACAAGCAAGCAAACAACAACAAAAGTGAAAATACTATGTTGTGATCCACATTCAATCCTCATAGTCCTTTCTTTGGATGCAGATGGCTGTCTCCATCACATCTATGGAATTGGCTTGAATCATTCCATTGTTGAAAAGAGCCAAGTCTACTACAGTTGATCATCACATAATCTTCTTACTATGTATAATATTCTCTTGGTTCTAGTCACTTCAGTTAGGATCAGTTCATGTAAGTCTCTCCAGATCATTCTGAAATCAGCCTGCTGATCATTTCTTATAGAACCATTACATTCATATACCATAACTTATTCAGCTATTCCCCCAACTGATGGACATCCACTCAGTTTCCAGTTCCTTGCTATTACAAAAAGGGCTATTATAAACATTTTTTGCACATGGGTCTTTTCTTCTCTTTTATGATATCTTTAAGATACAGACTCCATAGAGACACTCATCACTATACTTTGTATCATAAAAGGAATATGATAGGACTCTTTCTTTGCCTATATTTAATTTTTATTCCACTTTTCCCCATTTAATAGTATATTATTTTTTTCCAATTACATGTAAAGATAGTTGAAAACATTCACTTTTATAAAATTTTGAGTTCCAATTTTTTTCTCTTTCTCTGCCTCTACTACCCCATCCCCAGCAGAGTAAGCAATGTGATAGAAGTTATACAAATACAATCATATTAAACATTATCACATCTGTTATGTTGTAAAAGAAGATTCAGAACAATAATGAGAAATAAAAAACAACAAAAAAGGTGAAAATAGTATGCCTTAATCTGCATTAACATTTCATAGTTCTTTCTCTGGATGTGGATAGTATTTTCCAACATGAGCCTTTTGGAATTGTCTTACATCATTGTATTACTGAGACACCTAAGTCTATCAAGATTGATCATAGCATGATGTTATTTTTACTGTCTGCAAAGTTCTCCTGGTTCTGCTCAAATTCACCCCAACATCAGTTGCTATAAGGTTTTGTAGATTTTTCCCCCTGAAATCTGCCTGCTAATCATTTCTTCTAATACAATAGTATATTACATTTACACATTACAATTTGTTCACCATTCCCAAACTGATGGAAACTCCCTCAATGTCCATTTCTTTGGAATTGGTGCTTTTTGATCATTTACCAAATAGAGTATAGCTTGTAGTCTTACAAAATTTGACTTAGTTCCTTATATATTTTAGAAATGAGGTCCTTATCAGAAAAAAATGGTAGTAAAATTGTTCCTCAGGTTTCTGCTATCTTCCTAATCTTGGTTGCATTGACTTTGTTTCTGCAGAACCTTTTTAATGTAATCAAAATTATCCATTTTCCATTTCATCATGTTTTGTGATTCTGGTCATAAATTCTTCTCTTTTCCATAGATCTGATAGATAAACTACCCCTTGCGTTCCTAATTTATTTATATCAAGTTATCACCCTTTATGCCTTAAATATGTACCTATTTATTTTATTTTATTTATTTTTAAAGTACCCATTTTGATGTTACCTAGATAAATGAGATAAAAAATGTTGGTTTATGCATAGTTTCTGCCATACTATTTTTCCAATTTTCCCAGAAGTTTTTGTCAAATAATAAGTTCTTATCCCAGAATTGGGTTTATCAAGCAATAGATTACTATAGTCAATAACTATGTCTTAAGACATTGTACTTAACCTATTACCACAGATCCACCACTCTATTTCTTAGCCTTTCTCCTATTTTTCCAAATAGTTTATATCATATTGGGATTAATTATTCTTTAAATATTTGGTACAATTCATTTATGAATCCATTTTGTTCTTGGGGAATTTTTTTTCTTAGAAAGTTTATTGCTGGCTAAATTTTTTTTAACACTGGTTATTTAAATGTTTTATTTCTTTTTCTATATTTCTGGGTAATTTTTATTTTTGTAGATATTCATCCATTTCATTTATATTGTCAAATTTATTGGCATAACATTGGGCAAAACAGCTCCTAACAATCTTGTGAATTTCCTCTTCATTGGTAGTCATTTTTGATATTAGTAATTTAGTTTTCTTTTTTTCTTTTAAAAATTAAATTAGCTAATGGTTTGTCCATTTTTTCATAAAACCAGCTTCTAGTTTTATTTATTAGTTCAATGGCTTTCTTGTTTTTAATTTTATTAATCTCTCCTTTGATTTTTCAAGATTTTAATTTGTTCTTTTTCTAGTTTTTTTTTTTTAGTTGTGTACCCAATTTATTGATCTCTTTTTTTCTCTATTTTGTTGATGCAAGCATTTTGAGATATAAATTTTTCCCTAAGTACTGCTTTGGCAAGCACCATATAATCTTGGTAAATTGTCTCACTGTTGTCCTTTTCTTTAATGAAATCATCTGTTGTTTTTAAGATTTGTTATTTGATCTACTTATATTTTTAGGATTAAATTACTTAATTTCAATTAAATTTTAATCTCTCTTGTCTATTATTGAATGCAACTGTCATTCAATATGATCTGAAAAGGATGCACTTATATTTATTTCTGCTTTTCTGCATTTGGTTGTGAGGTTTAATATATAGTCAATTTTTATGAAGGTGTCTTGTACTATTGAGAAAAAGATATCTTCCTTTTTATTCCCATTTATTTTCTCCAGAGATCTATAATATATAACTTTTCCAAAATTTTATTTATCTCCTTAACTTTTTCCTTTTTTATTTTTTGTTAGGTTTATCTAATTCTAAGAGAGGAAAATTGAGGTCTCCCACTAGTATAGTTTTATCTATTTCCTTCTGTAACTCATTCAACTTCTTAAAAAATTTAGATGCTCTACCATTTGGTATATATATATTTAGTATTGATATGATTTCATTTTTATGGTAATTTTCAGCAAAATATAATTCCCTTTTTATCTCTTTTAATTAGATCTATTTTTGCTTTTGCTTTTGCTACCCCTGCTCCTTTGGTTCAGTAGAAGCATAATAAATTCTGTCCAGCCCTTTACCTTTACCCTCTGTGTATCTCTCAGCTTCAAATGTGTTTCTTGAAAACAACATATTGTATGATTCTGGTTTTTTAATCCATTCTGCTCTCCCCTTCCATTTTATGGGTTAGTTTATCCTAGTCACATTTACAATTTTGATAACTGTAATTATGATAACTTCTTGTTCCCCACTTTCTCCCTCCTTATAAGTGTTTTACTTTTGATCACTGCCTTCCCCAAAACATCTTCCTTTTTATCAGTCTCCTGTTTCCCTTCTATTATTCCTAATTCTTTTTACTTCTTTATAGAGTAAGATAGATTTCTGTATTCCCTGTTTGAACCAATTTTAATGAGAGTAAGATTTGACTTTTGCCTGCCCCAATCATATCTTTCCCCCAACTATAATAGCTCTATCATGCCTCTTTTATGTGGGGTAATTTACAACATTCACCCTCCCCCCTCCTTTTTCTCCAGTACAATTTTCTTTTTTACCCCTTTTTGTTTGTGGGGGAAGTATCATTCAACCAAAGCCACTTTATATTCACATCTTTTGTGTGTATATATATATATATGTGTGTGTATGTATATATATATACATACATTCTAATTGCTTTTATAATAATAAATTTCTTAAGAGTTATAAATATTATCTTGCCATATGAAAATATAAATAGTTTAAACCTTATTGAATTTCTTATTTTTTCTCTTTCTTGTTTCTTTTTTATGTTTCCCTTTAGTCTTGTATTTGCTGGTCAAATTTTTTTATTCAACTCTAGTCTTTTAATTAAAAATACTTGAAACTCCTCTATTTCATTAAATATTCATTTTATCTCTGAAAGATCATATTCAATTTTACTGGGTAGATAATTTTTTATTGTGATCTTAACTTCTTTGCCTTCTGTTATATAGTATTCCAAGCTCTCTGGTTCTTTGTGGAAACTGCCAATTCTTATGTAATACTGGCTATGTCTCCATAATATTTGTATTGTTTCTTTTTGACTGCTTGCAGCATTTTCTCCTTGATATGTGAACTCTAGAGTTTGGCTATGATGTTCCTGGGAGTTTTCATTTTAGGATCTCTTTTAGGTAATGATAGGTACATTCTCTCAATTTCTATTTTGCCCCCTGGTTCAGAGCAGTTTTCTTTGATAATTTCTTGAAAGACATTGTCCAGGTCTTTTTTTTTTTTAAGCATGGTTTTCAGGTAATCCTTCTTATATTATCTATCCTGGGTCTATTTTTTAGGTCAGTTGTTTTTCCAATGAGAAATTTTACTTTTTTTCTATTTTTTTTTTTACTTTTTTGATTTTGTTTTATTTTATTTGAGTCATTAGCTTCCACTTGCTCAATTTTAATTTTTAAGGAAGTATTTTCTTCAGAGAGCTTTTGTATTTCCTTTTCCATTTGAATTCTATTTTTCAAAGAGTTATTTTTCTAGGTTAATTTTTTTTTATATCTTTTACCATGATATTGACTCTTTTTTTCATGACTATCTTGCTTTACTTTTGTTTCTTTCCCCAATTTTTCTTCTAACTCTCTAATTTCCTTTTTTAAATCCTTTTAAGTCTTTCTATGAATTCTTTTTGGGCTTGAGACAAAATTATGTTTTTTCTTTCAGGCCTCACATATAGCTATTTTGGCACTATTATCCTCTTCTAAGTTTATTCCTTGATCATTCCTGTCACTATAGTAATTTTCTGTAATTAAGTTTTTTCTTTTTCTTCTTCCTTCCTTCCTTCTTTTCTTTCCTTTTTTTCTTTCCTTCTTTCCTTCTTTCTTTCTTTCTTTCTTTCTTTCTTTCTTTCTTTCTTTTTTTCTTTCTTTCTTTCTTTCTTTCTTACTTGCTATGCTCATAAGCATGTGCCCTCCTCCTAGATAAATTCTGAGGTGGTTTTCTAGTTGTTTAGAGGGAAATTTAGGAGGACTTCAGAGAATAGCTTTTTTTACTCCATCATCTTGGCACTGGAAGTTCTGGCCCCATTCCTTCTGTTGATTGATAAGAAAGCTTTAACTTATTCCATTTCTGGCCTGACTCAATTTGCCTCCCTCCCCTCCCCACTGCCTTAGCAGCCTGGTAGTGCTTAGATCTTGGTAGCTCACCATACTGGTGTGAGTCATACTGTCTACATCTGATTGACTTTTGTGCTACTGTACAGCTCAGAATTCTTCTCAAGTGATCTACCAGTCTCAGTCTCTCTAGCAATGGAAATTATATGTCTGGATTACCTAAAATAAAAGTTTACTAATAATTAGAGCTCTCCCAAAGTAAAATGATCACCTCCTCATCACTAGAGGCATTCTTTGAGATAGCAAAATAACACTGGAAACAAAATTTTTTTTCACCCACAAACTGGTAAATGGTTGAACTATTTCTAGTATATAAGTGCAATGGAGTAGTATGACCTTGTTAAAAATGATGAATATGAGGAATTCAGAAAAAACATGGAAAATTTTGTCTATGCCTTTTTACTGGCTGACCCCCATTCCTAGAACACTTTCTCTCCTTCCTCATTTTTGCCTTTTTTTCATCCTTGGCTTCAAGACTCCATTCCAATCTATTTTCTACAAGTGACTTTTTCCAGTATTAAAGGCTTTTAAAAGTGCCAACATAAATTTCATCTCCTGTCCAAAGACCAAACTAGATGATCCCAGAAATTAATATCTCTTTTCAGTTGAATATAAAATTACATTATTATTATTATTTGCCATAGAGATACATAAGATGGATATATTAATCAAATATAAAATGAATCTGAACCATTTGAGGTCTCCTCCTGCTTCTTCAGTGATGGTGATGGAGAGACAATGAAGAAGAAAGAGAATGTCATGATTCTTGGTATATTTAGACAGTTTATAAACATTCATTAAATAATTGATAGCCTTCCTACTTTTTACCCTGTTGCTACAAGAAATCCATATTTCAGAATGTTTAATAACTGATATAGTGGTAGGGTTTCCCTCATACATACAAAAAAAAAAACCCAACTTCCCAACTACTCATGCCTTCCTCCAACTATTACTTTACATTTGCATATATTTATGTACTATAAATATTAAATATAAGTAATAATTACTATAAGTGTTTTTACATACTCACATCTTTACAATTTTTCTGCTCCAGCAGAATCTATACCTCATGAAGGAAAGGAATATTTCTTTTTTTTCTCTTTTGATTCTCTGTGCATGTTATGAGCAATACATGCTTACTTTCTTTATCCACTGACTGCCACTGAATTAATCCTTTTTCCCTTTCTCTCACTAGAGTCTCCTAATTAAAAGGGAAATGTCTGTAGGATCATTCCACTTTGGGAGAGTTCTAATAGATTTTTCTTCTTGTTAGGTGATCCATGCATATAATTCCTTACAAAACAGGTTCCCCTAATGGTGGAAAATCATGAACTGGGTAGTTGGGGTGGTCAGAAATTTCTAAGTATAATTCCCAGAACTAGTGACCAGAAAATAAACAGATAGTTAGAGTCAAGACAGGTAACAATACCAGGCTGGACATAGACAGAAAACTTGGCCAGAGAGACTGGTCAATTCTGCCTTAAGCAGAAGACGTGAATACTTAGAAATAAGGATTGGATCAAGTAGGATAAGGTAGGTTTGGTATGAGGTTTTAGAAATACTGAGGAGAACTTCCATTTGGCTTGATTACTATGGATTAAGTTAAGTTTAAAAATACTATGGCCTTAATTGAAAGAAATATTTTATTCCTGACAGTTGAATTCTCCTTAGTAACCTTTTCCCCTAAAATAGGACATTCTAGGCTGAGAGAGAGAGAGAGAAATAAGATAATTAGAATCAAATAAAAAATTTGGGTTTTTTGCTATCTCAAATGGCTATAAAATAAATGGTTAAAAAAAGAAGCTGGAGCTTCATCGATATAGATCTTCTGGTGTAGTTGTCTAGCAGTTCCTTTTAACATATTTGATGCTCACCTAATTGTGAGATGGTTCCACAGTGAGCTCAAGTAATCCTTTTTTGGGGGGTGGGGAAGGGGAGAGAGCTTCAGGTTTCTCATCTATATCCTCTTTCTTTAAGCACCAGGAGCAAAGTTAAGATTCTTGGCTCCTTTCATGGCACCCTAAAACCTTTCTTGGATATTCACCTGTTTAATATGTTGCCTCAGTAAAGGTTTCCTTTCTGAAAAAGCACCCTATGTTTTTTTTCCTCCTTTCTCTACATATTCATTTCCCCAGGACACTGCTAGTATCAAAACAGAGATGAATTGTATTAATTCACCTTAGGGCATTAACAATTGATCTCACCTTAAAATGTTTTCACTATAATGCCATTTAATTTCACTTAATTCAGCAATGTAGGAGGCCTTAGGGAATTTGAAAAGATCTAGTCTCACCTACTCATTTTGCAGATGGGGAAATTAAGTCACTTGGCCAAGACCAAGTTTGAATTGTAAATAAGAAGCAAATTTGAGATTTAATCTTTGGTCATCTGACTAAATTCTAAGTGCTTTTGGACTGCACACTCAGAGAGTCAGCACTGAGACATAGGAATTCCCAAAATTAAATTGCATTAAAAGGCATTGAGTCCAAAAAGACTCATAATTCCAATGAACAAGAAAAAAGAATTTTATAACAGACACTCAGGGAACACATCCATCACAGATTCTAAAAAATAAACATAAAAAATGGAAGCTGGAAGAATGGTCCAAACTTGTAAGAATTTAAGCCAGACTGCTAAAGTTTGGTATCATCTGAGGTTGCAATAAACATTAAAGATAACAAAAATGTGTTTTTTTAAAAGATTTGTTGAAGACAAAAGGAAGATCAAAGTAGGGGTTGGGTTATTGCCTAGAATGAATAGAATGAGGAAAAATCCCTCAAATATTTTTATTTGTTTGTTTTCTCTGTCAAACAAAATGATCTTTGGACAAGGAAGTTTAAAATAATAATTTTTTAAAAGTTAGCAGGGAACTGAAACCTAAGATTGGACAGGAGATGGTAACAAAGCATCTAAATGAACTCAAGTCATTTGGCCCAGATAAAGTATATTGAAAAGCTCTGGAAAGAAGACAGTTGTGGTTACTAAGCCACCATTTATCATCTATGAAAGATCAAAGATAATGAGAGAGCTGCTGTGAAGAGTGGACATGGGGAAATGTATTAATTTTCAAAAAAAGAGAAGAGAATGGGGATCTGCCATTTTATAGACTGATGAGCTTGTCAAACATCTGATAAAATTCCTGAACACATAATACAAAGGATGGTTTTGTGATAATTTTAAAAAGTAAATGGAGAAAAAAAGAAAAGGAAGTGGAGATTCCTAAGAACTAGCATGATTTTTATTAACAGACTATGCCAAACCAATTTCTTTTTATTTCTTGATTGAGCTATTAACTTAGTATTTTACAGGGTTTTTGGATCTTTTTATCAAGGGAACATAACAGATTTTATAACTGGATTTTAGCAAAGCATTTAACACAGTCTCACATTCTATCCTTATGAACAAGACGGGGAGAAGTGGGCCAGATAATAATAATATCAGGTAGAAATGGAATTGTTTGAATGATTATATGCAAAGATTGATCAATAAAAAGATTGTCAGTTTGATATGTGGTCTCTAGTAGAGTGCTCCAGGGATATATTTGGCCCTGTGTTCATCATCATTTTCATCAATGATATAAATGAAGACATAGGTTATTCAGAATTGTAAATGACACAAAACTGTGATTGGTAGCTAACTCTTTGGATGACAGAGTTATGATTAAAAAATTATTGACTGGCTAGAATAATGTTCAGAATCTCAGAATCTAGTAGAGTGACATGTAATGGAGATAAATGTAAAAGTGTATGCTCGAGCAAAAGAAATGAACTGCACAAGTATAGAATATGGGAGATGTGCCTATATAAGAATTCATGCAAAAGTGATTATCTTGTCCAAACCTTCAAATCACAGATGAGGAAACTGATTTTTAGAAAAGTAAAGTGATTTGCTCAGGGTCACACTGGTTCTGCCATTAGATATATTTATATACAATCAGCAACTTTGAACATTAACACACGATCATATTCTTGAAATGAAAACAAGTAAATAAATTACTGAATGAATAAATGAATACCTACATATATTCATACACAAACAAATGAATAAATGAATGAATATTGGTTTACAGGGAAATTAACCAGCCAGTTTGCTAAAACCAAATTTCCTAAATTACATCTCCTATTTTTAGTTTATAATTTAGTTTAGTTAGAAGATTTGGATTTGGAGCTGAATTTGTTATATGCTACAATGAGTTTGAGTTCTCAGTTTGTGAGAGCATAAAAAGGAAGGAAATTCTAGAGAAAAGGAGAAATAGAACATTAATAAATGTAACTAAGGGCCAAGGAAAGTGTTTTGTATTAACGAATAGTGAAATGAGTGAATTTAGATCACTTTAAAGACTTTTAGGGAACAAGTATCAAGTCTGTGAAAATGAATGGATTTCATAAAATGAGTTTTAATTTCAGCCCCCCAAGCACAATTTGGAAAGATTGTTCATTTTCCCTTCCCAGCCTGATTCCTAAAAACTCTTCCACCTCATATCCAGGAATAGAAAGGAGTCCTTTTTTTTTCTGGAACAGACTCTTTCCTCTTATCCCCAACGTGTCTGAGTTCTTCAAAGGATACACCAACACCTTGATTTGATCTTCTTTGGAAGATGTGTGGAAGTCCATGATTAAGAATTGAAGATAGTGATTTGGCATGGGTTGGATATAATATAAAGCATTGAAAGAAATCCCCATAGCAATGAAACCCACTTAAATTAAATTTTCTTTTATGAATAAGTCATAATGATGTGTGGAATTAATATGTTTAAGAGGTAGGATTCTAGTAATATAAGTGCTTTATGTAACTGTTAGGAAAAAACTTATTACAGATATGACTAAAATTCTATTTGGTTTTCAAAATCTGACCTCTTCCTACCTTTCTAGTCTTCTAACACCCTTTCCGCCTACTCTGTGATCCTCATTGTTTTTCAAACAAGAAACTTCATTTCTTCAAACATGCTAACTTCCATGCTTGAGGGAAGGAACACTCTTTCTCCACCTTCTAGCTTTCTCTGCTTCCTTCAAGACTCAGTTAAACATATATTGGATGTCTAGGGGAAGGGGGAGAACAGAAAGAAAAAAATTTGGACTAAGGTTTTGCAAGGGTAAATGTTGAAAATTATCTATGAATATATTTTGAAAATAAAAAAGCTTTAATAAAAATATACATATATGCATATGTGTGTGCATTATCTCCCATGGAATGTAAACTTATTTAAAGAGAAAAACTATTTTGATTCTCTATTACCAGAGACTAGCACAGTCTCTGGCAAATAATAGGTGCTTAATAAATGTTTATTAACTGGAAAGGATTTATTGACTTTTCTTTGTTTCGCTTGCTTAATACAGTGCCTGGTATGTAATTCATATGCACTTAAATTTTTGTTGTTTGAAAAAAAAAAAGATAGTCAAGGTTCCACTTTTATTTATTTATTTATTTATTTTTCTTTTCTGTGCCTGGGGTTAAGTGACTTGCCCATGGTCACACAGCTAGGAAGTATTAAGTGTCTGAGACCAGATTTGAACTCGAATCCTCCTGAATTCAGGGCTGGTGCTCTATCCACTGCGCCACCTAACTGCCCCCGTTAAGGTTCTACTTTTATTTTTATTTTTGTAATTTTTTAAAAATTTAAACTTAAATACAAAATGAGAAAAGAAAAAGATAATTGCCATATACAGAGGAAACCACAAGAGAGGATTCAATATAAAATAATAAATTTCCATTTCAATAAATCCTATATAAAAATATTACACATTGCTTTCAAAGCTTGCCTAGCTTTTCTTGGCTTCCTTGTTGGTATTCTTTTGTTTTCTGCTGTGTGCATTTTACTCTATTTTTCTTCCCTGCCTTTGCTCCATCCTAAAGAAGACTACAACTAAATGAAAAAAAAATATATATATATATATGCACACACACACACATATATACATATACATATATGTATATATATGCATATAAATAGACATCTATAAAATATATATTATATATAATGTACACTCATATACATACATTTATGATACTATATTATGCTTATTTCCTCCTATCACTGATTTCACTGAAGGTACATAGCATCTTCTCTCATAAGTCCAAGTTTTTGCATGTTTTTCTAAATCAACAAGTTCATTATTTCCTACACCATAGCAATATTTCAACCTAATCACATCCTATTTGAGAGACTGACTATAAAAGTTTCATTCCTGTTTTCTGCATTCCTTCTGTTTAGGGCTACATATGATTTCTTTACATAGGAAAATTTTAATTTAAAATAATAAAAATTATCCTTTTTACATTTCAACAATGTTTTTGTCTTAAAATATATTTAAGTTCTGGTATTGCTGCATCTTCTTCTTTTAAATTTTTTCCCCCACTAGTTCCTTTGAAGTTTCTGATCTTTTGCTCTTCCAAATGAACTTTGTTATTATTTTTTCTAACTCAACAAAATAAATTTTAGTCATTTCATTTGGATGACACTGAATAAATTAGTTGCATAAAATTGTCAATTAAAAATTGTGTTGACTTTACTACTCAAGGACAACAATTATGTAGATCTAAACTTATTTGTATTAAAAAATGTTTTATGTTATGTTCATATAGTTCCTGTGTTTGTTTTGGTCAGGTATTTTGTACTTTCCATGTATTTTAACTGGCATAACACAATATTGAATAATATTGCTGACACATAATGTAGTTTCTCTATTTTCACTTTTTATTGTCTATTTTAATTTTAACTTTGCATGAGATCATGATTACTATCCCTGCTTTTTTTTTAATCTATTAAATTCTACTCCTGCCCTTTATTTTATCTGTGTATCTCTCATTTTTTTTAATGTTTCCTGAAAGCAACATATTGTTGAATTCAAAATTTTAATCTACTATCCTTTTCTCTTTTATGGGTAAATTCATCCCATTCACATTCTAAGCTACAATTACTCATTGTGTTTTTTTCCTTCATATTTTTCCTCAATATCCTTCTCACCCTATTTATTTTATCCCTCCTTATTTCTCTAGTTTACTCTCTACTTGCTACTTTGCCCTCCTACTCCTTAATCTACCACCCTCTAAGAAGCCCTTCCTTATCCTCTCTCCCCACCCTATACTCTTGCCCTCTTGAAGACTTTTATGCATACATATATATGTATGTATATATGTATATGTGTATATATGTTTATATGTATATGAGTGTGTACATATATACATATGTATGTGTGTGTGAATATATATGTATATATTTCCCTTTTTAACCTATTTCCAATGAAAGTAAAGTTCCAACAGTACCTATTCTCCCCCATTAGCTTCTGGATTAATTTTGCTTCTTATGTTTCATTTGTATAAAATAATCACTCCCTTTTGTCTCCCCAAACCATTTTATTTTTTTAGAATCACCCCATCATATTCAAAGTACCTAAATAATATGAATCATAAAAGTACCACTAATATTTTCACATGTATGAAGTGAACCATTTAACTTTAGTGAGTCCCTTATAATTGATCTTTAATTAATATTTATCTCATATTTCTCCTAGATGCTATATATTTAATTTTCCCTTAAGTTCTAGGGGTTTGTCAGAAAAATCTGAAAGTCTTTGAGTTCATTAAATATCTATTTTTTTTTCCATTCAGAATTATATTTCCAATATTTCTGCTGGACACAAGATGCTAAAGTAAAGCTAAGAATCTGTTCAAGATCTCCTAGTTTCCCCTGGAAACCAAGCCTCTGAACAGATTCTGATGGAATGAAACCACTCTCCAGCTCAAGATAAATTGGATAAACTTCAAGAAAAATCAGCCTCACTGTAATGAAAAGGGTATTCAGGGTCAGCTTAGACAGACTCCAGGAAAGCCAGTGAGAGAGTCTTAAATCACACTAAATTAGTAACCTCTGTCCTGGTTCAGTAGAAGAGCAAATCAGTGGGGCAGCTTCCAGTCCAAACTCAGCAGGCAAACTCTGAAAAGTTGTTTTCTAAAAAGAGCAGGAAAAGATATCCCTTGCAAACACAAGGGACCCCCTGTGTGAAAGGGTCAGAGTTTCATAGAAAGCTTGGAGCAGCGCCTTCTTTATACCAGGAGCAGAGCTTAACAATAAAAGTAAAATAAAAAGAGGAAATACCAAAAGAAAATGAGCAAGAAACATAAAAGAATCCTAACAATACAAAAGCTACTATGATGACCAGACAAACCAAAACACAAACTCAGATCAGAAAAAATCTCAAAAAAAGTGATATGAATTGGTTTTAAGCCCAAAGAGGCTTCTTAAAAGTGCTCATAAAAGACTTTAAAAGGCAAATAAGAGAGGTAGAAGAAAAAAAATGAGAAAGGAAATTAGAAGTATTCATGAGAGAGTCAGCAGCTTGGAAAAGTAAAGGAAAAAATTGTCTGAAGAAAACACCACCTTCAAAAATAGAACTAACAAAATGAAAAAAGAGATATAAAAACTAAGCAAAGAAAATCATAAAAATTAGAACAGAACAAATAGAAGCTAATGCCTCTGTGAGACAGCAAAAATCAGTGAAACAAACTAAAAAAAAATGAAAAAATGGAAGAAAAGGTGAAATACTTTATTGGCAAAAACAATAACAACAACAACAACCACCACAGTAACCTGGAAAATAGATCCAGAAGAGACAATTTAAAAATTATTGGCCTACCTGGAAGCGTTGAAGTTTGACTATAGTATTGCTGTAAGTTTTCCCCCGGGGTCTGTCTTTCAGGTGATGATCAGAGGATTATTTTTTCTATTTCTTCTTTGCCTTCTTCTAGAGCTTTATCAATTAGATTATTGATTAGAACTGCATCAATTCTTTTTTCATTATATTTTATTGTAGTTGTATAATTATTTCTTTTTTCTCTATTCTCCATATCAGTTATTTTTCTGATGAGATGTTTCACCTCTTCTAATTTTTTTATTCTTCATTTCTTGATGTCTTAAAATGTCAGTAGTTTCCCCTTGCCCAATTCTAGTTTTCAAGGAATTATTTTCTTCCTTAAATTTTTGATTTTGTATTTCAAATTGGTTGATTTTCTTTTCATAATTTTCTTGATTTTCTTGAATTGCTTCCCCCCTCTAATTTTTCTTCATTTTCTGGTATTTGATTTGTAAAGTCCTTTTGGATTTTACTTCTAAGAATCTTTTTTTTTGTGCTGGGGGACCATTTGACATTTCTCATTGAAAAAAAAGCTGGCTTAAAAAAAATCTCCATTATCTTCCTTTGACTATGAATCCAGATCTTCTCTATCCTCATAGTAACTTTCTCTGCCTATTCATTTCTATTTATTTATTTTGGTTTTATTTTTAAAAAAAATTTTTTTAGTAGCTGTTTATGTAATCAAATTGTAGTCTTAAAGTATGGATGTCCCAATTCTTAGGTCCTTCTTACTGTGATTTTCTAAGGAATGTCTCAGGGTCCAAGTTTGGGCTCTTTTCCCTACTTTTAAGCCATGGATAGGGTCCCCAGCCACACTGTCCCACAAATGATCTTGTTCCCTACAATTCCTTCAGTGTTTGTGTATTGTAGTTGTCCTCTCTGCCCTGGAACTGATACCAAGAACTCTCCTCTCTTATATCTTGATAACGTAAAGTCCTCCAATCTTTTCCTATTCAGCTGTCAGATCTCCCACATAGTCTTCAATATGAAAGTTTCTAAAGTTGAGGCTGCCTGTCAACAAACTACTCCCAGGGCTTGTTGTTTGTTGATTCTGCAGAATTAGTCTGGAGGTATTTGCACTTCCCTCAGATCCAATCTTGACCCTTGAAGGTCAGGTTTTTCCTGGAATCTGTATAAATTGTGTTAGGAGGACAACTGCTTATATCTGCTGCCTTGAGATGAAGTTCTGTCTTTTTTTGCAGAGGTAATTTTGAAAACCAAAGTTTTCCTGATCCACTCCATCATCTTAAATGTCCCACCTTTTAAAAGAAGGTTTTTCCAAGATGATTTCAGAAAGGCCTGGAGAGACATGAATTGCTGCTATGTGAAGTGAGTAGAACCAGGAGAACATTATACACAGTAACAGCAAGATTATATAATGATAAATTCTGACACATAACTCTTTTTCAACAGCAAAGTTATTCAGGTCAATTCCAAGGGTCTTGTGCTGAAGAGAGCCAGATGGCATGATTGTGAAGAAAGAACTGTGGGGATTGAGTGTGGATCACAACATAGTACTTTCACTTTTTCATTGTTGTTTGCTCACATTTTGTTTTTGTTTTTTTCCTCATTTTTTTTTTCCTTTTTGATCTGATTTTTCTTGTGCAGCATGATAATCGTGGAAATATGCATAGAAGAATCGCACATGTTTAACATATTGGATTACTTGCCATTTAGGAGGTGGGGTGAGAGGAAAGGAGGAGAAAAATTTTGAAATGCAAGATTTTGCAAGGGTGAATGTTGAAAATTATCTATGCATATGTTTTAAAAATAAAAAGCTTTAATAAAAAATTAAAAGAAGGCTTTTCTAATCCTTTTAATCTTAAAGCCCTCCTTCTGAAATTACTCTCATTTTATTCTATATGTATTTAGCTTATTTGTGTACAGTTGTTTGTATGTTTCTCTATTAAAATGTGAGTTCTTTGAGAGCAGGGATTTTTGTTTTGTTTTGTTTGTTTGTTTGCCTTTCTTTTCATCCTCAGTGCAAAACAAAATGCCTGGCACATACTAGTGTTTTAAAAATGTTCCTTATCATGCCCCAAGGGCTATCAAACTGTGTATACCCTTTGTTCCAGCAGTGTTTCTTCTGGGCTTGTATCCCAAAGAGATCATAAAGGAGGGGAAAAGACCCATATGTGCAAAAATGTTTGTGGTAGCCCTTCTTGTAGTAGCAAGAAACTGGAAACTGATTGGATGCCCAACATGAATGTTATGAAATATTATTATTCTATAAGAAATGACCAACAGGATGATTCCAGAGAGGCTTGGAGAGACTTAAATGAACTGAGCAGAACCAGGAGATCATTGTACACAGCAACAAGAGGATTATATGATGATCAATTATGTGACTTTTTACAACAATGAAATTATTCAAACCAATGGTCTTGTGATAAAGAGAGCCATATGCACACATAGATAGGACTGTGAAAATTGCGTGGGGATCACAACATAATATTTTTAGTGTTTTTGTTATTGTTTGCTTGCATTTTGTTTTCTTTCTCATCTTTTTCCTTTTTGATCTGATTTTTCTTATACAACATGATAACTGTAGAAATATATATAGAAGAATTGCACATTTTAATACATATTGGATGACTATGTTTTGAAAATAAAAAGCTTTAATAAAAATGCTCTTTGATTGATTATTGAGTAAGTCACTGGTCTTCATTGAATAAGAAAATAGCATGGTGAGATATTTTAATAATATAATACTTTGGTGGCTATATGTAAGATAGATTAGAAGAGGAAAGAGATTTGAGGCAGGGAAACCAATTTGTAGTCTACTGCAATGGTCAAAGTGAAAAGTAATAAAAACCTTAATTAAGGTCGTGGCATATCTACCATAAAGCATATCCATTTTTAGGGGAAAAGCAATTATAAATATGCATAGAATTTGAGGTCTTTATGTTGTTACAATTTGGACTAGACATTAACACTCTTTATTTCTCTTCTTTTCAAAGAATGGGAAATATTTCCATTAGGGAAACTGTCAGTAGTATAACTTGATCCACAGTTTGCTGATAATACTGGGTATATCAGATACATTTAGCCCATTCCCTATACGTGCCTCTAATTGAAATGTTGAAATATAAATGTAAATTATAGCTTGTGATTCTTAAAAACATAGTTCTGGATATCCAGGATTCAAGCAAAAGATGGAACAGTGTGGGCTTACATTTGGTCAAAAATTCAAGCTTAAATTTGGTCCACAAATTCCCATGTTAATTTTGCTTTCCAGGTCTGAAGAATAGCCAACTCTGGGGCATTCATTGTCAATTGGTGGAAAGAGAGCTTATAGTTAACACTAATGAGCTATGAATTGATGAAAATAAATAAACTCTCTACTTTTGGTCGGTCTCATGAATATTCATTATGTTAATTGTATTTCCTGAAGAGTGCCTATTGTCAGGAGTTGAGCTGGGATATTAATAATATCCAGTTTGGAGCTAATGAGGTAGATTTATATAATCACTGATTAGCTTCAGTTCCAGTATTGTAAACTACTCATTTAGAAAATGGAGAGAAGAATAAAAGATCCTTGGATGACAATATTAAAAAGTTTGTTTCTTTTGACTTGTTGCTGGATGAGGTATATGTGATCTAAGCAGTTTTGCCATCAGTATTCATCATTTAAAACCTCCTGACAGCATAGAGGGTGAGTTTACAATCACCTATTTGGTGCTTAAAGGTAACAGATATGCCTTGTTGATGGAGATGTAAGAAACTTTGCAATTTCCAGATTTTAGAATAGCCTTAATTTTGTATAATATAAAAGCTTGAAAAAATGGAAGATCTAATCTCTAAGGAAACCGTGAAAGTAGTGAATCTATTTTTGGTGAGATTCCCAGAAAATTGTTTACAAAATCCGTAGGAAGAGTAAGACAATCATCCTGACAAAGTTAAAGGCAGAAGTACAAGCAAGCCAGTAGTGTGTCAATGTTCTATTGTTCTGTGATTTAGTAAGTACTTAATTAGAACTCTTCTATGATGTCCTCAATGAAGGTCAGCTGTACACGTGATAAAAACCATTCCAATTGGCAAACATTTACGGGAAAAAAATGGTCAGCAGTGGGGATTATTATGGCTGTGTTCAGTTTTACTTACTTTATATGTAACCTCTGGAAAGACCTTAATCTCTATCCATTTATGACATGGAAATTATCTTCCTCTTCCATTTCAGAAATATCCCCATCTCGATTCAAACCAGTTCCACTTGTTCAATGATGAAGAGAGCCATCTACATCCAGAGAGAGGATGTGGGAACTGAGTGTGGACCACAACATAGCATTCTCCTTCCGTCTATTGTTTGGTTGCATTTTGTTTTCTTTCATAGATTTTTTTCTTCCTTCTTGATCTAATTTTTCTTGTGCAGCAAGATAACTATATAAATAAGTATACATATATTGGATTTAACATATATTTTAACATATGTATTGGACTACCTGCTATCTAGGGAAGGGGATGGGGGAAGGGGGGGGAAATTTGGAACAGAAGGTTTTCCAAGAGTCAATGTTGAAAAATTACCCATGCATATGTTTTGTAAATAAATTGGTTTATGTTAAGAAAATCAGAACAATACAGGCTTTCAAGGATGCTATTGCCATGTAGAAGAAAGGAAATATGAGAAATATGAGAAAGAGC
Organism: Sminthopsis crassicaudata; assembly: GCF_048593235.1. Taxonomy (NCBI): domain Eukaryota; kingdom Metazoa; phylum Chordata; class Mammalia; order Dasyuromorphia; family Dasyuridae; genus Sminthopsis; species Sminthopsis crassicaudata. The sequence continues at coordinate 381,215,263 of NC_133620.1, read as the reverse complement.
AGTAAAAGTAGTAGGCTTCTCTCCTAATAATCTTTACTAAATGCTGGAAATTGAGAAAATCCAGGGATACATATTTATAGAAACTCAGAGTCCTTCAAATATATTAATACCAAGAACTAGCAAGCTTTTTTCTTTCCTTTTCCAATTCTTATCTTTAATTTTTAGGAGATTTCAAATACTCTGAAGAAGTTTTTATTTCTTTTTCAGATAATCCTATATGGAAGTGTGAAATTTTGTGATCTCCTCAGTGGCTTCCAATATTCCTCCAATTGTTAGCAACTGTCTTTGTTGTAGCCTAACCATTTGGGATTCATTTGGAAAATATTTTTACCCTATCATTTCAATAAATTAGTTCTTTGGTTCCCCCTGCCCCTGAATTGTATCCTTTCTTTCCATCTTCTTACTGTTTTCTTGTATTGAATTAAAAAATTTAAGGACCTTTCTACTCTAATTCCTAAAGCCCTTTTTCTGTTTATTTTAAATAGAATTTAGATATTATATAACTAAGCATACACAAACACTAATAGGAAAAATTCAAGGGAAGAGAAAGGAAAAAGTAGAAAGGAAGAAACTAAATGAGAAGGTCAAAAAATAAAACTTCTAAGGAAAAAATAAATGTCTCTTTTTGTAGACCTCCTTTCCACTCAACACTAGCAGAGAAAGTCATGCAAAGATACAGATATCTCTTTAGCATCAGCAAAGTTTTCCTTTTGCAATAATTTTTAGGTCTCAAACTATAACAATTTTATAAGACCATATAGGGTGGTAATCCTAATATTTTATTTCCTGACATTAAGCCAAGAAAATGTATTCTTTAAAATAAATAAATCTTTTCTTTTAAAGAGGGTGATGATTGATTGGAATCTCACAAACTAACCTATTTTTGCCTTATAAACACTTACAATGTGGCTTATAAAAATGGACATCTTTCTGTAGAACTTTTTTCTTTTGGTTGCAATTATGCTATCTTTCTATCTGTGGAGCTAGTACTAATGATTTAGAGTTTTACAAAGGAGGAGAAAGTGATTCTCAGAAGCAGCCCCTTTATACTTTGATTTTTATTACAAGGAATATCATTTGGAGAAGGAGAAATCATCAGTGATGGGAGATAAGAATGGCATACTTCATTCAGCATAAGTAATTTCTAGGTATTTCAAAAAAAGGAGTAAGAATCTAAATTTAGAATTTTCTTGTGATGATGAATGGATTAAAAAAGAAGGAGCCACTGGGAGATATGGAAGGGAGGAATTTTAGATTTCTTGAACATGGAAATAGAACACTTGTTGGTTATGGGAAGATTAAGTAGATAATGATGCAGGTTATGTGACTGTGATGAAGTAAAGATTTAGATGATGAGAAATGACAAGGCTCATGAACTCAGAAAATGAGCATGCAGTGACTTCTAAGGAGAGCCAGGTTTTTATGAATGTGAGCAGTCAAAAAAAAGTACTAGAAGCAAGAGTCCAAGAAGAAAGGAAATTTGGTAATAATGGAATGGAAAGGTTCTGGAGGTGTACAGTGTAAGAAGACAAAACAGCATGTAAATTGAGTTCCCTAAGAAAAAGAACAAGAGTTGGAGTTGAGGAAGGCTTAGTTAAATATTGAATGTCTTGAGAAAGGGCGGAGAATGACCTGCATCCTGTGGGTAAATGGCACTTGGATGTCAGTGAGATGATGTATCTGGATGTAGCTAATCTCAAAGGTGTGAGGAAGTAGTGATAGAGGATGAGCTCAGGTCAGGAAATGGCAGTGTGAAGCAAGGAGGGTGTCTACCCTTCCTCTGGGTCTAATGGGTTAGAGGAGTGAATAAAACAATATTACATTTTATATTAGAGAAAATTTCTAAGAATATAATGCCTTCTGAGGTGACTCAGGTCTTTGTGGGTACCATAAGACATAAAGAGAGAGGGAAGAAAAGAGGAGTTCTAGAGAGTACAGCGAAAGGGGTGAAAAGAGTGAAAACCTGCAAGAGATAGAACTGAGATTCTATAATTGTGTTAAATTGAATTCAGCAGAATTTAGGTGTTTTGTCCAAAATCACAGAAAAAAATGAATGGCAGCACCAAGACTACAATCCAGACCTTATGACTACAATTTCTAAACTATTCTTAATATAGTTAGTAGTCTCAAAGTTTCCTAATCAATAAAATATAATGATTAAATTAAATAATGGCAAAGGACTATTCTAGCTCCAGTAATCTAATTCTGTGTTTGTACTCAATTGACAAAAGCTTCAAAATATTTGCATTATACGGTAGCAAATCACCTTTTCTTCATTTGTCCAATCAGAATAGAATGAAGAAGTTACAGACTGGGATGACCCTGAGGACAAAAGAGCAAACCTAGAGTTTATAATTAGTCTGGTTCCCCTTTCTTCACAATCATAGCTAATTTACCTTTCCCAACCCCCACCAGCCAGCATCCTGGCTTCTGTAAGGACTCATGACTCATTCATTGCAGTCATTAATCTTCCATGAAGGATTTGATTTCTGAGGTACTTCCTGAAGGTCTATGGACAGGGGCTCCTTAAGCCCTTCTTATCTAACATGGCACCATTGTCTTCAAAGAAATCCAACTGCCTTGTTGGATAACATGATATCATCTCCCCAAGCTTAAAGTCTCTGTCCACACTCCTTAATCCCCACTGCTACCTCTCCCATTATAATAAAATTTCTCTTCTTCATTCAAAATACTATTTCATTCAAATAAGCCTTTTAGCTTAATCTCAAATCTTACTTGTCTTAATTGATTCTCCTCTTCTGGGTATGACCTAACATGTTCATTCTAAAATGGCTAAATAAGTTGTAGTATATGATTACGGTGGCATATTAGCATATTATATTATATATAATATATTATAATTATAGATATATTATAATAAATGTATGTTTATATATAATATATAGTAACTGATAAACACAATGATCTTAGAAATAACACATGGAATAATGAAGAACAAAATGAGCAGAATCAAGAGAACACTGTACACAGTCATAGCAATATTGTTTTAAGAATGACCTTGAGTGAATCATTTTGACTATGATAAATAACAAAAGTATAAAATGCATATGAATAAAGACTTTGCATCCATCCAGAGAAAGAACTGATGAATAGAATTATGTATAGAATAATTTTACATATATATTGTGCTTAATGGTAGCTATCTGGAGGGCAGAAGAGAGGGGAGGGAAAAAAGGAGGAGGGAATTTACATGATAACATTATTCAATATTTAAAAGGAATAACAAGTTGTACATAATAGATTTGTAGTTTCAAGTATAATCACCTTTTTTATTTTACTATGTAGTAGAAATGCTTGTTCCATGAATTTTAAAAAATCTTTAATAATTTAAAAAATAAAATAAGGTGTCTAGAACAGGAAATGATACTATAAACTATAGGGTCATAGATTTAAAAAGATTTTACAGGCCATATGAATTTATAGAGGAGGAAACTGAGGTTAAGTGATTGATTCAAGATCATATTGATATAAAATGGTAAAGCTGGAATTGAGCCCAGGCGTTCTGTCACTACATTCAGCATTCTTTTCACTGAACCACACAACTCCTCATACATAGTCTGATCAGTTAAAAGGAATATTATTTGTTCTGGACATGATATTAATAGAAACTGATTGTCTTAGCCTTTTTAATGATAAATCTTTGACTCCCTTTGACTTTGTAGTACATACACACACATACATGCAAAACCAGGTTGCACCCCACCAATATATTAATGTAACCTCTTCATAAGGTATTTATAAAATTGAATTTTTCAACTCAAGTGCAGCACTTTTTACCTGACCCAATTATACTTCTCTTGTTTATATCAATCCATAGTTACAGTTTTTCGAGTCCCAACATTAGTTATGCTTCCTTTCTCTGTGTGGTAAGTATGCCATCTTTGCTTTCATCCATATTCTAGATTAAATGTTGAGTAGAATGTTTCAAATTTCCCATTTATAAGATTAAAATATAGAATAACCTCTAATTGAGAAAAATTAATTTTCTGCCATGAAAAATTTAAACTATAGGTTTAAAATGTAATTATAATATTTTCAACTAAATATACTTAAGAAGGTGATTTTCAGTGGAAGTTTTGATGACCTACTTTAATGAAGAATTAAGAAGGATTCACATTGAAAATTATATAAATAAATTGTCATTCTTGACCCCATTTGGGGTTTCTTGGCAAAGATATTAGAGTGGTTTGCCTTTTCCTTCTCTAGCTGGTTTTACTAATCAGGAAACTGGGGCAAACAGGGTTAAAGTGACTTGCTCAGGGTCACATAGCTGCTAAACATCTGAGACTAGATTTGAACTCAGGTCTTCCTAACTTTCAACCCAAGGCTCTATCCATTGGGCCATCTATAAAGATAGATGCTTCTTAAAATGTTTGAAGTAGTGAAGATTTCCCCCCCCCCCTTTTAAGTAGTTTTCTTGTAATTTTCTTTGTATTGTTTACAACAGCTGACATTTGCATGATGCTTTTAAGGTATAAAAAGCACTTTACATACTTTCTCTATTTGATCCTTTTAACATCCCTGATTTGCAATCTTATATCCTTACCTATCTACTGGACATCTTGAACTTGATGTTCCTTAAGTATCTTGAACTCAACATGTACAAAACTGAACTCATTATTTTCCCCCAGTCCCAATCCTCCCCTATTCCTAATTTTCCTACAACTATAAAAGGTAGCATCATCTTCCCAGTCACCCAAGCTCACAAAATAGGAATCACCCTCAATTCCTCATTCTCTCTCACCCTCATGCCTTAACAGACAGTCAATTTTCCCCCTGATTTATCTCACATATATATCCTTGTCTCATGACACTGCCACCGCTCTCATGTGCTACCATCTCAGCCCTGGACTATGACAACAGCCTTCAGGGAGGTTGGACCCTCTACTTCAAGTTTCTCCCCATTGCAGACTATCTTCCAGTCAGTGGTCAAAGTAATCTTCCTAAAGGATAGGTTTGACCATGTCTACTTACTACTCAATAAATTCCAGGCACTCCTTATTAATTCCAGGATCAAATATAAAACCCTGTTTTGCAACTGCAGTTATTCCTTCCACATCATGGCAGTTAGGGATGCAGAGCCCTAGCAATCTGGAAAATCCAAGTAAAAAAAAATGTTTTTACTCTCCCTTCATAGCAAAGAAGTTTGAATTTTTTCTTTTTCTTTTATGAAGCGTTTAAAGTACCTTATTTGGTCATACCAGTTCCAATGATCTTGTGATGATGAGAGCCATCGACATCCAGAGAGAGCATTATGGGGACTGAGTGTGGACCACAACATAGCATTTTTACTCTTTTTGTTGTTATTCGCTTGCATTTTGTTTTTTTCCTCATTTTTTCCTTTTTTGATTTGACTTTTCTTGTGCAGCAAGATAATTTCATAAATATGTATACATATATTGTATTTAACATATATTTTTACTATGTTTAACACATATTGGATTACTTACTATCTAGAGGAGGAAGTAGGGTGAAGGAGGGGGGAAATTGGAACATAAGATTTTGCAAAGGTTAATGTTGAAAAATTATTCATGAATATATTTTGAAAATTAAAAATCTTTAAGAAAAAAACTTTTTAAAGTTGATCATAGGCCTTGTATCTTCTGCTGGCTTTCACATGTCTGTGTCTTTTACAAAGCTCCCTCTAAATTGCCATTAAACTTTTTATGTTGATCCTCCAACATTAAAACCATGACAGGGAAAGTTATGCTGTGGAAGGGGTAACTATAATTCTCTTCATAACCCAACCCCTTCCTACCTTACCAGTCTTTTTTATACTTTATGCTTGACCTATATATGCAATAGTGATACTTGCCTCCTTGTTACTGTGCTATACCCTTTTCCCCTTATATTTCCCACCTCCATCATTTTTTATTAGTTGTCCTCCATGTTTTGAAATATTCTCCCTCTTCACTTCTCTGATAAAAGTACCAATTGCCCTTCTTTCAAGTCCTAGCTAAAATCCTGTCTTCTAAAACAAGAATTTCCTAATCCTCCTTAATGCCTTCTCTCTGAAGATTATTTTCAATTCGTTCTGTACATAAATTGCATGTACACAGTTGCCTTCATGTTGTTTCCCTAACTGGAGAACTTCTTGAGATCGAGGGGTATGACCAATGCTTACCACAGTGGCTGGAACATATAGGTGACTAAGTGATAGAGTAATTATTCTTCCCATTTTACCAGATGATAAGTTGAGACCAAGAAAGGTTAAAAGGTCCTATTATTGAGAGATGAATGTGAGATTTGGATCCTGTTCTTTTCTGGATTTAAGTGGAGGAATTATATAGTAGCCCTACACTCTAATACCTCTCTGAAAAGAAAGCTTTATTAAACAAAGGTAAACCTCAACCTATTTCAGTTCAATTGATCAGATCCTAGGTCATTTAGGATAAATTCATATAGGCTTAGTATATTGACATTATAGAATCTTTAAAACATATTCGTTAGTAGTTAATACATAGTAGCTCCTATCCAGACTCCCTAAAATATTTAGAAACAAACTGAAAATCTTCTCACTTGCTCTGAACTATATTTAGGAAGATGCATAAATTTAGAAAAGGCAAAAGAAAAAGTTTTGAAACAACTAGAAATTTTCTGGGAGTTGTCCTTTGTCTGGCCTGCTTATAGCTTATACCTTGGTTACATGATCGATTGGCTGAATGGATAAATGAAAGCTTTAGAAAATGTTTTTGAAGAGCAGAAAGGAAGTAAAAAAAAAAAATCGGTTGTTCTCATCAGAACAGCCTGAACATATCGAGAACTTTTTCCTCTATAGAAGACTGAAGCTTATTCATTCAAAATGACCTAATTCTAGTCCTGACACTGGCACACCAGCCATAGCAAAGAGAATGTAAGAGAATCCTGTGCATGATACTGAAAAACTGGTTTCAGTCTTGTACCAAGGCCAAATTCTCTCCTTAGATATGCTTGAACAATGGCTGTTGATACCTGTGGGAATTCTGTGAGGGTGTCTGAGGACAAGATCAGGTTATTAACAAAAGTGTGCCTTTCATATCAATGTCTATTGGTCAAGACCAGTCGCTATGTATTGGGACATTAATTATTGATTCCTATTTATATTCTAAGAAATAGTAGAATGTATATTTGAAGATATAACTCCTTTACTTAGACTTACCATAGATATGATGTCCCTTTAAATTTCTTAATTTTCCAATTACTTCCATAATACATACTCTATCAGCTGAGGATCTTGACTCACATTTTAACCCTGTCCCCAATTAAGGCCATTCTTAGAGAGCTCCATCTTTTCCCTTCCTATTCGTTTCAAATCCTCTGATATTTCCTACTATCACATCCTTCACTACAAACTCTGAAGAGGTAGATCCCCCCCAGGTTAAATATGTGCAATCCTTTCAAACATATTTCCATATATGTCATCTTGTGCAAGAAAAATCAGACCAAAAGGAGAAAAAAAAACAATAAAGAAAAGGCAAACAAACAAACAAAAGTGAAAATACTATGTTTTCATTCACATTCAGTCTCCATAATTTTCTCTCTGGATGCAAGATGGCATTTTCCAGCCTAAATCTATACACTGAATCACTACATTGTTGAGAAGAGCCAAGTTCGTCACAGTTGATCATCACATAATCTTGCTGCTTCTGTGTACTATGTTCTCCTAGTTCTGCTCACTTCATTCAGCATCATGTAAGTCTTTCCAGGTTTTTCTAAAATCAGCCTGCTCATCATTGAAGAGGTAACTTTTTCATGCCAAATAAAACATTTCTATATGTACTTTTGATCTCATTCTTTCCTAACTTTTCCAGCAGATCACCCTTAATATCATACCTATTTCCTCTTTAATCGTCACTCTCTCCTATCTATTGGCACCTTCCCTGATGCCTACTATGTATATATTTCTTCATCTTTAACAAAAAACAAACAAAAAACACCTTTTACTTAATCCTACCATTCTCATTTCTTTTTTTTCCCTTTCATAGAAAAAATTCCTATTGTTGGTGGAGTTGTGAAAGAATCCAACCATTCTGGAGAGCAATTTGGAATTATGCCCAAAAAGTTATCAAACTGTGCATACCCTTTGATCCAGCAGTTTTTCTACTGGGCTTATATCCCAAAGAAATACTAAAGAAGGGAAAGGGACCTGCATGTGCCAAAATGTTTGTGGCAGCTCTTTTCGTAGTGGCTAGAAACTGGAAGATGAATGGAGGCCCATCAATTGGAGAATGGTTGGGTAAATTATAGTTTATGAAGGTTATGGAATATTATTGCTTTGTAAGAAATGACCAGCAGGAGGAATACAGAGAGGCCTGGAGAGACTTACATCAACTGATGCTGAGTGAAATGTACAGAACCAGAAGATCGTTGTACACTTCAATGCTGTATGAAGAGGTATTCTGATGGAAGTGGAAATCTTCAACATAAAGAAGAGCCAACTCACTTCCAGCTGATCAATGATGGACAGAAACAACTACACCCAGAGAAGGAACACTGGGAAGTGAATGTAAATTGTTAGCACTACTGTCTATCTACCCAGGTTACTTACACCTTCGGAATCTAATACTTAATGTGCAACAAGAAAATGGTATTTACACACATATATTGTATCTAGGTTATACTGTAACACATGTAAAATATATGGGATTGCCTGTCATCGGGGTGAGGGAGTAGAGGGAGGGAGAGGATAATTTGGAAAAATGAATACAAGGGATAATGTTATAAAAAATTACTAATGCATATATACTATCAAAAAATTTATAAATAAAATTTAAAAAAAAGAAAAAGAAAAAATTCCTTGAAAAATAAGTCTATACTTTTGCCTTTCTTTTCTCTCCTTTTCCTCCTTTCTAAATCTTCTGCAATCTCACTTTATCCTCATTATTCATTTGAAACTACATCAATAATTTCTTAATTGCCAAATCTAATAGCCTTTCCTTCCTCATCCTTTCTGACCTCTTTACAACACTTATTACTTTCTTTTTTCTCCCAGAAACTTTCACCATTCTGATTTTGCTTAACATTAATTACTCTTAGTTTTCCTGTTTCTCTCTTTCCTTTATTGGATCTCCATTTACATCATATCCAATATGTGTGTATCCTCCCTCAGTTGGGGAAAGGCTAACTAAGTTGTGGCATATGATTGTAATGGAATGTTATTGTACTATAAGGAATGATGAGCATATTTTTTGGTTTTGTTTTTATTAAAGCTTTTTATTTTTCAAAACATATGCATGGACAACTTCAACATTAGCCTTTGCAAAACCTTGTGTTGCAAATTTTCCCTGCCTTCCTCCATCCTCTCCCCTAGATGGTAAGTAGTCCAATATATGTTAAACATGGTAGAAATATATGTTAAATCCAATATATGCAGATATATTTATACAATTATCTTGCCACACAAGAAAAATCAAATCAAAACAGAAAAAAATTAGAAACAAAACAAAATGCAAGCAAACAACAACAAAAAGAGTAAAAATGCTATGTTGTGAACCACACTCATTTTCCACAGTCCTCTCTCTGGGTATAGATGGTTCTCTTCATCACTAAATCATTGGAACTGGTCTGAATCATCTCATTGTTAAAGAGAGCCTCGTCCATCAGAATTGATCATCGTATATTTTGTTGTTGTCATGTATAATGATCTCCTGGTTCTGCTCATTTCACTCAGCATCAGTTCTTGTCAGTCTCTTCAGGCCTCTCTGGGAATCATCCTGCTGGTCATTTCTTATAGAACAATAATATTCCATAACATTCATATATCATAACTTATTCAGCCATTCTCTAATTGATGGGCAACCCCTCAGTTTCTAATTTCTTGCCACTACAAAAAGAGCTGCCACAAACATTTTGAGTAAGTAGATTTAGAAAAACCTAGGAAGATTTATTTGAACTGATGTAAAGTGAAGTTAGGAGAACTAGGAGAATATAAATAGTAACACAAATATCTGTTAATGTTCTCATCTATAATGATCCAAAACAATTCTAAAGAACCTATAATGAAAAAATGTTATCCACACCCAAAGAAGTAACTGATAGAGTTTGAGAGCAGATTGTAATATATAATTTTTTACTTTATTTTCCTTGCTCTTTGGGGGAGCTACATGTCTAATATGAAAATATGTCTTACATTCTTTCATATGTATCATTGAGATTGCATTCCTTGCCTTCTCAATGGATAGGAAAGAAAATGAATTTGAGAATCAATTTTAAAAAACACTAATAAATAATAAATTTTTTGGGAAAATCCATATTGGTCATTTACAAAATAATATGAACTAGTTCATTTTTCTCTCTCTCACTCTGACAGCCTGATAAAATGGTTTTTAAAAGGAGGGTGATTTGGAAAAAATATGATTTGAAACAGAAAATAAGGTTATTTCTGTAAAGTTGAAGGGTTCTTCTATGGGATGGAATCCTGAATTCACACTATGCCTTCTTTATAATTTTAAGTAAGATTGGTCGTATTCTCAGTCCCTTTTTTGCATGCTTTACTCTGCCTTCCTCCCCACCATGAAATTCTTATTGTTCACATCAAAGTCAAAACCTTTGATGCATCAATGTCACTATGACCTTAGGAAAGTAACACTCTCTCTGGTGTTCTGTTTATTCATCTGTAAAAATGAGGGGGTTGGACTAGATGGCCTCTGAAGTTCCTGCAGGCTCTAAATATATGATCCTATGATCCTTTCTTGGACCAGTATCTTCACTTGGATTGGATATTCTATTTCTAATTGCTTCTTATCAGACTGGCCTATGTCCTCATAGTCTTGTATCATTTATCTATTTCTACATTTTCTTGCATTAAGGATGTCTTTTATTTTACTATTATTATTATTGTTGTTTTGGTAAGGTAATTAGGGTTGTGACTTATTCAGGGTCACACAACTAGGAAGTGTTTAGTGTCTGAGGCCAGATTTGAACTACATTCTTCTGACTTCAAGGCTGGTTCTCTATCCCCTGTGCCATCTAGGTGCCTCAGGGATGTCCTTTAAATATACCTTCAGTCACTACAATGATTGTGATTGCCTCTCTTATGCTGCAAGGAGATTTCTCAATTCTCTGGGATACTAGTTTTTTTTTTTTTTTTGTTTTTTTGTTTTTTGTTTTTTCTGAAAAGTAGTGGTAAAAGGGTCTTAAAAATTCCCATAAGCCTTCTCCCATCTTTGTATGAATTTTGTTATTTCTCTCCTGGTTACTTTCCTAGGTATCAGTTTTGAAGTTAAGGCTAAAAACTCTTTTCTGGAAAACAATATTTGACTAATAATAATACTAATAATAAATAATTAACATTTAGATATTGCTTATTACATCAAGCACTGTGCCAAGCACTTTCCCATTATTATCTTATTTGATCCTCACAATAACCCTGGGGGTTAGGTGCTATTATTATTCATGTTTTACTGATACTGAGGCAAATGGGGTTTAGATGTTCTCTAAGAGGACCAAGATATCCAGGAGGATGTCTTGAGGACCAAGACATCCATGCTGTTGTGACAGGCAAGTGAATTGGATTTAAGAGAAGAGGGGCTCTGCAAGGTCACCTGCCTCATTTTCTCCTCACAGCCATCTGGGTCCAGTGGCCAGATATAGATCAAGAGGACTGGAGATGACCCTGGATGCAGTGGGAAACCTTAACCTTTTTAAACTAAGGTCTTCAACAGGTTTGACTGAGGCTGCAACAAGTCAGTGCTCAAAGTTAGGTAGCAATTGAAGCAAAGAATTTCCTTTTTCATCTAGCCCAAAAAACCCAAAATCTAAATAAGTAAATAAATAAATATGGGAGGGGAAGACCCTGAGGGTTTCTGGCCAAAGCAGAAAGGATTTCTGCTTTCATTCAAACTGAGTCAATCAGGACCCAAACAAGTGTTTGTCATTAATTAAATGACTTCAGATTTGCAGTCCAGCCAGACTCCTGACATTATCCACTGTGCCACCTAGCTGACAAGTTGGAAGAATGTTCTTACAAGAAGCCCTTCTACACCTAGCCTTTGTTTATTCTCTCACATCCTTGAAGGATTATAAGGGGTCAGGGAAGGCAGTTGATTGAATCAAAGTAAGACCCTACTCAAGAACCTCTCAGAGAGCAAGTTTCAAAAGCCTAGTAGGTGACCAACAGACTTTCTTACATTAAATTTGTTCTTGCTATTAATGCGAAAGTAGGTCAAAGGCATATAAAGCATATCTTAGTTAATTTATCAGTGTTTTTCTGTTTGCATCATTTGTAACATTCCTTTTATATCTCATTTCCACTTGTCTCTGATCTCCAGTGATGTGCCAGAAAATATTTGATAACTGGCAAAATGCAAGCACAATTTTAAATTTTATCTTCAATAACATTTTCTTCATTACTTTATTAAGCCTAGGCAATCAACAAAATAATAAATCAAGTCCTGATTTGCAGCCTCTGCTAATTACCAAGGTGTAAACGCTCCTATGAAAATTTAACAATGGGCTCTTGAAATCCAGTTCTGACTCCAGCCCACCCCTGCCAACCTCCCACTCGGCCCCTAGAAGATTGTAGATTTGGCTTCAGTTACTGTGGCAAGGAACAATGGGAATAAGCTTGGAAAAAAAAAAAAGAAAAAAGAAAACTACAAGTCATATGCAAATCTCATTTTGGCTTGTATTTCTAATTTTATCAAGAGATTAACTTTGACTAATATTATATCACAAACCTCTCTCTTGATTAATGCTCCACTCCCTGTTCTATTTATCTTTATTTTACCTGCTCATCTTCTGGCTGATTTTAGGAACAGTAAAGTGGTCTTAACATCAGCAGTTACAATGGCTGAAAAAAGAGGATAAGAAGCAGGGAACTGAATGGATACAAACTGGATAAGCAGGCTCTGACTAACCAGAAATGACTCTATAATTCTAAAATTTCTTTGAAAAGGTATTGATTTGAAGGATCAATACTTTCACTTCTCTCCTGCTTTTCCTGTTTGGGGGGTTGTTAGATTGAGGCTTTTTTGAACAATCTGGTTTTACCAGGTAACACAGTAGCCCATTCAAAACTGTTTGCCATGAATAGCTAACCATGCAAACACTCTTAGCTAAGCAAGAAGATAAACTCTTTACTATTGTTACTTTGCTTCATAATTGTTTAGGTTGTGATGGGAAGGAAGTAGTTTTGTGGAATAATAGCTCAGTGTCAGAAAAGCCTGGGATTAAATCCCACCTGACATTTACTGACCATGTGACCCTGAATAAATCACTTAACCTCTCTAATGCCTCTAGTAGTTTCCTGGGATTTATCCACTATTGTCATCAATGGCATCATCTGCTTTAATAGAAATCTTTTCCACACCAACAAAATCACAGATCTTTTGCCCCATGGAAGAGGAAGCTCCAACTTGGGCAGTTAAAAAATAGGGAGTAGAATTCATTGAGAAAGAGAGAAAGGGGGGGGGGAGAGAGAGAGAGAGAGAGAGAGAGAGAGAGAGAGAGAGAGAGAGAGAGAGAGAGAGAGAGAGAGAGAGAGAGAGAAGGAAAATTAATTTTCTATTAATGTTTTGCTCTTTTCTCATCTGTTATCTTTTTCATACGTTTTGCATCAGAATTAAATTTTTCATAAAGTTGAAGAGACAATAAATACACTTTAGAGGACCATAACCAGGAGCTAGGGAGAAACTTAGAGGCAATTCAATCTAAACTTCTCATTTTACAGATGAAGAAAACTGATTGCCCCAGAATCATATGGCCAATGATCATGTGAATAGTATAAAAAGTTAGGTTCCCTGAATCTATAGCTAAAGCTCTTTCCATTATGCCATACTGTCTCATTATCCTTTTTATTTACATATGAAGAAATGAATGTTTAGAAAAGTCTTGGTTGGCCGGAGATAGAGCTAGGACTAGAAATATAATCTTCAGCCACAAGTTTAATTCTTGTGACTTCAAGCATTTGATCTATTTTTATTAATTATCTTAGTTTTCACTTTTAAGTTGGCAACCATGCATATTCAGGGCTATGCACAATAGAGACAGTGTGTCTGATTGTCAGAGATGATGTCAAGACCTTGCAAGTCTCAGCATCTTCCTACAAGAGTGACTAAAGATCCAACAACCTCTCCCTTGGTTTTCAAAGGGTGGCCAAAGTAGGGAGGTTTATAGCAGTATAGTGTATAATATCATATTTTCCAGGTGGCAAAGTGGATAAGACTGCTGAGTCAGGAATCAGGAACACTCATCTTCCCTAGTTCAAAACTGGCTTCAGACACTTAATAGTTGTGTGACCCCAGGCAAGTCACTTAACTCTATTTGCCTCAATTTCTTCATCTATAGAATGATCTGGAGAAGGAAATGCCAAATCACTCCAGAATCTTTGCCAAGAAAAACTTAAGTGAAGTCTTGAATTGTCAGACAAGATTCAGGAACAGTAACAATTTAATTTATAGTATAATGCCCTCACACTACCAATCTGACAAAGTGGAAGGTAAGATTAAGGTTTAAAATGTTTTAGTTTTAATAATTTTATTTGCTGTACAGTATTTATGGTATTATAGATTTCAAATGTTGTAAAAAGTGAATATTGTTTGAAATCAAAGATTTTTTTTAATTGAGATTTTGGCACAAAGATCACAGAATTCTAAGGGAGAATGTTTTGCATGTTATCAATTTTATGTATTATATTTTATGGTTTATTTCATAGTTACTGCTTTAGGAATAATGCATGTTATCAGAATTCATGTTTTGTTATAAAGTGTTGTATGTAGAAAAGTATATTTTTAGCAATCTCTAGTGAAGATTACAATTTTGGTGATTGTGAGAACTTAACCCTCTATTTCCCATTTATTTAATGTATCAACACTCCCCACCCCTTTTTGTTTTTTTTTTTTTTTTAACTTTCATAACATTTCTAGGAATATTCTTCCCTGTGAAAGTTGAGGATTGCAGATGCCTCATGATTCTCATAATATTATTCATTCAGATCCTCAATATAATATTCATTCCATCTTATCTTGCCATATCCCATAACATAAAAGCAAGTAAAAAGGATATAGGGACCTATTTTTTATTCTAAAACAGAAAATGTTTAAAGGGCTATGATGATAGCACTGTTCTTTCAGAAATTATAAATGACTGTTTAATATCTAGTTAGCAAAATTTTGTAATTACAATCTACCATATAATAGTTTTTTTTTCCCTTAGTAGCTATACTCTAGGTAAATCCCTTTCAAGCCTAGCCCCACCAATGGCACATCTTTTCTTACATCCTTTCAACAGCCTCATTCTTTCCCAGGACATCTTCCCAGAGGGGATAGTTCCAGGGCTTCAGTCTTCTTATCCCTAGTCTTCTCGGATATACAGTCAACCGAATCTTTCTTAAGTTTTTGATTTGAAGGTGCATTTCATGCTGCTTGCCCCAGGCAAGTTTTTGAAAAACTTGCCTTGTTGCCAAAGTTGCTGGTTCTAGCTTTGTATATTGCTCCCTGTACATTATCCTCATTTAGAGGAATAATTTGCCTAGCTTACTAATGGCTTATTCATGTTGCTGCAGCCCTATAACAAAAAGAACCAAAATCATTGACTCTAAAAATATAGGTCCCAATGGGCAGCATATGCTGTTTGATTTGTAGTCTTCATACTCTGGGTTAACATGTGCAAGAATCTTTCCAGCCCCTCTTGCCTTGCTCATTTCTTAAAGCATCCTCTTATGCTTTCTCCTCTTTTATCAATTATTTGCCAACCAGCCCTTTTTCTGTATCATGTTGGGCTGGTCCCACCTGGTAAAAATTCCTGGTTGGGTAACACCTGGTGCATGCCTAGCCTTGACTGACTGATGGTAATCCACCGATTATCCAAATACTCCACTCCTTATTTAGCTGCCTAATTGGATCAGAACAAAATTTTTACTTTTACTTTTGAAGACAGGAGGGATATCTGAGGATTCACCTTGGCTCATTAATGCATACTTACTTCCTATACATTGTACAGGCTGGAATTTTACAGGTAAATGACCAAAGGGTAACCAGATAAGGGAGCACTGAACATGGGGTGTGTATCTGTAAAAAGAATTCTGATGAAGACCCAAGCTTGGAGGCTTTTTTTGATCTAGGCCTTAGATATCACTGGCTTAAATGTGATCTTGAATTGTCCACCCTCTTTTGTACCCTAAATTGTAGTGAAATTTGGAATTGAAGTTTGAGAAAGAAAATCTTCGCTATTTGGTATCATCTATCAATTCATATAAGCAAAAAGGCAGCTATGCAAATAGTGTATCTATTTTGCTACTTACTCAGGACTAGTAACAATTTATCCCAGATGAGCAGTGAAAAATATTAAAAACTTTGTTTATTCTCCATTTGTAAATATAAATAAGTGTTGCTTTGCAAGATAACACTAACCATGTGCAAAGAGGTTTGAACACTATGCACATGCTCCAAAGATAGTCTTTGATTTGATGCTACTTATTTATAACAAAGGAGAGCTTTGATTATTTGATGATGGGAAGATGCGTGAGGGAAGAGTGGGACAGTCATAGGGATTTTTTTATTTAAAAGAAATAAAGCTCTAAAATGTAAAAAATAGAGTAAGAGGAATTTCAGAAGAGGAGAAATGAGAGGCAAGTGCTGTTATATTAAATTACAATTATCCTTTTCACATCATAATTTTCTCTATCCTGGTTTTAATATATCACTGGTCAGCGTGATGCAGTGGATAAAGCATCATCCCTGAAGTCAGGAGGACCCGAGTTCGAATCTGGTCTCAAATACTTAACACTTTCTAGTGTGTGACCCTGGGCAAGTCACAATCCCAATTGCCTAAGGAAAAAAATAATAAAGAAAGAAATATATATATATATATATATATATATATGTATAAAAACAGGATTTTTTGAGGAATTTTGTGGAAATTTTAGACTTCACACAAAAGCCAGAGGATGACAGAAAAAAATTTAGAAACTCAAAAATACATAAAATATATGTATAGCATTATATAATAGCAACATATTTTATCTCTTAATGTCATAATCATTCAGACTTCTCTAGTAAAAAGGGAAGACCAAACATTTTACACGTATTTTCCATATCACGGAGATGTCATACCTCTAACTCCTGCAATGTGGAAGGAATAACTGTACACTTAATTTTCTGGTACCCTCCAACTCCACCCCCAACAACAACAACAACAACAGCAAAAATTATGCTGCTGCAAGATTTCATTTCCTTCTACCAAATTCCTGGCAGTTATGATATAGTTTCTTCCTTCAAGGAACTCTCTCATTGATCTGCAGAAGCTTATAAGAGGGACTACATTTTCATGACTATTGGCAAACAACAAAGTTAATATTTCAACATCAGAAACTAAGTGCTACTGTTTTTTAAAAATAAATTTAAATGGGGAAAAGGAAAAAGAAGGGGCAGGAGTCAACTTGTGGCAACCCTTCTCCCAATTACCTGCAGATGCTTTTTTATTTCTTGTCACTTGCCTATACTCTATACTTTTTCCATTCTAGTATGTCTGCCACTTCCTTCTGACATTCATCCTCCTAAGTGAGAGGGATGTAACATATCTTTTACAAATACATTATTAATGTCCCATGGGGTAAACATAGATTATGGAATTTAGATATCTTGTCCATTTCAATGAGGAGAGAGAGACTAGAGAAAAGAAAAGCAATTAGAAAGCTCTTAAGTCCAGATGAACTATTAGTATTTGAAAGAGAGTGATGGTATTTGTAATGGATAAATAAATATAAATGTAGAAAATTGCATGAAAATAGAATTAACAAGACAGCGTATTTTGAAGATATTTACCCAGGGGTGGGGTAATGAAGAAGAGGAGGAAATGAAAAATTAGATGCCTGGGGATTTCATAAACAGAAATGGGGAAGGTTTTTTGTTTGTTTTTTTCTGGTTATACATATATATTAACTTTTTAAATATACATTTCTTCATGAATCATAATGGGAAAGGAAAAGCAGGACAAAAGGGAAAAACCATGAGAGAA
Source organism: Sminthopsis crassicaudata (assembly GCF_048593235.1). Lineage (NCBI taxonomy): Eukaryota > Metazoa > Chordata > Mammalia > Dasyuromorphia > Dasyuridae > Sminthopsis > Sminthopsis crassicaudata. Next base: position 381,197,308 of record NC_133620.1, on the reverse strand, counting down.
AAAAAAAAAAACAGAAAAAAGAAGTGAACATAGCATGTGTTAATTTACATTAAATCTCCATAGTTCTCTTTCTGGATGCAGATGGCATTTTCTATCCAAAGTTTATTAGGATTGCCTTGGATCACTGAACCAGTGAGAAGAATGAAGTCTCAGAAATAGGGAAGTTAAGAAGAAAAGTAGATTTGTTATAGAAAATTAGGAGTTCAGTTTTGGGCATGTTGACTTTGCAGTATTAATGGGACAGCTGAGTGGTGATATCCAGAAGACAGGATTAGAGGACTAGAATTTAGGAGAGAGGTCAGGGATGGAGGTATGGAAATTCAACAATGCATATATTGTTGCATTGACCCAGTTTGAAATGAAGTATGATGTCAATATAATATCAATTAAAGCAGGATAGCCATGGAATGAGTCATATTGGGACAGATGAGCACAACATCAGTGAGTCCTCATTCTGAGAGTTAACCCCCCACAAACAAGTTCCCTGAATGAATAGTGAGTTATAAGCCAGCTGCCTTGGAACCTCGAACTATGGCTCTTTTGTGTAGAACATGGAAATCTAGACCTGCAGATTAGGTCTGCATGGCAGGAGGTGGGTATCAGGGAAAAAGGAAAGGATCTGAGTGTCTTGAAACATAACTTGAGTTCATTCCGTTTTGATGAAATCTTTCCTCTCAATCTCCAAATGATTTGATTTGCTGGGACACAACAAAAGGAACTCAACACTTTTGTCAAAGCAACCAGAGAAAGGAAACCTGAAGGCAAAGTTAATCAATTTTTTTTCTTCCTGGCTCTGGAGTCCTGAGATATCCAGTGACAGTGGAACAAGCATGCTTGTCATCACCTGCTTAGTCTCAGAAGACCGCTGCAAAGATTGGAACATTTTTCCATGCAAACAAGGGACATTAAAAAAAAAAACCCTTTAGAGTGGAATGATGACAGTACTCAAACACTGGGTAAAAAGAGCCTGCACATTGAAAGCTTCCGCCAGGAGCCCACAATGTGCTATTCTTTGGGGATCAAGAGGAGAAGGTCTAATCTTATCCTGTTTCACTGACTTATCCAAACAGCAACTGCCTGCCATGTTATACTTTCCCCTGAAAAACTCTTTTTTTTTTTTTTTTTTTGGTGGAAGGAAATACAGACTGGGAGAATTAATTACAAACATCATAGTCTCTTCTTCGGTGAGCTTGGCAATTCCCTAGGGGAGGGAAACACTTTGGACACTTAAAAAAAAAAAAAGACTAAGTTGTAAGCAGCCAAGGAGTTCCTATGTTACCTTTTTGACAGAATCAACTAGCCTCCACAGGTACATAAAAAGTGAAAAAGAGTGAATGGTCATATAATTATTAAGATTTTTGTTTTTCTGGAAGCTTAAGTTATTGCAATGGAAGAACAAGCTTTCTTGGGAAGCTTAATTTCTACATTGATATGACTTAAATAATTCTTTTTTTTCTCATGGAAAAGGATAATCCTAAAACATTCTTGCTATTGCTCTTTGGACATAGTCAAAGGAAAACTAAAGAAAGATATAGGCCAGAGTAGCTATAGATATCAGGGACCTCAAAAAAGAGCTCCCCAGTCCAAAAACCAACTCTTCACATTTCCCCACAATTAGACCAGCAAAAACCAATAATTTTCCCCCTGAAAAAATGGACTAATGCCATAGTTCTCCAACTGAGCCAAGATAATGAACTCACAATAAATATTGCAAATACTGTGTAAAAATCACAGTGTACATTCTGACTCCAAAGTTTGAGAAGTGGTATCATAACCAACAGGTGCATGCAGCTCATTAACAAGTAATTATGATTATTTAAGAATGATATAAAATATTTTTTCTTTTAATTTATATGTATTATTTTTTTTCAAAAAGCCACTAAGTTGTTAGAACATAAATATTTGTTTGGAACTAAATACTTAATGAATAGAATTGTTAAGTTTGGATTTTGGAGGGGATCTAGAAATTTTGTAAAAAAAAAAAAATATGGGGACAATAAAGGTGCTGTGAACTTAGAAAGTATAGTAACTTGTAGTCTGATGTCTAAAATTAAGGGTCCTTAAAATCAAATACCCATTTTGCTATTAAATTAGTAGATACATGCCTTCAAGGAACTTAGTACAGTCCATAGGAGCAAAATGGCAAATAAATGCTTGATAGATAAATAAATGAATGAAATAGTCTGTCTATAAGACAGGAGGAATGTAGCTTACCCTTTCTCCCTTCCTTCGCCCAACCTTCCATCCAAAAGCAGCCATAATGAGAGGAATGCTTGAATGGTCTCTAGGAAATGGAAGTTTCTCTTTTCTTAAGGAATGGAGACTTCTTAAGGTCAGGGATTATTTCTTGTTTGTTTCTATATTTCCCTGATCTGACATAGTCCCTTGCATCAAGTACACTTAATAAATGCTTGTTGACTGATGGAATTGGGGTTAACTGTTGCTTCATCAACTATGAGTTTTCCTCTCCACCACTTCCTAAAGCCTTGAACGGAATTATAGGTGGTTATAAGAATATATTTCTATTTCCAAATATCTCTGTAGCAAAACCAAAGGAACATATACAGATGTCAGCAGCAGCCCATGCTTGCATGGAGGTGGTTAGCAACAGCTCATAAGATGCTTCCCTACATGCAGAAATCTGGACAAAGATGAAACTAGCTTTTGAAACTCATAAATCTCTAAGACAAACAGATACAAACCCTGATGCTGAATAGACATGAGGCTACACAAGGACATGGTTATAGTACCACTCTTTAAAGCAGGGACCCTACCATGACATAACAAAAAACCTGTAAAAAAAAAAAAAGTTCTCTTATTTCCAAAGACCCTAGGATTAAATCCCAATTAAGGGATTTGGCTTACACCTATGCTCCAGTGACAAGTTAACTGTGGCAAGCGTGATTTTACAGAGCAATTAGTGCTTTCTGCCCAACCTATCCCACTCCTCCTTAGGTTGGGCTTAAGCATTGCTGAGTTTAACCTAGCATGACAGTAAGTCAAAGAAGCCACAATTTGGATTATGACAAATAATAAATTATTTTTAAAAGGCAAACAACAAACAATAGATTTATTACTTCCTATCTCACCACCCTTCCAACACATGTCTTTATGGATTCATTTTGATGAACTCAGGAGAACCAGGAGGTCTTAGGGGTGACTAGGAAATTGTTCTAGAGGCCCAGGTTCAGAGGGCACTTCTAGAGTCTGCACCCTTTCATCAGTGAAGAAACAAAGATAGGTACCTCGTCAGCAAGAACGACATTAGGGATGAATTTATGATTACATTTGATGAAGGGAATTCCCAGATTGAGTGAATTCTCCTTTTGCCAATATATATTGGCATCTTCTCTACAAATTATAGTTTTAGAGCTTCTTAGAAAATGGAGAAGGGGACAATGAAGTGGCAAAGTGGATAAAGCACTGAGCATGAAGTCAGGAAGACTAGAATTTATATCTGAGCTAGATACTTACTAGCTGTGTAACCTTGTACCTGCCCCTCCAAAATGGAAAAATAAAATTGTGATATGATAAGATGCTTCAGGGCTGAAGGCAGGAAAATAAAGTCCTTTTTTTCCCTGAGGCAATTGGGGTTAAGTGACTTGCCCAGGATCACACAGATAGGACGTGTTAAGTGTCTGATGCCAGATTTGAACTCAGGTCCTCCTGACTTCAGTGCTGTTGCTCTATCCACTATGCTACCTAGATGCCCCATAATGTACTTATTTTTAAGAAAAAAAAATCACATTGTTTAAACTCTACATCACTGAACTAGACTTCAATTCCTCCCACAATTCTCAAACATATTAATAAAAGAATGATTTATAAGCACTTAGGGAAAGAGGAATTATTGTGCTGTCATAGATTGATCAAGAAAGTTCATACCATACTAATTGAATTAGATTGGGTTACTAGACTAGATCAGTATAATGCCAGAGACAAATCATGTGTATAAGACTTTTGAGAAAAAAAAATTCATGTTTGGCCTTGTAGGCAAGATGGAGAAAGTTTAATTAAGTAATACTGGTAGATTCAAAACAGTATGAGTAACTTGTCCCGAGTGATGTTGTTTAATGGATCAATTTCCACCCAGGAGGAGGTCTCTAATGGAGTATTGAAGGGATATGCCTTTCATCCTGTACTGTTCAACATTTTTAACATTGTTGTGTTTGAAGGCAGAAATTACATAATCACAGGAATTGGGAAAAAAACTCAGAGATCCTAAAGTCCACCTGTTTCTGACTTAAAACTTGTTCTAGTGTAAGAAAAGCATCCAACCAATACAACTCTTATTTCCTAGTGATTACTGCTCTTTCTATTGGGGCCTTTCCATATGGATTTCTTTTAATTTCTACCATATTCTTAAGGAGATCATCCAGCCTCTGTTAGAAGACCCTCCCAATGAAGGAAGCCCATTGTCCCCCTGAAGCAGCCCACTTTATGTTTGCTTAGTACTGCATGAACTGTTAGGAAGTTTTGCTTAAACTGAGTGGAAATTTTTTTACATTGTCAACTCATTGCATCTAGATTTGTTCTCAGTCAAGCTGAACAAATCAAAAGCATCATTTACATAAAAGTCCTGCAAACATTTAGAGAGCTAAATATCATGTCTCCTCTTGACCTTCTCTTCACTAAGCCAAACGTCCCAGCTCTTCCTCGTACTGAACAAGTTGTTCAGTAATCCACATTCCTCTTTTGGACATGCTCTAATGTTTATGTCTTTCCAAAAACATGGTCCCTCAATTTGAACATGGAACTCCAGATGTAGCTTAACCAAGGAAGATTATAGGGGAACCATTACTTGTTCTGTTTTGAACCTTGTGACTTTCTTTATGTGAACCAGACTAACAACTTTTGTGACTTTTTATTTTTTTACATGCTCTTTTCTCTAGTCATAACTCCATCATTCAATATTTATGGCTGTTTTTTGGAATCTGAGAACATTTATATTAATCTTTTTTTATTTGATTTGATTTAACATTGTAAATTATCAAGACGTGAACTATCACCCAATATTTTAGCCAAAGTACATATAATCTGCAAGCATGTGATCTATGCTTCTATTCAAGTAGTATATAAAACCATAGAACAGCACAGGGACATGGACAGAGTATTTAAATATTCTATCAGGGAATTCCCTCCAGATTGACTTCTTTTATTCTTAAAGGGATCTTGGCATCTCAGTCTAATATTGAAAACGGCTTTTAAGGTGGGGAGACATTTTTCAGGTCCATTGCAATGGAATATATTAGTTAACTGTCATTCTCGCTATATAACTGACCCACATCTTTTTCCAAAGATACATCTTTCTAATCATAAGCTTTGCACTACTTCTATGTCTCTTGCATTAATATAATGATAATTGGCTAATGAAACAATTATTCAGTAGATCCCAGGCTGAAACTTAGAGTGAATACAAAAGGCACCAACAATTCCTCTGTCAGTCTCTCTCTTTTTTTTTTTTTTTTTTTATTGACTTGTGGGGGGGGGGGGGAGAGCTACTTTGAACTGTTGGGTTGGAAGGGTAGCTAGTCACATTTTCCCACCCACTTCCCACTGTTTCTTTTCTATTTATTTTTTTTCCCTGATCTTAAATAAATGAGTATTCCAAGAGGGGAGTATCCAGGCAACCAAGTGAGTTCAGGAGATCCTAAGGTTCCATTAATAATTAAAAGTCAGTAGCAAAATCCACCAAAGGCAGTATCAATAACCACAGGAAGAAAAGACTAAGAAAAGTCTAAACAGCAATTTAAAGGTGGAAGTACCCAAGCCACAACCTTGTGGGTATTGCAGGGCCAGGAATAACCATAGAGTGTCCACTGAGCTTGATGAGGATCTTGCACAGGAGCCAGGAGACAAATAGTATTTTCTTCTTCTCCTGTAAGAAGAACGAGGTAAGTATAATGTTTCTGAAATTAAGAGAGAGTATCTACAAGTGGGATGGAAAACAGTGCCAAATTTTATAGAGAGATTCCAGAGGCTATTGGAGTTGGCAATTAGAAGCTTGTTGGTGAAAAAGTGGCTTCAGTAGAGCTGTTGAGACAGAAGTCAGATGGCAAAGGATTAAATAGTGGTGAGGAAGTGGTTTTTAAAAAGTAACGACCTTTGGTAGTATAAGTCATGCAGACTAGTAACAATTTACCTAGTCAAGCATGTGGTACAAATTTTGCTTGTGATAGTCTGGGAATGCTGGTAAAGGGAGAACAGCTGTGGTCTCAGTCTGCACGGGTACACAGCTGCTTAAAGCTGCCAAGTTAGCTCTTGAGACTATTTAATACTATAAGGACCAGGTGTGTCAATTGATGAGAGAATTTTTTAAAAATAAATTTACTATAATTTCTTCTATCTATGCAAACACACATTAAATACATATCATTATAAGCAGGGAACAAAACTTTACTTTGAAATAATAATGTTCATCCTATTATTTCTATTTGCTTTGTTTTATTGGATTTAAAAATGCATTGCATGTGCACCAATCCAGTTGGCTATTCCTTTTATCCTGGCATTTGAGGAAAAAAGTAAGAGTAAATCAGGAAGAATTAAGTCAAGAATAATGACTGATGAATTCAAGGCTATAAATTTAGTTCTGGATTTGGGTCATTCCTACTCTGGTGAGCAAATATTATTGGATAAGTTACACAGAAAGGCAGTGAAGGGAATAGCAGAATAGTTAGATGCCACTAGCAAAATGGCACAGGAAAATAGAATGGCAAAAAAGGAGGAAATGTGGTACAGTTGGAGGTAGTTTCATTCCTAGAACAACTTTGTCAGAAGAATTAGCAGAAAATTCAGGAATTAATTATCCATTCTGTTTAAGGAGATCTGGGTAAGAGATGTAAATATATATATATATATATATGCCAAATTTGAAGTATTAGAAAAGGATGTGGAAATCAATTTATTTAAAAAAAAAGGGGGGGGAAGGGGAAATTGCAAGAAATAGGTGGACATTTATTTGGTTACCACAGAAAAATTAAATTGGAGAAATGATACTTAAATTAGAAAACTGAAACACAAGGACATCAAAGAATAATCAAGGGTAGAGGTTATCTTCCCCCCAAAGGGGGCAGAGATTGAGTTTTGTAATCAGGGGTGGTGCCTGAGATTTGAAAAGAATCTTTTGTTCTTTGTCCTCAGCCCTCCTCAGTTATCTTCTCCCTTCTAGAATGTAAGCTCTTTTGGGGCAGGGACTGGCTATGTAATGGGGAATGGAGAGTCATGTCATGTAACTTCTGTAACATCTAATTAATGAGGAATTGAGAGAGAGACTTGTATTTCAGGAAAGGAAATAAAATGCTGCCTTTGGAGTTTCAAAGGTGTGTTTACTCACCTCAGGCACTCATTCTTGAGAGAATGCAAAGCAAATCTTTCCAGCATTCAAAATAATAAGTAAATAAATAATGTATTGCATTAGTTGCTAGTTTGATCCTTCAAAGTATACTAAAATTCCAGCCTTTCTAAAGGAGAGTCAGGTCATGGTCTCCAAGTTTAAGTCAGGTGCTGGTATATAAATTAGCCCTTGGCTATTTGAAAAGAGCTTAGAGAAAGGGGTGTGATTGAGAAAAGAAAGGAGGATTTGGGGAGGAATGAGTTTGGTTATATTTGCAATTTGTGATGTGTGGTAGCAAGGGGAGAAGAATAATATAAAGAAAAGTCAAGCATGAGGACCAGGCAGTGTGAAGGATCAGCAAAAAGAGACAGAGACAGAGAGAGACACACAGAGACAGAGACAGAGAGAGACACAGAGGGAAAGACAGAGACAATCAGCCAGAGACAGAGAGAGAGTATTTGTAGATCATAGAGTAGGAGATGGGGAGTAAAGTATAAGAGAACTGGAAAATGGGAGAGGAGGAAGAGGTCTAGCTTTGAAGGGTTTTAAAAAAGTCAAACAGAAGAACTTATATTTGAGCAATTGAAGTTTATGGAGTAGAAGAATGGCATGGTCAGGCCTGCACTTTAGGAAGATTATTCTGATAGTTGGAATGGAGGATGGATTGGAGCAACATGGGGCAAGGAGATGAACCAACCAGGCTATTGTAATAGTCTTTAATGATGTGATAAAGATCTGTACCTGAATGGAGAAGATGTGAGTGAAGAGAAGGGAGATAGATAGAAATAACAAACTTTGGCAACAGATTAGATTTGTACTGTATGAATGAGGGTGATACCCAGATAGTCTGAGTGATAGAGATTACAATAGTATCCTTCACAGTAATAAGGACCTTAGAAAGAAGAAAGAATGGAAGACAGGGACGTTCACAAATTCTATTTGAAAATGTCTATAGAGATGTCTGTACAACATAATTAGAGCTGTCCAATAGGCAACTGGCAATATGAGACTGAAGGTCAAGAGAGAAATTAGGGCTAAATATCTAGATCTGAGAATCATCTTCAAAGAAATGATCCTTGGGAGCAAAGAAGCCTGTTTAGCTAGGATATAGAGAATGCAAATGGGAAATAAGATGCATTTGTGTTCTCTTTTCCAAATAGTATTATCCTTCCTGCTCTCTTCCTCCATCCCTCTAAGCCCACCATGATCTTTTCAGATCCCCTTTCACTTCTCTGTAATTCCTTGGCACCTTCTGCTTCTGTTAGAGTTGTCTTATTTGAAAATCTCCATAAAAGCTGATTACCTAGAACCTCACTAATGAAAAGAAATAACTTGTTCAATTTTCTTTGAAGTGCATTATTGTGGGACATTTCCCTCTGTCTCTTCCCTGCCATACCCCACAGAAACCAAGTTTTACTAAGTAACACTTTGTTATCTTAAAATTCTCATTGAAGAATACAGTCAATGGAGACCCCTAGTAGGAGGTCTGAAGCAGATTGTGGAGACAAAGAAAGCACTAGCATTAATGCATTTCTAGGAACATCAGCAAATACCATCTGATTCCCTTAGATACCTGAAGTAAGAATGAAGATGCAATAGTGCCCACCTGCTGATAGCACTTCCACCACTCAAGCTATTCCTGAACAATCAGAATCTACCCAGAGACTGACTGCCATTACGAGGTTATATTTTCCTTGGGAATGGCTGCCTTTGGGAAGTTACATTTCCCTTATAGATAGAGCTGGCAGAGAACTTCACTGGATGAAAGCCCTGAGTTTAGTGAGAAAATTATGATATCTGTTATGGTGTGCCAAGGGTTTACATAATGGGCATTATCCCAGGGCAGAACTATCACAGGACACTATGAAAGGAGAGAATATATTGGCATACTAATGTTCCCTTTGAATCACAGAGATTACCAATGATCTCATAGATTCAAGGACAGTTTTTCTGATTCTAAGACCAGTGTGCTCAGTTCAAATCTAACTTCAGACACTTATTATTAGCTGGGTGACCCTGGTCAAGTCAATTAATCCCATTTACCTCAATTTCCTCATCTGTAAAATGAGGAAATAGCAAACAATTCCAGTATCCTTGCCAAGACAACCCTGAAAGAGATCACAAATAGTCAGAAATGAGAGAAATGCCTGAACAATAACAAAATCACAGATTCAAGGTAGCTCTTTGGTCATAGAATCCCAGTATGGGATGTTATGAAATCCAACCTCTTAATTTACCAAATTTAGCAAGTTTATCCAGAATTTCTCCAACTACTATTAGTGTTGCAGCATCTTCTCATTTCTTGTTATTGTTGTTTGTCCTTCATTCTTCACTTCTCATTTCCATCAGCGGTTAGAAAGTCCAAGACTCATGATGAAAAATGTCATCCATATCCACATCCAGAATCTGAATGAAGATTGAAGGATACTTCTTTTTGGGTTTTGTTTCTCATGTTTTTTTCCCTTTTGTTCTGATTCTTCTTTCACAACATGACTAATGTGGAAATATATTTAACATGATTGTACATGTTTAATATCAGATTGTTATCTTGGGAAGAGGCAAGGAAAGAGAGAAAAACTGGAACTCAAAATCTTATAAAAATGAACATTGAAAACTGCTTTTACATGTAATTAGAAAAAATAAAATGATATTAAGTGGGGAGGGGTGGAGGAAAGAAAATTGGTTTTGGGAATAAGGACAATCCAAGTTAAAATTTATATAATTGTATGACCTTCATCAAGTCACTTAACTTTTTAATGTTCCCCAAGTAACTATTAAAAACTAATGATTACAGAATGAATAACATTCAGAATAACAGAATAAATAACAAGTATATAAAGAACTTTGATGATTCTCCTAATTAATTAACTCTACCTGGGCATTTCATACTGTTTCCCCAAAAATATTTTGCATGTTTCTTGTATATGTGTGTGTATACATATATATGTGTATATGTGTGTATACATGTGTGTGTGTGTGTGTGTAGTATATAATATAGTAACCCCTCCCTAACAAAACATAAGCTCCTTGAAGGCAGAGATTGTTTGTTTTTATCTGTTCCCAGTGCCTTGTACAGTGCCTGAAATATTACTATAGTAGGTGCTTAGTAATACTTGTTTTAAATTCTCATTTTCCAAAATCTAGAAATGTGTTTCATGATAGCTAAGGAAAATAGTAATTAGGTTGAGATAGAGGAAGAGGAGGTGAACATAATGTTAATGTTACAGTTTTGACCATATTTTGTCTTTTGATATGCAGAGCACCATTGCTGATAGCTGATAATCTTCGATACTCTTTACTTAATGCATGCTTAATAATATATTAGGAGCCTAGTGCTATGGCAAGATATCATATGCTAAGGATATAAGGAAAAGAGTGTCATTTAAATTAGAATTTGTGATTAGAACTTGACAGGTAAGTTAGAAGAAAAAGATTATCAATTAAGTGACTATAATACTCTAATGAAGAAAGCAATGGGGACTTGTTCTAAGGAGATGGCCAGGTGACTGAAGAAAAGGGGACAGATTTAAAAGAAATGGAGATAAAATCAACAAGATTTGGAACTTAGAGGCAAGAGAGAGGCAAAATTTTTATTTTTTATTTTTATTTTTTTTGATATGAAGGAAAGACTAAAACATTTTATATGAATTATTGGTTTGTGGGGACATGTTAGCCTGCAATGTGAAAGGAATAATTGTATCTCTTTGGATTTCAATTTCATCAGATTTATAATTGGTAATGTTTCATTTAGCTCAGTATTTGATGCATTGTATTTTCCACTGGAGCATTCTGCTTGATTTTTTTTCTGTATATATATATTTTAATAATTTTATTATATATTTTTATAATATTATCCCTTGTATTCATTTTTCCAAATTATCCCCCCCTCCCTCTACTCCCTCCCCTCGATGACAGGCAATCCCATACATTTTACATGTGTTACAATATAACCTAGATACAATACATGTGTGTAAATACCATTTTCTTGTTGCACAATAAGCATTAGATTCTGAAGGTACATGTAACCTGGGCAGACAGATATTAGTGCTAACAATTTACATTCACTTCCCAGTGTTCCTTCTCTGGGTGTAGCTACCTCTGTCCATCATTGATCAACTGGAAGTGAGTTGGATCTTCTTTATGTTGAAGATTTCCACTTCCATCAGAATACATCCTCATACAGTATTGTTGTTGAAGTGTACAGTGATCTTCTGGTTCTGTTCATTTCACTCAGCATCAGTTGATGTAAGTCTCTCCAGGCCTCTCTGTATTCCTCCTGCTGGTCATTTCTTACAGAACAATAATATTCCATAACCTTCATATACCACAATTTACCCAACCATTCTCCAACCGATGGACATCCATTCATCTTCCAGTTTCTAGCCACAACAAAAAGAGCTGCCACAAACATTTTGGCACATATATGTCTCTTTCCACTCTTTAGTATTTCTTTGGGATATAAGCCCAGTAGTAGCGCTGCTGGGTCAAAGGGTATGCACAGTTTGACAGCTTTTTGGGCATAGTTCCAAATTGCTCTCCAGAATGGCTGGATTCTTTCACAACTCCACCAGCAATGTATTAGTGTCCCAGTTTTCCCACATTCCCTCCAACATTCATCATTATTTGTTCCTGTCAGCTTAGCCAATCTGACAGGTGTGTAGTAGTATCTCAGAGTTGTCTTAATTTGCATTTCTCTGATCAGTAGTGATTTGGAACACTCTTTCATGTGAGTGGATATAGTTTCAATTTCTTCCTCTGAGAATTGTCTGTTCATATCCTTTGACCATTTATCAATTGGAGAATGGTTCAGTTTCTTATAAATTAGGGTCAATTCTCTATATATTTTGGAAATGAGACCTTTGTCAGAACCTTTGCTTTTAAAAATATTTTCCCAATTTGTTACTTTCCTTCTAATCTTGTTTGCATTAGTATTGTTTGTACAGAAACTTTTTAGTTTGATGTAATCAAAATCTATTTTTTGATCAATAATGATCTCTAGTTCTCCTCTGATCATAAATTCCTTCCTCCTCCACAGGTCTGAGAGGTAGACTATCCTCTGTTCCTCTAATCTGTTTATGATTTCATTCTTTATGCCTAAATCATGGACCCATTTTGATCTTATCTTGGTATATGGTGTTACGTGTGGATCCATATCTAATTTCTGCCATATTAATTTCCAGTTTTCCCAACAGTTTTTTCCAAATAATGAATTTTTATCCCTAATGTTGGTATCTTTGGGTTTTTCAAAGATTAGATTGCTATAGATGTACCTTTTTTTGTCCTTTGTATCTAATCTGTTCCACTGATCTACCGGTCTATTTCTTAGCCAATACCAAATGGTTTTGGTGACTGCTGCTATATAATATAGCTTTAGATCAGGTACACTTAGACCACCTTCCTCTGAGTTTTTTTTTTTTTTTCATTAGTTCCCTTGCAATTCTCGACCTTTTATTCTTCCATATGAATTTTGTTGTTATTTTTTCTAGGTCATTGAAATAGTTTCTTGGGAGTCTGATTGGTATAGCACTAAATAGATAGATTAGTTTGGGGAGTATTGTCATCTTTATTATATTCGCTCGGCCTATCCAAGAGCACTGAATGTCTTTCCAATTATTTAGATCTGACTTTATTTTTGTGGCAAGTGTTTTGTAATTTTTCTCATATAATTCCTGACTTTTCTTTGGTAGATGGATTCCCAAATACTTTATACTCTCAACATTTGTTTGGAATGGAGTTTCTCTTTGTATTGAGAGAGGCAAAATTTAAAAATGCTAAGGTTTGTGAAAGCTAATGGTGCCCGAAATAGAAATGGGCAAGCTAAGAATATGGTTAAGTTTAGGATAGATGATGAACTTAATTTTGGACACATTGAATTTGAAAGAGTTCTAGGCAAAGATGTCTAAGAAATTGGAAAGCCACAACTATAATTCGTGTACATATGTGTGTCCGTGTGTGTATCTGTGTGTCTGTGTATGTGTATGGTATGTTTACAAGAAATGATAGGTAAAAGTTTAAGCACCACAAGCATGAATAGCCATCATGACCCTCTGGATCTGTATCTGGTAAAAAGCCTATGATTGGAGTGAGCCCAACTCTAGATCTTATGGCTGAAGGTGTCTATTAGAAAGTAAATGCTAGGAATAGAACTCATACCTTTAATACAAAGCCCTATTCAGAAAGATCTGATCCAATTTATGGCATTCAACTTATTCCCAGTGTCTCTGCTACTCTTGAGATAAATAACTTAAACAAAATTCAGCTGCTTCTTTTTCATAAGCCATGTTGTAAATCAAAGTGGATTTACTTTGCTAAGTATCAACCAAAGGGTACTATTGGATAATGTAAACTTGGCTTTAGGTAATTGGTGGTTTGGGGAAAATTATGTAATAAATTAGTTGTTGGTGAGGTCTAGTCTTAACTCTGTCACAAATTTGCTCCATTTCTTTGGACAAATCTTACAGTGTCTTTGAGCCAATTTTCTCTGTCAGTCAAATGATAAATGGCAATTCCTTTGAAAATGTCTAATGAGGAGTCTACTTTCAAGAGTGATTACAGGTTTCTCTAATGAGGAAAATGATTGAGCAGCTCTTGGTGAAAGTGTAGGCCACCCTCAACTTACTATATACTAATATAGTACAAATGACTGAGTAATCTGGATTTGATTGTGAAAATGAAAAAAATTATTATAGAAATTTCAGGACCAGATCAATGCTGCCAGAAATTACAGAAAGCTTATCTCTAAGGAATCCAGATAATAATTAATGCAGATGATACAAAGAAATGATAGAAAATGTGCAATACATTACTATACACTACAAAAATTTAGCATCTATTGACTCCCAGGAAAGATTATCACCAGTGACCAGAATAATTAACCAGTAGCTTGCTATCTTTCATGAAATGACAGATGACAAATCCCTATCAATTCTATCACTACATCTCTTTCCCCCTTTTATTTATTCAAATGTCTATAATCCTAGTTCATACCTTCATTGCCTCCCCTCTCTCTCATTGCTTCCTACTTCTCCTTTCTCCTTCATGAAGCTGATAAATTCTAATCATAGATTTGAATGTCTTAGATCATAGACATACTTAGAGATTGAATATTGGAAATGTTATATATCTCATCCTACTTCCATATAATTTTGGTTTCTTTCCCTTAGTGTCCATATCTTGAAAACTATTAACTCCATGTAACTAAGACCTTAAGCATATCAGGTAGAGAGGAACCTGATTCTTTGATCAGACAAAATATCTGGGTATATTTTCAGTAAACCTTTATTTAGTCATGAGAATCCATAAACACTGCAAATCAGAGCTTGATTTATTGTTTTTTTCTGATTGTCTAGATTTAAGAAAGTAATGGAGAAAATGGTAATAATGTAGTGTAAACTTAATAGTGTGTCCTGCATACATTTTTTCCCCTAGAGAATCAGTTATTAAACATTTATCAGCATACACCTGGCAGTCTCTAAGCAGTGTCCATCAATCCACAGGGCAATTGGGACTAAATAGGCACGAATCAAAGACCAGAATCACTCTCAAAGTTGAAGCACAACTTTTCATAATTTTTTTTCTTTAATATGAAGCACATCGCTTCTCCCTGACTCCAAGTCCTCCTGGAATGAATGCCAAAGTTCAGCCATTCTTACCTAATATTTCCTTTTAAGTAGGAGTCTATAGATCTGTTTGTTTTTATGGCTTTTGCCAACCGGTGGATCATTATGTTGAGCAGGTCAGTGCCAAGATAAACATAACCCATGAACTCACTGGTTTTGAGATCACAGAGTGGATGTATCATCTAAAGCGGGGAGTTTGGACTGACTGTGTTGCTGTCTTAAAGGGAAAAATACAAGCTCGAGTATCAAAGCAAAATAAAAAGTTAACTTGAAACAGTTCAGAGGTCCCTTTACCTTAAAGTTTCTTTGCTTCAAATAGTAAAGCCAGGGTTTTAAATCAGTGCATTGGGCAAGGAATGAAGAGGGAAATTCCAGTAATGAATAAGATGTAAAATAGGATCTGAAATACATTAAATCTCCCACCCCCACAAGAAAAAAACTCATGCTTCAGGGGGTTGAAGGAAAATGTCTGACCTAACTTCTAAGTGGAGCATGTAGTCATTGTCCTTGGTCTGAAGGTTGATAGGAGATAATTAGACTTTCCTTACTTCATTTCCTGTTTTTATTCTTTGTTGAAAAGGGACAGGAAAGACAGCTGGAGGGAGAGCTGGAGGGAAAATGGGGAATGACTGAAGGAATCTTTGATAACTTGGCTCTCCTGTAAAGAGGCACATAGAGACCCTGAAGAGAAATGTGCTATACTCCTGACAGTCTGTGGGGACCCAAAGAATACTATAAGAAGAACTTTCATTATTCCTTATTCCTCTAAAATAAAAACATTTTCTGGGCTAGGGACATTGCACTAGCTGGCATTTATAGAATGCTTTAAAGTTCACAGAGCACTTTTACTAGCATCTTATTCACTCTTTTAATCCTCTAAACAACCCTTTGAGGTAAATGATATTATCCCCATTTTGCAGATGAGAAAAACTTTCAGTGACTTGCCCACTACTGTTTTGAAGCAGGATTTAAATTCCCATATTTTTCATCCTACTCATCACCTAGCTGCATTTTTGCGAGGATATTGTTGCCTGTCCTTTGTGCTCCAAGAGGACCAAAATAGCAACACTATGTCAGGGTCAATTTACAGTGTGTCCAGCTGTAGTTGACCATTCCAAGAAGAGTTGGAAGGCTTTACCACAGGTCAAACACAAATTGTCCTTACGACCATTTGGGAGGGAGATCTTTCTAAAATTGTACATCTTGTGTTTCTTTTGAGCTACTGCAATTCTGCTTTGCTCACAGAGCACAGGGCTTTCTTTGATGTGGGCAACAATGCTGGACAACTCTGTGCCAACGTCTCCCATGTCTCACAATCAGAGCTCTTGAGAGACCTTGAGAGTGTTCTTATATTGCTTCTTCTAGCCACCACGTGAATATCTGTCTTGTGTGAGCTCTCCATAAAATAGTTTTTTAGGGCAAATGTACATTTGGCATTTGAACAAAATGGAAAACCCATCAGAGAATCAATCCACACTTTGCCGCATCTCAGCTTTAGAGGCTGCCCTGAGTGCACAATCATCTATAAACAAAAAGCCACAAACCAACTTTCCCTCTACTTTAGTCTTGGCTTGTAGCCTTTTCAAATTAAATCATTTACAGTTGGTGATGTACTTGACTGTGATGTTTTTGCGCTCTTTGAAGGCATCCAACAACATAACTGAAAACATTATGCTAAAAAGCTTGGAAATAAGCACACAATCCTATTTCATTCCTTTGGTGTGGTGAATGGGAAAGTGCAAGAGCATTGTCCATTACCCAGAATCTATACCAACATGAAACTGACGTATAATGCTGATGAACTCCAGGTCCAGATTTTGCCATTATCTTCCACAGGCCTTCATGGCTGAGATTGTGGTTGAAAAACATTGTATCCAGACCTCTATTCTGCTCATGGCATTTCTCCTGGAGTTGTTGAGCAGCAAACACCATGTTGACCATTCTTCATCCCTTTCTGAAGCCCCACTGCCTCTCAGGTAGATGATCATTTTCCACGTGAAGGACCAGCTGATTAAAGGGGACTCTGGCAAGAATTTTGCCATCAATCATTAAGACAGAATGACTCCCAATCTCCAGCCTCCCATGAATCTCACAGGTTAATGTATTTCCTTTTCCTTTCTAGAGATGGACAGTAGAAATATCCTTGATTTCCAGGGGGATAACTTCTTGCAGTATATTCAGAAGATTTCAGTTATCTTTTGAATGAGCAGTGACTCCCTGCCTAGTAGATCTCTGCTAGAATGCAATCAACACTAGGTACTTTGCCATGGAAAGAGTCTAATGGCATTCAAAACCTTTTCTTCAGTTGGAAATTCAGCAGGAGAGGAAATGATAGTCAATGGCTTCATAGTTGATGATGAATGATCTGTTGAGAACACTATGGAAGTATTCAGGCTATCTCTCCAAGATCTCATCACTAATCAATGTGACTCCATCAGCACTAAATAGTTGAGATGCAGCGTAGACCTTGGGCCCATAAATAAACTTCAGGGCATCATAAAAGCACTTTAGATTAATACTATTAGCATAAAACTGAATTCCATCTGACTTCTTATTGAGCCAAGAATCCTGTAGCTTTTGAAACTTTGCTTGCACTTTATTTTTGGTGGAGCTGCTACCTTTTTAGACATTGATGAACTATCCTGCTGGTAGAACCTTCAGAGTTCTCATTTTTCATTTAGAAGCTTTTGAATTTCCCCTTCACTTTCATCAAACCAATCTAGATATCTGTGAGTATTCTGGCCCATATGAGTAAATGTGCTGTTGTATGCCAAATTTTTGAAAGTGGCCAACTCATTTTCATTTCTTTTACCAGTAGTGTGTAGGTTCAGCTTTCCCTCCAATTCAGTAGCAAGTTGTTCACACACAGGTACTCTATCTGTTTACGCTGAGTCTTCTAATAGACATCACATCTTGAGGTCACTTCTTTGTTGAATGTAAATGTTTAGCTTGAAGAGGATAAGTCTGTGATCCAACCAGCACTTTGTGCCACATGTTGTTTTCATGACTCTCAGACATCCTATCTGGCTCTTCTCCTTACAATGACAGTCTATTAAATGGCAATATTTGCCACTAGGGTGCATCAGTGGAATTTTTTTGCAGTTAGGCAAATGGAAGATAGTATTTATTGGTTATGAGAAGGTCATGAGTTGGACAAATCTTTAATAATAAATGGCTATTCTGAAGCTGAGTGAAATGAGCAGGACCAGGAGATCATTGTATACTTCAACAACAATACTATATGATGATCAATTCTGATGGACGTGGCCATTTTCAACAATGAGATGAACCAAATCAGTTCCAATAGAGCAGTAATGAACTGAACCAGCTACACCCACAGAAAGAACTCTGGGAGATGATGATGATTATGAACCACTACATAGAATTTCCAATCCCTCTAATTTTGTCCACCTCCATTTTGGATTTCCTTCACAGGTTAATTGTACGCTATTTCAAAGTCTGATTCTTTTTGTACAGCAAAACAACTGTTTGGACATGTATACATATAGTGTATTTAATTTATACTTTAACATATTTAACATGTCAACCTGCCATCTGGGGGAGGGGGAAGGAGGGGAAAACTAGAACAAAAGGTTTGGCAATTGTCAATATTGTAAAATTACCCATGCATATATCTGGTAAATAAAAACTATTAAAATATAAAAAAAATAATAAATGGTTATTGTTGATAATTCTGATTTCATTCCTCCAATGATTCCCTTCCATGACTGAGAGTCAGTGCCTACTCTGGCATTAAAATCATCACAATTATAAACTTGTCCTGTTTTTGGCACATTGATGATGAAAGTATTTATAAAATTTTTCTTTGAGCCCTTCAGGGCTCATCATGGTGGGAAGTATATTCACTGGTAATGGTAGTGTGGTGTTTTCCTGCAAATGGCAATTGCATTGTCATAAGCCTCTCATTCACTCCTTTGGGGAGGCATACAAGCTTGTTTACTAGATTAGATTTGAATGCTAAACCAATGCCAGCTTTATAGCATTCTCTGTTACTGTGGTCATTATAGAAAGATACGTATTCAGTTTTAATTTTAGTAAGCTGGCATTCATTGGCCAGCCTTGTTTCACCCACAGCATTTGGATAGCATGCTGGGTTTTGCTTATCTTTCAGGTCTACTGGATTTCTTGTTTTGCATAAGTGTACACACACTCCATGTGCCAATGGTGAGTGGAATCATCTTCACAAAAGTTTTTTGCATGTTTCTGTATTTCAATTGTAAGATGGAATCCCTATTTGCCATAATTAACAAGCTAGTTAGGTGAAGCAGACAATGTTTAGGGTATTTTTTCTGGCCCTCTCCTCACTCCAAAAGATGAGCCTAATGGAAGGCAGCCACAGACTACTGTAGCAGACCATGACATGGCTGTGGCGTATCAATATATATTGGTATACTTATCAATGTAAGTTTTTTCCACTGACCCCTAAGTTGCTGAAATCACTATGCATTCTTTTTTTTTCCCTTGAGGCAATTAGGGTTAAGTGACTTGCCCAGGGTCACACAGCTAGGAAGTAAGTGTCTAAGACCAGATTTGAACTCAGGTCCTCCTGACTTCAGGGTTGATGCTGTATCCATTGTGCCATCTAGCTGCCCTGGTATTGTGCATTTTTTTAGGTTGATATAGATGATGTTAGAAAGTATGTGGCATAATAGAAAAAACTAAGTCTTAGTGTATTTAAGTTGTTACTCTTGCTGTTGTAATTATGAGAAAGTCACTTAACAGATTCTTTGAGTCTGTTTCCTTACCTGTAAATTCCAGAACAATGGTCTTGGTGCTGAAATCATGACTTTTTAAAAAAAGTTTTATTTATTTACAAGGCATATGCATGGGTAATTTTTCCTATATTGATCCTTGCAAACCTTTTGTTCCAAATTTTCTCCTCCTTCCCCACACCCTTTCCCCTAGCTGTCAGGTAGTCCAATACATGTTAAATATGTTGAAATACATGTTAAATCCAATATATGTATACATATTTATATAGTTATCTTGCTGCACAAGAAAAAATCATATCAAGAAGGAAAAAAAAGTGAAAAAGAAAACAAAATGCAAGCAAATAATAATTGAGAGAATGAGAATGCTATGTTGTGGTCCACACTCAGTTCCCCCAGTCATCTCTCTGGGTGTAGATGGCTCTCTTCATCACTGAACAAGTGGAACAGGTTTGAATCATCTCATTGGTGAAGAGAGCCATGTCTATCCAAATTAACCCTCCTATAGTCTTGTTATTTCTTGTATTCTAATCTCCTGGTCCTGCTCATTTCACTCAGCATCAGTTCATGTAAGTCTCTTCAGGCCTCTCTGGAATCATCCTGTGGTTGTTTCTTATAGAACAATAGTTGAATTTGTGACTTTTTGAGAAGAAAAGCACTTTGCAAACCTTATAAAGCTCACTTTATATAAATGTAAGCTGTTATTATAGATAAGCAACATGGTAGTTTTGAATGAGCTTTCTTGGTGTCAGACTTGAGTTTGAATCCTGACTCTCTGGCATTACAATGTATGACATCTATCCAAGTTTCCCTACTATCCACCTTAAAAATAAACTCTTATTAATGCTTGGAGGGAAAGTATCACTCTGACTATCATTACTCTGAATGAATAATTTGTCTTTGTAGATTGCTTTCTCAGTATTTCTCTCAGTTGATCTGTCTCTGGATAAACCACAACACTATAATTCCTTGGAGGGAAGCTTGTTTCATCCTCTTTGGGAGGATTCAGATTTGTTCCAAATGTGCCAAGTCCCAGTTTTTTTCCTTCCATTTCCCCTCCATATAGTATTTTCCTATTCTCTAACTCCCTGATATTTTTCACCTCTGCCACATGAATTTCATTCTCTTCTTTTCTTGCTTTGCCTTAAGTCTCATTTCTGTTTAATTTGTCATTAAGGAATACATCATTACTGATTTCAGAAAAGCCTGGAAAGACTGGATGAAGTGAGCAGAACCAGGAGAACATTGAAATAACAAGTAATAATGTAATAACAAAATAATGTGATGATCAACTATGGTAGACTTAGCTCTTCTCAGGAATATAGTTCCAAAACAATTCCTACAGACATGGGATAAAAATGCTAATCTCATCCAGAGAGAGAACTATGGAGACTGAATGTGGATCAAAGCATACTGTTTTCACTTTTTTATTCTTGCTTAGACTTTTTCTGGTGTTTTTTTCCTTTTGTTCTTATTTTTCTTTCACAATATGACTAGTATAGAAATATATTTAAAATAATTATACATGTATAAAACCTAGATCAGATTGTTTGCTGTCTTGAGGAGAAAAGAGGGAGAAAAGGGAAGGGAAATTTAGAATTCAAAATCTTACAAAAATGAATGCTGAAAACTATTTGTACATGTAATTGGAAAAATAAAATATTACTGAATTTTTTAAAAGGAATACATTGTTTCTAATAACCTAGTGATAATCCTCATGAAAGGCATTTCTCAAGTTCCTAATCATTCTTTTCTGAGAATACCAGTAGGCACTTTGAACAGAAATACCAGTCCCTTAACTGTGACAGAAATAAACATTATATACTCAGGACAAATTATGAAAAGGTTTCTCTCTCCCCCTCTAAACTGATTAAGATTCTTCATTCTCAGCTTTTTCTTCAAACTGCTTGAATGTTTACAACTCATCTGGTTAACATTTTTACTTCTTTTATCACATCTTTACACATTTATGTTCTTTTATCACCTCTTTACAACCTGGCAGACACACTCAACTTCCTTTCCCTTCTTTTACTAATCTTTATTTTGCTCTGGCCATTTGTTTTATTTAGCTTTTATTACTTATATTGCCTTATCAACCAGCTTATCCTTCTCTTCATTTCCTTTCTCAAGTTTTTTTTTCCTCTTCAGCTTAATCATTTTTCTTCCAGAACTGAAGTCTAAGATATTTCACCAATTTTCTTCTCCCCCAATTCAATATTATTCCTTCCTCACCAACCCAAATCCATTCCAATTGTCTCACAAAGTCCTTCTGATCTAATGTGAGTTCTCCTCCATTGTCTTCTGCCATACAACTTTCCCTTTTGGAAACAGCGATCTAGAAAAAAAAAAAATGGAGTTAAAAAGAAAAATCCCTACTCAGCATTAGAGTAGGGGGTATGGCTTGACAGAAATTCATCTGTTATATATCTGGAAGTTTTAATGGATTGAAAGCTCAGCATAAATCAATTAAGCTTTATGGCAGCAAGAAAGCTATTGCTCTCTTTCATTATTTTAAGAGAGGTATAACTTCTGGGAAAGAGGACAGTTATAATCCTATTACACTCTTCCCTAGTCATAACACAGCTGAAATATTTTGTCCAGTTCTAAGTATCTGTTTTACATAAGACATTGGGAAGCTAGAAATGCTCCTAAAGTAGCTAAATCAGCTATGGTAAAGGACCCAGAGTTCCTTCTGTAAGGAGATTCCTTGAAGAAATTAAAAATGTTTAACCAAAACAAACAAACAAACAAACAAAAAAAAACAAAAAAAAAAAAAACAGAAGATCAAGGGATCTGTCTGTGAGTGTTTGGAGGCCATCACTCAGGTGTCCATATTGTTTTTCTGCTTGTATTAGAGGGCCAAAATTTACAAAATGTGTGTGTGTGTGTGTGTGTGTGTGTGTGTGTGTGTGTGTGTGTGTGTAGTCTTGAGGAAAAAATTCCTGATGGTCAGAGCTATTCAAAAATACAATGGGCTTCTTGGGGAGGTAATAATAATAATAACAAAATAATCACAATCATAATAACAACCATCAAAATCTATATAGTGTTTATTATATTCCAGTACTGTCCTAAATGCTTTTCAAATATTGTTTCATTGGATACTCATAACAGCCCTGAAAGGTAGGTACTATTATTATTCTCATTTTAAAAATAAGGAAACTGAGGCAAACAGACTTTAAATGTGTTACTTAGGGTCACACAGCTAGGAAGTATCTGAGGCTGGATATGGACAATTCAGTATACCACCTATCTTGCCTAGTAAGTTCTCCCTCACTACCAGGCTCTAGCAAAAATTGCATAAGCGGGGGCAGCTAGGTGCGCAGTGGATAGAACATCAGGCCTGAAGTCAGGAGGACCTGAATTCAAATCTGGTCTCAGACACTTAACACTTCTTAGCTGTGTGACCCTGGGCAAGTCACTTAACCCCAGCCTGGGGGGGGGGGGGGAAATTGTATAAGCACTTACTAGCATTATTGTAAAGGAAGTTCTTTTTCAGGTGGCTATTTGGATGCTCTGGAAAGAGTGATGGATTTGGATTTGGATTTGGAAAAGGACAAAATTTTGCTTTTTGATTCCTTCACTGCCCTTATTTATAAAATGGGAGAGCTGGACTTTACCTCCAAGGTCTATGTCAACTATAATTCTGTGACTAGATAGTCACTGAGATCTTCTCTAGCTCTGATATTTTGATTTTATATATACACATATGGCAGCTAGGTGGTGCCATAATGCACAGAGCACAAGTCCTGGAGTCAGGAAAACTCATTTTTCTGAGTTCAAATCCAGCCTCAGACATTTATTGACTGTATAATCTGTTACCTGTGCCTGACCAAATCACTTGACCCTTTGCCTCCATTTCTTCATTAGTAAAATGAGTTGGAGAAGGAAATGGCAAACAACAATAACAAATCATCCTGTTGGAGGATGTCCCACAAAAAGGCAGCCCTCTGCTGCACATGGGTGGCTGTTTTGCATGTGAAAGGAGATGTGAGTCATCACAGGAAAGAACCCAGAGCATGGTTCTGTGTACCTGAATAAGACATTTGTTAATTTGGTGCCAGAAATTCTTCAGAAAAGCTGCAGGGAGCAAGAATACCAGGGAGGCGGAGTAGAGGGTGACTTTAGAATAGTGGTCAAGCCATGGAAAATTGGACCCATTTTGTTCCTGGACTTGTCCATAATTCTAGAGACTTCTCAGAATGGATTGCCAATGGTAAAATCATTCCCACCTTGGTTGAGTTGAGATCTCATTTTACTACCAGACAAAGAATTCATTCTTTCTTCTCTATCCATTGGTCTATTCAAAACCAATGGTGTCACTATCCAACCCTGAAAGCATATATTTACTTACAAAATCACAAATTAACATTATCTATGTTATATTGTATCTTTTATTAATTTTGTTAAATATTTCCCCATTGCATTTTGATCTGGCTCTACACTCAGGAATTTATCAAGGCTGGGAGTTTCTTCTCTATTCTAAATTGTATACTTTCTTTGATTTTCATTTACTGTTTTCCTTGGCCTAATGGGTTTATGTGCTATTTGTGATATTTTTGTGTGCCTGGCATTTAGTATGAAGGGACTAAGCTGATGAGTATAAACCAAGGACAACCCTCCCCCTTAGGAGTGACCAGGGATATAATTTTTTTTATTAATTTTGTAATTATAACTTTTTTGACAATACATATGCATGGGTAATTTTTTACATTATCCCTTGCACTCACTTCTGTTCTGAATTTTCCCCTCCCTCCCTCCACTCTCTCCTTTAGATGGCAGGCAGTCCCATACATGTTAAATGTGTTATAATATATCCTACATACAATATATGTGTGCAAAACTGAATTTCTTGTTGCACAGGAAGAATTGGATTCAGAAGATAAAAATAAACTGTGAAGAAAAACAAAAATGCAAACAGTTTACACTCAGTGTTCCTTCTCTGGGTGTAGCTGATTCTGTCCATCATTGATCAATTGGAACTGAATTAGCTCTTCTCTTTGTTGAAGATTTCCACTTCCATCAGAATACATCCTCATACAGTATTGTTGTTGAAGTGTATAATGATCTCCTGGTTCTGCTCATTTCACTCGGCATCAGTTCATGTAAGTCTCTCCAAGCCTCTCTGTATTCACAGGGATATAAATTTAATCCTAAACCTTTCATCCCTCAGTTCAGAAATATTTGAAGGGTGAAGATAGATAAACTTCTAGCCCACTATATCTTTTGAAGAATAGAGAGAAAATATTCCCTCTGTCCTAGAACTAGCTTGTCCCTTCTATCTATTGTATGGGTGGTATAAGCACGGCCCTTGGATATCCTTTTGTTTTCCTTAGAGGTAATTCAGACCTTAGATCATATCTCTTCATCCCACCCAAGAGCTATTTCTTTATGCATTATTAGACAGCACTACACAATATAAACTTACATGTGTAAACACAAACCATGCTGTGATGGAATGTTCTCATTTTATATATACCGTCTGTTACAAATGGATAATCTCTGTTTTCATTTATTACCTAATTTGAATTGGAGTCATTATTAAATACCATGCATTATTTATCAGCTTAGCTGATGTTTACCAATGTGAAAAAATAAGACTCTAAGACAGTTGTAATAGAAATACTTGAACCTCAGACAAAGTATTTCTATTAGAGTCTGGAGAAAGAGAATAGAGATAATACTTCAGGAACCCAAAAGATACATTGACCATAAGTGCTATTTCAATAAGAGAAAAGGGATGGTCCAACCTTTGCCCTGGACTCCAATGAACACTGGGATAGGAGTGCTATAGGATAGGGGGATCATCACAAAAAAAATTCATGATGTGGCAGCTTATGATGGCTGCATAAAGTGAAGGGATGGTGTTGATCTTGAAAAAAAAATTTCCTCTTCCCTCTGTTATCAGAATTATGTTCCCAGATGTTGGTGCCCTGGGGGAAAAGTCCCATTTGCTCTAGAATCTTTACAGTTCCATTCAGAGGGAATGCCATTAAAACGACCAACTTAAAAATTACATATAGATGCTTTATCATTGCAGTTATTATTTGAGGTGGTACATGGATTTGCATATCAAAGCTTTAGGCTCATGTATCCACAGGAGTATGCTGATAAATGTTTAACAACCAGTTCTGTGAAAGGGAAGAAGGAAAGGAGTGTACACAGGACACACTTTTAAGTTCAATCTGCATTTTCACCATGTTCTCCATCACTTTCATAAATCTAGATGATCAACAAAACAATAAATGAAATCCTGATTTTTAATGTTTGCTTGATTTCTGACACTGAAAATTTCACAAATTGGGTCTTAGGAGTCAGTTCAAGCTGACTCCCAGCACACCATGGTGCCTGGAGAAGTTATTTAGAAGATACATTTTAAAAATTAAATATTCTATTACAGAAATAAAGAGAGGGAGGTTCAAGGCAAAAATATCACTGAGCCAGACGCTAGGGTCTTCTTTTAGAAAAGACATATTTATAAAGTTTGCTCAGAAAGATACTAAAAACTATGAACTGTACCAACCATGAAAACTAGTCAGTACTTCATTCTCCTCAACTATACTTACTGATATAGAGTAGTCTTTGCCTTGTTTTTTGTTTTTTTGTTTTTGCCTCCCCATGGAAATAATGTCCTACAGAGCTCCAAAGCCTCCCACCAGAAAAGGATGGATTTCATGAGTTGTAGATGCCAAACCCACAAACTAGTGAGTCACATTCTCCCCTTAGCTACACACCTGCCAACCCTTCCTGCATTGACTAAAGGTCCATACTTGTATCTATGGGTACAATTTGGCCCACCATGTCCTGGTTAAAAGGCAAATTCTGTTATGAAAATTCACTAAAAGCTCAGCCTCCAATCACAATCCACTTAAGCCAAGAAATAGGATAGGTGATCCAAAAGAGGGAACATAAAATCCAATCTAGTCATTTGTTAAATGGCTCCCATATTTGTTATAACTGGTGCCATATTTTTATCCACTTCTGATACTGCCTTTTGTCTGGAAATTTCCTTATTAGAAATTCCCTGACTTTCCAGATATAATCTTTATTCTCCCTGCTCTTCAAGACCAAAATATGAGTGAACCTTTCCAAGTATGTCCTATTCCTGTAAAAGGCAATACCGTATCCTAAGGCATCCAAAGCTAGGTTTCTTCCTGACACATTAAGTCTTTTGGCAAGAAGGCCATTATGCACATAAAAGGTTTATGAAAAGCCATTGTCCTTATTCTGTCAGGAATTTATCCCTTTACCATTTGCTACTGTCATTCCATATTATTAAACACCTAACTGTTTATTAGAACAGCTTTCAAAGAAATAAATGCTGAGGGTGATAACTGTTGTCATCAATATTCACTGTTAACTGTTTAATATGTCTTTTTTTTAGCCTTTGGTATTCCAGTGGAATTATGCTGTCCCACTTTGGACACTTTTTCCATCAGAGCAGATTACAGCTCTTCCATACCACGTCATTCTGACCAATTCTTGTCTGTATCTTTCTGTAAATCCTCCAAGGAATGTCTATATAAATAGTAGATACCAGAGTACAGAGACAGTTAGATGGCACAGCTACAGCACAGTAACTAGCCTGAAATCAGGAAACTCATCTTCCTGAATTCAAATCAATGACCCTGAGCAAGGCATTTAACTTGTTTGCCTCAGTTTCTTCATCTGAAAAATAGCCTGGAGAAGGAAATGGCAAGCCACTCCAAGAACACCCCAAATGGTGCTGTGAAGAGTCAGACACGACTGAAATGATCAAATGTCAACAGAGCACAACTTGAACTCTATCTGCAATTCTTGATTTCTGCTGTATGACTGGCTCGTCTCCTTTTTAATATATGTGTGTGGTGTATATATTACACATGCAAACATATGTTTATATGTACATTATGTACATGCATATATTTAGATGTATATGCATATATAGATAGCTATGTATTGTATATATATACTTTGTATTTCATATAATTTTACTGTTTCTGAGATCATTGTATTCACAATCATATAACAACACTGGAAGAATATTTATTTAGGAAATGTACTTTTGAAGCAGTAAACCACTTGTAGTATTTGAAGAATCATATAGTTTTAAAAGCTATCCAATCAAATTGTTGCTTCCTGTTTTAATTCTAAGCTCTTCTTATTGTATAGCTGTAATTCTTGTTTAAAATGCTGAAAGGATAATTGAATAGGCTGCGCTAATTACAGAATGCCAGAATCTGAGCAATACGCATTTTTCAATCACTTTATTTTTCAGTGTAGATGACAAAGCCAATTACTTTCTAAGTGACCATAGATCTCAGCACACTCTGTATTATTCCAGAATTCAATGCAGTCAGCAGAATATCACTCACAAATACAGAATATCACTCACAAATACTAATAATTGAAGATCTTTACCATCTATGGGGAATTCCTCTTTCATTTGGACACTTTAAGGACAGCTTCTAGCTCTAAGAAGTATCTTTAAGTGGGCATTTATGGTCCATTTAGTGTTATTCATCAGATTGCTGAACAATTAGCTCTAAAGTTGCAAGTTATTACTTATTATAGCATTGAGCAGTTATCTCTATAGTTGTATCATAGAAAATTGTATGATTTTAATATTTGTGTAATAATAGCATTTACAAAGCACTTTTAAATTTGCAGAGTACCTGATATATATTATTTGTTGATCCTTATGACAATCTAGGATATAGGTGCTGGGTTTTTTTTTTTAATTCTCTCTTTACAATTAAAGAAATGAAAGCAGACAGGGATTAAGTGACTTACCCAGAGTCACACAGCTAGTGTCTGAGGGAGAATTTGAACTCAAGTCTCCTGGAATCCAAGTCCATCACTCTAGTCACTGCTTCTGCCTCTAAGTAAGGAGTATAGTGTGTATGTAAATTTCTATCCTTTGAATAATTTTTATTTCTCTATTGCTGTTATTTATCACTCTTTATTAAGGACCCATAGCTTCTAATGTTAGAGGTACCTTTACTTAAAAAAAAAAAAAAAGTTCTCAGAAGGCACTTTCAAGAGTTCATCTTTCCTTTTCTTTATAACACAGATTAATTATAAGAAAATCCTGTTGGTGTTCTTCATGCCCAGACCAGGAGCAACATACCTCGGTATGAAAAGATCCGCTCCTCCCAAACTCAATAAGGGAATATACAAGACAGTGGAAAGATATCAATCTTACAAAGGGAAAAACATATGGAAATACCTGACCCAATGCAGTCATTTTGCTCTTTTTTTTTTTCAATGTAATTCTGCCTATCTTCAATCTCTCTAAATTCTAAAAGTTCACTGTAATGGGGCCACTTTTCAAATCCTAAAATAGCATCCTTGCTTTTCTTTGCTCATCAAAGATGCTACTTGCAAGCCTCCCCAGAATGAAAGAGAGTTGCAGTCACTGCCCTTCTACCTCCACAGCAGAGCAATATCCCCTTTCTTTCTATGCTAGTTAACAACTAGAAATCTGTGTGGCAAACTCAGTTTTCCCCTCTCCATTGTATAGAGAAGGAAACAAACCTAAAGGAGATAAATGACTTGGTTTAAATCACATTACAAATTAGGATTAGAAATCACATTTCTCTGATTCAGAATTGTCGAACCTCTGGCTTTTTACTGTTTTAATTGTATGGATGTGACTGTTAACTAGAAATAATACCCAAGATGAGGGTTGATTATGCTTCTGCTGCCCTTCAGTTCCGAGCTAAATTTTTTTTCCACTTAAAATTTCTGTCTTTATTAGAACTCAAAAAAGGTGGAGGTTTTTTGTGTTTTTTTTTTTTTTCCATTTCAAAGGGATATCTTTATTTAGAATTCTTACATTTCACACCATGAAGTTAAGCTTGGCCAATTTACTTTTCTGTTCCAAGGTCTCTAATCAAGGTGGAAGCCCTTATTTAAATAAACAACTATAAATGTTGGTAACAAATACAGTGCTCAAATTTATTCATTGTTATTTCCTTATCTTGAGTATTAACCTAGTTCTAATGGAATCGCCAGTGAATGGTAACTATGGCTTCCGCTATTAGTCTTTCTTTAAAAGGGGTCATTATACTTCCAAAGCAGACTTTTATTTTTAAGTCCTTCATTTATATGTAAATATACATCAAAGCCAACTGTGATTCAACCAAGATGCTTTCTCCTTTGCTCTCCGACTTAGTCCCCTCATCCCCCCCACCCCAAAGGAAGTCAGGGCCCAGTATTTTTTGACCTCACAGCTGATTCATTTGACTCTGAGCAGGCAAGAGAGTGGGGGGATTGACTGAAGTCTTAGATAAAGGAAACCAGCTGTGACCTGCACAGGCCTTTTTCAAAGCACAAAAAGGGGCTTGGAATCAACACGCTACTATGGAATAAACATTGATGGGAAGATGAGATTTGGATTCTAGTTCCAGCTCTACCACTTGCTGTGTGACTTGGGGCAAATTAAATAAACTCTCTGGATCCCAGTTTTCTCCTCTGTGCAATAATAACAATACCTTGCATGTTTATCTTTAGCATGCAAAGCCTTTACATTTATTAACTCATTTGATCCCCATGCAGCAACTTGTGAGCTAGGTGTGATTATTAATCCCATTTTACAAATGGAGAAACTGAATCAGAGGGAGACTAAATATACTATCTAGTGTTACATACTGAGTTAATGCTTTAGGCTAGATTTGAACTTAACCCTCTAGTCACATGGCTATCTATATATAATTCGATGAGGAAATTCTATTGGATGATTCTTAAGGTACCTTAGCGTTCTAATCTCTTACTAAGCAGCTTGCTTCAAGAAATAATCAAAAGCATCAATAAAGTACAATTTAACCTGACATGAATTTTGATTTTCATTTGCCATACAGATCATAAGAGCACAGGTTCTTAACCCGGGGTTCATGAACTTTTTTTCATGAACTATTTCAGTACAATTGGTTTCCTTTGCAATTATTTTCAGACATATCTTATGTATTTTATTAAATAGTTCCTGATTACACTAAAAATTTTTCAACATCCATTCTTTAAAAGTTTGAATTCCAAATTTTCTTTCTTCCTAGTGTCCCTCTCCCAACCCCTTGAGAAGGCAAGCAATGTGATATTAATTGTACATATAAAATCATTTTTACATTTTATCTTGTGTACTTGGAAACACCATTTTGAGAAAGGGTCCATAGTCTTAACCAGTACATCACAATGGGCCATGATAGAAAAACAGTTAGGAAGCCTCTATTGTACAGCATCTTTTTCTCTCGTTCAATGACTATAAAAATTCAATGATCTAGGCCTTAGGGGTGAACCAAAATTAAATAAGACAAAATTAAATAAGGTTGTAGCTCAGGGCCTAGAATACTGAGCCTAGAGTGAGGAAGACACAAGTTCGGCTCTCCCCTTGGATACTTAATTGTTGTATGACTTTGGACAGATGAGTCAGTCTTTTTCTGCCTCAGTTTTCTAACTGAAAATGGAGTCATGATAAAAGTTTTGAGGATCAAATGAGACTATATTTGTAAAAACACTCAGCATAGTGTTTAGGTGATTAATAAATGCTTACTTTTTTCCCTTTCATAGAGAACTCTTAGTGTTTCTCCTCTGGAAAGCTCATAGTAAAGGACAAGTTGATGGATCACTTTACCTCTTCCAATCAGTTGTCTCTGCCAGACCTATCTCCTTAGTATTATAGATGAGAAAATTGAGATCAGGAAAGTAAAATTACTTGTCCAGAGTCACAAGAATAAAAATGTCAGAGACAAGTTTCAAACCCAGCCTTATCCAATTCTAAATAAGGTGCAGTTCTGTCTGGTGGCTTTGGGCAGACTGGGAGGCAGCCTATATGATTTCTGCAAGGATGATGGTTAAGGGCTGCTATCCCCATCAAGATACTCAGAAAAGCAAATATCTTAGGTTTTGTGCACATAATGACTTAATTAGTCTTTAGCAAGTTTAATCCTGGAGCTCACACTTAAAGGATTTGGGAAACACATATTAGTTATCTCATGTAACTTCTGGGTCTTGTTTGAGTTCATTTTCATGATGTCTTCCATGAATCCTCCAATTGTTAGTACCTTCTCCTCCTCAGTTTTCCTTTTCCTTTCCTATACCAATAGAAAATAAGTTCCTTGAAGAGGGGATATTTTTTTTTGCTTTTGTTTCTAGTGCCTAGCAGGGTGCAAGACACAAAGGCATCTGATAACAAGTTTATTAAATCAAATTGAATGTAATTTTTAGGGTAGTGAAGGTGGATAGGCACAGTCTGGAACTTAGATGACTCTTGGCAGAGATAGATTGCCCTGAAAGAAGATAAATATTTCCTATGGAATTTTCTCCTGGCCACTTGGCTATAAAAGAAAATAATGTTTTATTCTTAGCCTGAAGGTTCTTTTGGGGTGTAGGGGGAAAAAAGAATTCCACCTTTGACATCCAGTAATTCTTTGATTGGGTACATTTACCCTAGTTCCTTTAGAGTTCACAATCTAAGTATTGGCCCCTAGTAACTTGGAGCACATCCCATTGGCCACAAAGAATAGTATTCACACTGGCCTGCAGGAGAAATTTTATTCCCACAAACTGCCCCAACTCTCCAGGAAAGATAGCCTCTTATAGTTTTTCTGCCCTGGGTGATAGGGCAGATGAAAAGTTTCCCATTGTACCAGTGCTTTCCTTGTTTCCAAAAAGCCCTTCTACTTCTTTGTCTAGGTTTGGGGGCAGAGAGAGCAGACGAGAGAATCAAGACCTTTAATGATAGATCAACTACCTCCTTCTTAATTTGTGAGCTGTGGAGGAGAAAATGGGGATCTTTAGGGACGGTTCTTTCATTGACTGCCTGACCTATGAGTCCACAAGACTCTTTCTGCTAAACAAAGCCCTCTCTCTTTGAAAATCTTTATTTATTTTGCTTTCACTGTGGTATCTTTTTAGACCTATGTTTGCCTGCTCCTAGTTAGGATGATAAATTTGCTGCTAAAGACAAAGCATAATTTCAGGCATATATGTAGCCTATAGCTATAACTGCTTTCCTCCTTCTCCCTACCTCCCCTCATCTCTTTTTTAAAAACATTTTTAGTTTTAAAAATAATAATGACTTTTTATTTTTCAAAATATATGCAAAGATAGTTTTCAACATTTATCTTTGCAAAATTTGTGTTCCAAATTTTTCTCCTTCTCCTTTCTCCTCTCCTAGACAACAAATAATACAATATAGGTTAAATATGTACAATTCTTCTAAACATATTTCCACATTTATCATGTTGTGCAAGAAAAATCAAATCAAAAATGAAAAAATAAGAAAGAAAAAAAAACAAGCAAAGTAAACAAAAACAACAAATTACTATGCTGTAACTCATTCAGTCTCCATAATCTTCTCTCTAGATGCAAATGGCTCTCTCCATCACAAATTTATTGGAATTGCCTTGAATCATCTCATTGTTGAAAACATCCAGTTGATCATCATATAATCTTTTTGCTGTGAACCATGTTTTTTTTGGTTCTATTTATTTCACTTAGCATCAGTTCATGTAAGTTTTTACAGGCTTTTCTGAAGTCAACCTGCTCATCATTTCTTATAGAACAATAATATTCCATTGAATTCATATACCCCAACTTATTCAGACTTTTCCCAATTGAGGGGCATCCACTTAGTTTCCAGGTCCTTGCCACTATAAGGGCTGCTCCAAACATTTTTTTTGCACATGTAGGTCCTTTTCTCTTTTTTATGATCTTTGGACTACAGACCCAGTAGAGACACTGCTGGCTCAAAGGTATGAACAGTTGATGACCTTTTAGACATAGTTTCAAACTGCTCTCCAAAATGGTTGGATGAATTCACAACTCCACCATCAATGTATCAGTGTACCATTTTTTCCACATCCCATCCAACATTTATCATTATCTTTTCCTATCATTTTAGCCAATCTGAGAGATGAAAAGTGATAACTCAGAGTTGTTTTAATTTGCATTTCTCTAATCAATAGTTATTTAGAGCATTTTTAAATTTGACTAGAAATGATTTTAATTTTTTCATCTGAAAACTGTCTGTTCATGTCCTTTGACCATTTATCAATTGCTCCTTTCATCTCTTACACTCCATGTCACCCCTAATCTTGAGCTTGAACTTTGGGCACTCATTAACATCATGTGACACAATGCCAGCACTGCCCAGTATATTTAAGTAGTAGAAAAATTCTGGAGTTGGAGCCCAAAGACTTAGTTTCTAGTTCTAGTTTTTGTAAATAACCAGTTGTGTGATTTTGGAGATGACAGTTAAGTTCTCTGAGCATTAGTTTTCATATCTGTAAAATGAGGGGGTTAGATTGAATTGGTGAAGTGTTAAATGGTATGTCAGACAGAGAGAAAGTAAAGAATTGATCTCTGAGACAAGCAAGGGGAAGGCACTGATAAAGATCAGTTTAGCTCCATAGTCCCATCCTCTGGGGAGGTCATTCAGTCTGAAATCCAAGTCATGTCAAATTCCTGAGATCCATGCTTTGTAGAAGACTAGAGCAGTTTCACCTTGTCATGTACTGTCAGAAATCCCAGTCATGTCCCTGAGGTTAAATTTTCCCTATAAAATATACTTATAGGCCCTCCCATGGCTGCTGCCTTCCTTCGAGTCAGTCTTCCACATGCTTCTGTCTCATCGTATCTTTCTCCTTATAAACTCCCCATGTCATGTGGTATCTCTCCTAACTCCACTAACTCCTCCTAACTCCTAACTCAATCCTACTTCTTACAGCTAACCAACTCTTTAAGGGTGCTACATCCTACCAGCTAAGGGAATGCCCCAACCTCATGGTGTACTCCCATGAGGTTAAGATGCTCTCTTTCTGCTGGGTAATTGGGAATTCCACTGAGGAACTTGTCTTTCATAGGCTCTCCCACTCTCCCATTCATGGTATCCATTGTATCCCTTCATTTTGTCTGTAACCTCTTCCCAAAATAAATCTACCTTTTGCCAAAGAGAATGGCCACTGTGACTTCTTCACATGATCAAATTCTAACTTTTGTGGCCTACCATCATTTGGTGTCTACATCACCCACATCAGAATGAATTTGAAGGCTCTTTCAAGCTCCTAAATCCTGTGAGTTCATCCCCACCGCTCTCTAGTATTTGGTTTCAGAAATAAACACGACTACAAAAAGACTATCTGCCCAAAGACCTCAGCAGTCTCATTTGTATTTGCAAAAACCTGGAAATAGTGAAGATGTCCAACAATAGGGGAATGGTTATATAAATTGTGGCTCATTGATGTAATAGGATATTGTAAGGTCCCTAAAAGTTGCAAAATGGGGAATAGAAAGGAATTTGGAAGGACTTTTATGAAATAATGCCAAAAACTGAAAGCAAAACCAGAGGAATGAAATAAACATTAATTACAACCATATAAGAGGGAAAATGAATAACAACAAATAGAGAAACATGAATGCTGAGGTTCTGTAAGAAGGTGTGACTAAAAACTTAAGCATTTGAATTAATTCAAATTAAAAACTGTTAAGCAATTCATTTAAATGTGAGTAGTTACTAAGCAAGTTTATTTGGTTGTATTCAATGAATTTAAAAACATTAAGTTTTTGTTTGTTTCTTGGTTGTTGTTCAGTGTATCCAACTCTCCCATACCCCATTTGGGGTTTTCTTGGCAAAGGTACTGGAGTGGTTTGCCATTACCTTCTCCAGCTCATTTTACCAATGAGGAAACTGAGTTAAGTGATTTGCCAAGCATCACATAGTGTTTAAGATTAAATTTGAACTCGGGTCTTCCTGACAATCCACTGTACCATCTATGTGTCAAATTCTATGCTAACTTGTAGGGATATATAGAGAAAAAAATGAGATTGTTCTCGCTCTCAAGGAACTCACATTCTAATAAGGAAAGACAACACGTAAGAGAGAGTATACATGAAAAGTACAATAATGTGTTTTTAATAAAACATTCAAGTTTTTTTTAATGGTCATGCCTATAGTGTTTAGAGGAAAAGACTATAATCCAAGACATCTTTGCTTATGGGAAAAATCTGAAAAGATGAAAAATGCATGTTCTCCATTACAATGAAGAAAAAGGTCTTGTTAAAATTTTTTTTTCTGTTACTTGAGGAGACTTCATTTGCTTTCCCTTCACTCTAGTTTCCGATTTTCTCTGTGGTTCTTTATCCTAAAAACAGCCCCACTTTGCCAGGCACTCACTGAGGCCAGCCTGGTGAGGATGGAGACAGAGAAAATCTCACCTTAGGCCCCTTTTGGAGCTGCTTTCCGGGCTGTCTCGGATTTCCTTTCATTTTTTTTAATGGTTTACATACCTCCCTCCATGTCTGTCTCTGATTTTTAGGCCATGACCCCAAATTTGACATCAAACATTCTCCTCAGCTCTCTTCCAAGGTCGAGGCAAGAGAGATATCTATTAATAAAGGTTCTTTCTTCTTCTACATTTTTCTCTTTGGTCCTTCTTTTCTTTACTTATATCCTTCTTTCTTAAACCTAAAATTCATTTGAACAAATTGTCCAAAAAACCTTCAATGGATATCTCAAAGAAATAACTTAGCTAGCATTTGACTAAATAGCATCTTTATCTCTACCTCACAAAATCCCTGCATTTCTTCAAGGCCCAAGTCAAATATCACTCCTATGTGAGGTCTACCCTTATTCAGATCCATACTTCCATTCCAAAACCACCTTTGTGAAATTATTTTGTCTTAATTTTGTTCTTAAATATGTTTGCCTAGGTACACACATATATGTATGTCTACATATAAACTTCCCCAATAGTAAGCTCTCCGAGGCTTTTTTTTTTTTTTTTGCAACACCAGAGCATACCATAGTTTCTGGGACATAGTAGGAATTTAATATGTGCTCCTTGAATGAATGATTGTGTTCTGTCTTATTTCTTTTATGCACCCGTGTGTAGAATGTTTATTCCAGATTGCTCTTGATTACTTGAGGATAAATGCTTTGGTCCCCATTTTGGGGTAGAAAAATCAGGGAAAATTAAATTATATTTAGTGATCAGAACAGTAGATTATGAGATGGGTACTCAGTATTTATTAAATGAATAAATTTGAATAAATCATTTTTGCCTTTTGTTTTACAGGAAATTATGCATTTGTCACATTAGGGTGTCATGAGGAGTTTGGAGAAGACTCTAACATACCCTGAGTTCTTTGGAAGACAGTCTTTTTTTTTTTTTTTTTTTTTTTTTTTGCCTAGGGTCACACAGCTAGGAAGTGTTAAGGGTCTGAGGTCACATTTGAACTCAGATCCTCCTGACTTTAGGGCTGGTGCTCTATCCATTGTACCACTTAGCTGCCCCTTTTCTTTCTTTTTCTAAAGCTTATTGAATTAAGGGGAGGGAGGAGTGTAGGGGAATAATTAAAAGGACTGAAAAATGTTGGCTTTCATGATATGTGGGAGATATTTTTTATAATAATAGTTTTTTATTTTTCAAAATATTGATTTTAAATTTTAAAAAGTGCCTAAAGACACTCTCCAACACCCTCAAAACAAATAAACAATTATCAAGAAGAAGGAAATATTTATTCTATGAACTCTATAAGATCTTTAAGAGAATAGTGTGAAGACTTCCAACATATTGAGTTGTTCCTCTAGAAAGGATTCCTGGAAAAACACGAGTGAAACTTGTCCAGACAAGAAGGCATAGAGAGGTTGAGATCTGTATTGGTGGAAGGAGAATCCATACTTATTGCAGGCGTGGGCTTCAACTATTCTTGCCACTTTATACAACTCCTTGATGTACTGTGGATCCAACTATAATGCACCTCAACTGATTTTCACCATGTATGTCGTATGTGCTATATCTCTTAGGCTAGCTGGTCTCCTTACTGATTTTTTCTTCCATAAGCTTCATTCCAACGAACATATGTTTCATGCATGTATGTAAAGTTATATGACCTTAGAGAAGTCTCCAGCAATCTATTTACATTTTATACATGGTAAAGAGCCAGTCTTCAGCCATATTCCTCCATGAAGATTTCCACATCTATTACAGTCCATGTGATTGTTTGCTCTTCTGAATTTCTATGATACAGGATTCATGCCATATTACTTAGTAATTCATTACATATATAATATCTTGTTATTTATAGTTAATTTTTAATAATAACTATAGGTGTAAGCTCTTAAAAGAGGAGAGACCATGTCTAAATGCCCAATAGTTTGATTTTTTTCATTCATTTTTTCTCATCAAAAGTTTATACCACATATTTCTTTGTCCTTTGTTGTCCATTTCATAATGGAATTATACTATTATCCCCATTATTGATTTTTGTGCGTGGGTTTTCTTTGACTTAACACTCAGAAAGCTAGTTAAATAAATTGGTTATAATTGCTGAATGAGTATAAATGTATAAATGCTTGGAAATCGTGGGAGCTCAGCCTTTTTTCAAATGTCTCTCAACTTCCCACTCCCTTTTATTAAATAAGATGAGAAATTTCCCAACAAATACAACAACTGAGGATAACAGAGTTAAGTGACTTTCCCAGAGGCACATAGCTAACTAATCTGAGGCTCGATTTGAACTAAGGCCCTTCTGATTCCTAGTCACCTCCCCCAAACGGGGATAAGGATATAGCTATAAGAACAGAATTGGATTAAAATAGCAAATATTGTCCAAAACTCCCAAGTCGTGTTCAGTTCAATTATGTATGACAATTTATATAATAAAGGGGTGATATGGTAGAGCAGGAAGAGTATTAGAATTTGAAGACCTGAGTTCAAGTTTTTTTTTAATTGAAACTTTTTATCTTCAAAACATATGCAAGGATGTTTTCACCATCAATCCTTGCAAAATCTTATGTTCCAATTTCCCCCTTCCCCCCCACCTCCTCCAATATATGTTTGTTTTTTTTTGTTGTTGTTTTTTTTTAATTTTTATTTTATTTTATAATTATAACTTTTTTGACAGTACATATGCATGGGTAATTTTTTACAGCATTATCCCTTTCACTTACTTCTATTCAGATTTTTTCCCTTCCTCCCCCAACCCCCTCCCCCAGATGGTAAGCAGTCTTATATATGTTAAATATATTACAGTATATTCTAGATACAATATATGTGTGTAGAACCAAATTTTTTGTTGCACAGGAAGAATTGGATTCAGAAGGTAAAAATAACAGTTTACATTCATTTCCCAGTGTTCCTTTTCTGGATGTAGCTGGTTCTGTCCATCATTAATCAATTGGAATTGGTTTAGCTTTTCTCTATGTTGAAGATATCCACTTCCATCAGCATACATCCTCATACAGTATCATTGTTGAAGTGTATAATGATCTTCTGGTTCTGCTCATTTCACTCAGCATCAGTTGATGTAAGTCTCTCCAAGCCTCTCTGTATTTCTCCTGTTGGTCATTTCTTATAGAACAATAATATTCCATAACATTCATATACCATAGTTTACCCAACCATTCTCCAATTGATGGACATCCATTCATCTTCCAGCTTCTAGCCACTATGAAAAGGGCTGCCACAAACATTTTGGCACATACAGGTCCCTTTCCCTTCTTTAGTAGTTCCTTGGGATATAAGTCCAGTAGTAGTATGGCTGGGTCAAAGGGTATGCACATTTTGATAACTTTTTGGGCATAATTCCAGATTGCTCTCCAGAATGGTTGGATTCTTTCACAACTCCACCAACAATGCATCAGTGTCCCAGTTTTCCCACAGCCCCTCCAACATTCATCGTTATTTGTTCCTGTCATCTTAGCCAATCTGACAGGTGTGTAATGATACCTCAGAGTTGTCTTAATTTGCATTTCTCTGAAAAAACCAACAAAATAGACAAACCCTTAGTAAACCTGATTAAAAAAAGGAAAGAGAAAAAGCAAATTGATAGTCTTGAAAATGAAAAGGGTGAACTCACCACTAATGAAGAGGAAATTAGAACAATAGTTAGGAGCTACTTTGCTCAACTTTATGCCGATAAATTTGATAACTTAAATGAAATGGAAGAATACCTTCAAAAATATAGCTTGCCCAGATTAACAGAGGAAGAAGTAAGTAGTCTAAATAGTCCCATCTCAGAAAAAGAAATAGACCAAGCTATTAACCAACTTCCTAAGAAAAAGTCCCCAGGACCAGATGGATTTACAGGTGAATTCTACCAAACATTTAAAGAACAACTAACTCCAATGCTATATAAACTATTTGAAAAAATAGGGATTGAAGGAGTCCTACCAAATTCCTTCTATGACACAGACATGGTACTGATACCTAAATCAGGTAGATCGAAAACTGAGAAAGAAAACTATAGACCAATTTCCTTAATGAATATTGATGCTAAAATCTTAAATAAGATATTAGCAAATAGACTTCAGAAAATCATCCCCAGGATAATACACTATGACCAAGTGGGATTTATACCAGGAATGCAGGGCTGGTTTAATATTAGGAAAACTATTAGTATAATTGACCATATTAATAATCAAATTAATAAAAACCATATGATCATCTCAATAGATGCAGAAAAGGCATTTGATAAAATCCTCCAATATATGTTAAACATGGTAAAATGTATGTAAATTAGATAAAGGCATATATATGTGTATATATATATATATATATATATATATATATATATATATATATATATATATATATATATACAATGATCTTGATGCACAAGAAAAATCAGATCAAAAAGAGAAAAAAGGAGAAAGAAAATAAAATTCAAGCAAACAACAACAAAAGAAGTGAAAATGCTATATTATGATTCACACCCAGTTCCCACAGACCTCTCTCTGGATGTAGATGACTCTCTTCATCACAAGGTCATTGGTATTGTCCTGAATCTGATTTTTTCTTAGCTAGCTTTAGTCACTGATTGAACATTGCCTCAGTGAAACTGAGACTTGTGTTTAAAAAGGTCAAAGTCTTTTATTGCATCAAAGGCCATCTGCAGATGTCCTCATCTATGTCTAGCCCCTGGATCTAGATGGTTTTGGAGAAGAAAATAAGGCTGGTGACTTTGCACAGCCCACCCTTACTTCAATCCAACTTGCTCACTTGTCATGGTGTCACCTCCCTGATGTCAT
Organism: Sminthopsis crassicaudata; assembly: GCF_048593235.1. Lineage (NCBI taxonomy): Eukaryota > Metazoa > Chordata > Mammalia > Dasyuromorphia > Dasyuridae > Sminthopsis > Sminthopsis crassicaudata. The sequence continues at coordinate 381,156,619 of NC_133620.1, read as the reverse complement.
GGTCCTCTTCCAGAACAAAGAACAAACAAACAACTATGACCCTGAGTCAGCACTTATCTTTGTAATGGACCTCATCCTAACTAAAATCAGAGCACCAGAGTCAGAATTATGACCTTGATGACCATGCTGTTCAATCAATCCAGTGGCTCCCTATTGCCTGCAGGATCAAATGCAAAATCTTCAGTTTATCTTATTAAGCCCCTTACAATCTGCCTCCTTTCTACCTTCCTGGTCTTCTCATACCTTCCATTGCCCCCTTCCCACAAACTCTATAATTCAGTGAGAGTGTCCTCCCTGCTGTTCTTCACACAAAACCATCCATCTCCCAGTGCCAGACATCTTTACTTCCTGTGTTCCCCCCAGCTTCCTTGATTCTTTTCACATTTCAGCTGAAGTCCTGCTTTCTTCAGGAAGCCTTCTCCAACTCCCCAGCCCCAGTTCTAGTGTCTTTATTGATTATTTCTAATCCATGCTTTGTATATGGTTATTTGCACATAGTCTTCTCCCATTAGACTGTGAGTTTTTGGGGGTCAGAAACAATCTTTTGTTTTTCTTTGTATCCTTGCCCTTAATATGATGCCTGGCACATAGTAAGCACTGAATAAGTGCTACAGAATACTTTTTTCTCTATACCCAAAAAGAGCTCTTAGAGTAGAAAAAAGCATCCTTCTCAGGGTTGCAGGAATAAATCCCATAATGAGAATATTTTCTTCTTTTTTGACTCCTGTTTACAGGCATTGTCATGAGAGAAAGTCCCTGTCTTTACTTCTCCCATAGGAAGCTGTGACTGCTTTGATAATAAGTAATTATGTTATATGGGATTGCCTGTCATCTAGGGGAGGGAAGGGAAAATTTGGAAAAATGAATACAAGGGATAATGTTATTTTAAAAATCACTCATGCATATATACTGTCAAAAAATGTATAATTATAAAATTAAAAAAAAAATTTAAAAAGATAATAAGTAATTATGGACGAGACAGTGTGCTAGATGGTAGTATTAGTTGGGTAGCCTTGTGGATAGAGAGCCAGTTCTGAAGTCATAGAGACTGCTCTTTCTGAGTTCAATTCTGGGTTCAGATACGTATTAGCTGTGTGATCCTGGACAAGCCACTTAACCCTGTTGGTCTCAGTTTCCTCATCTGTCAAATGAGCTGTAGAAATTAATGGAAACCACTCCAATATCTTTGCCAATAAAACCCCAATGAGGTCACAACTGAAAATGACTCAACAGCATGGTTAGTTTTGCTAACTTCTTTTCTTCCTTTTTAAAAAACTCTATTAAAGAGATTGATTTTCTGGTATATTTGAGGGAAGGGGTGCAGTGGGAAATGTAGGTAATGAAAAACTAAAGATATTGATAAATTCAATAAAAAAGAAAAAAAAGAATAATGTGAGATTCTCAAAGACAGACTGTTTTGTTTAAGTTTTTGTATCACTAGCACCTAGCACAACCTTTTACATAATTGGCACTTAATAAATGCTTATTGAATGAATTAATAGCTGCCTTGTTCCTAAAGCGGTGTGGGGGTTCTCAAAGCATGGAGCCTGAGTCAATTTCCCCAATTTCCTGAAATCTAGAGGCAGCACTGGGGAGACAAAGGCATAAAGTCATTTCCCTGCCCCACCATGGCGAAGCCTTTCCTTCCACCTCATCATGTGGCAAGTGAACATGAGGAGGGACAATATTCCTTCCCCTTTCCTTCTGGCTGCTGCTGCTCCTGCTTGCTGTGGTTAATTAGATACATCTGGCTTACAGGCGTCTGTTAGAGCTCACTGGGGATGTATTTCAAGCAACATACTTGGTTCTTTACTGAATTTACTGAGTGAAAGTTTGGCCATCTGGGAAGCTAGGACCTGAAGCTGAAATATTGGAGCCAGATTCCTGCTTCAGTGTATTCTTGTTTGAAGTACTCAAATACTTTAATGTATTAAAGTTGTCCTGTTTGATCCTTCTCTTCATAATCAATGAACAATAATGAGAAGAAATCTACCTTTCTCCCACAGATTGCATTTATATCTCTTGGGTGGCTGTGCCCTTGGGAGAGAACCAAAGCTCAATTTCTAAATTTGGTTCTCAGAAATGCTCTTCATCTAGCCCTTGGACATTCAGAATAGGAGAGAAGAAAGTTTGTTCTTAGCTTCCCATTTCAAATACTTTTAGGCTTTAGGGCAGGAAAATGGGAATGAAGATGGAGATTGTAGAGGAAGGAGTAACAGAGTTATTAATTATTTTTCAGCCTGGATCATGGGATTGTAGTTTTAAATCTGAAAGGGATCTTGAAAGCCAATCTAGTCCAACCCCTTCATTTACAGATAAAGAAACTTACACCTAGCTAAGTGACTTGCCTGAGAAGAGACCCCTGAGAATGAGCTAAGTCTTTGGATTAGTTCCCATTTGCCATTTTAATTCTTCCAAGGATTTAAGGTCTGATTCAAATAAAGATCTTAAATTCTCTATGCTTTAAGGCTAATAAAGACCTCAATATTGAATTCTACTACCATTCTAAGTCATATAGATATTAAAAATTCTGAGGACTTAATGGGAAAAGCCCTTTTAACTAATTGTACTGTTTTATGAGTGAAAATATTTGGTTTCTAGCTTTCATTTTATCATTAACTGACAAGGTAACCTTGATGCAAATTATTTAGTCTCTCTAGAGCTCAATTTTCTCATTTGTAAAACTGGGATCTTTGATTAACTTATTCTTAAAGTCTCTTTCAGCTTTAAGACTCCATATTCAACTCTAGCAACTTAAAGCTAGCTGGATCTGTCCCAAAGATGGTAGGGGAAATGATTGTATATTTGTTCTTACTACATCTTTGAAGCAAATATTTCTCTAGTGATAAGTAGTTAAATTGAACTGGTAAGGGGAATTAGTCACTGGCCCTTACCAAGTGGGAAGAAAATAGTTTATGGGGACTCAAGTCTATGGCAGCAGAGAAAAAAAACATCTTTAGTCCCCTCAGGGTATTTGAGAACCCTTAAAGAGAGTTGGCTCTCTTAGATTTGATTCTAAGAGAGAGGGCCAATGTATCCTATTTAGATATGTGACCATTGTGCCAAAGGCTCCCCTCTCACAAGAAGAGAGTCTGGGTTTGCTCCCAGGCTACTCTTGAGGATGTCAATAAGTGTGGGTTTCAGGAATTCTTTTTCTCCCTCCATTGGCTGCTGACTTTTACCCTGTTTTCAAAGAAGAATGCTTTATTCAAGGTCTGCTGAAGCAGGCCTGGATTTTATGAGACCAAACAATAATATATCCACTTGATCATTTATCATGGGCACATGAACAGTGGCAAAGCCAAGGAAGTCACACAATAAAATCAACTCTATTCACCAGCCTTGAAGTTGATATTATTAGCTAGCAAGTAAAGAAAATGAGAAAAAAAGGGGGGGAAGTATATGGAAATTACCAGATCTCTGGTTCTGAATTTCCAAAGCTCAGTGGATGGAGTCAGAAGAGACAATGAAGCAAAAGCACAATAAAGAAGTCCAGATTAACAATTTGGAAGAACAGAAGCCAGTCCCATTGCCTACTGAGATCAAATGATTTCTTTTCAAATGGAGGAGGGAGAAGATTTCATCCTCCTCCTCTTCTACAAATCAAAAATTCAGTGAAAACCTATTATGTCTAAGTTACTGAGAATACAAAAACTTGTAAAACTTGGTCCCCAATCTCTTGGCTCCTGGACCTGAGTAGGGTGTACAAATGAGATTTTGTGTGGATTCCTTAGTGCTTCTAATGTGAATTTTAATTCTAGACAAAACAGTCTTTGACTACACATGGTTATTGTGATGAATTAATGTATCATAAATGTTAGTGGGCAGAGAGGATAACAAAGATGACCATATTTTCTAATTGCCTTCCTACTCATAAATTCTCACTATCCAAGGTGCTTTTCTTGGACCAACTAATTTTACCTATAAGGTAGATATAATGGGAATTACTAATATCGCTATTTAGATGAGTAAAAAGAAGGTTACAGAAATGGTCTAATTCATCCAATAAGGAGCTATGACTAGAGCTTGGTCCCAGAGTACTGAGTTTAGATAATCTTGAGTCAAAATTGTGCTGTTAGCAGAATAAAAAAAAGCTGATCTTAGCAACAAGTTGGCAAATATAACTAATTAAAATTGAAAACTACCAAATGGTGGAGTGGGGTAAGTTCTTGTCCATAGCTCTGCAATGATCTACCTCATCGCACAATTACCACTGAGGCTTTGTTTTACCCCCTGATAAATGTCTGCTTTGTGCTACTTGTCAAGTAGAACAAAATTTTATTTGAAACACAAAAATTAGGACTCCCATATCTCTCCCATATCATGGTCTAGCTATATTGGCCCACCTGTTATTTTTCATACATGCTACTCTGTCTTAATGCTTTTGCACTGGCTTACTCCAATGACTGGAAGATTTTTCCCTCCTTACCTCCACTTACTGGATTCCCTAGTCTCCTTTAAGATTCAGTTCAAAACTACCTTTTAGTCTTGCACTTACTCCATCTAAGATTATGTGAAGTTATACATATTTTTATGTGCTTACCAGAATGGGAGTCCTTTTCATACAGAGATAAGAGAGTTTTGCTTTTGTGCTTATTTCTCTTGCACTTAGCATCATGCTTACCACTTTTCCCTCCTATGACAAGTGCTTAATAAATACTTGTCGATTGATTACTTGATGGATCAGATTGGTTGCCACACTGCATGAGGAGTCATGCTCTCTGCCTTCCAGCACTTCCTCCATTAGTCTTCACCAAGGTCTTGCATCATACATGGTAGCAAAGAATTAAAAATTAAAAACTCATTCAAATTGACAAATTAGCTTTGCTCCTTTCTTTTCTTTTTGCTGTTGGGAGACACAAACATAGTGGGCTGGAGGGACAGAGACCAGGGCCAGCCTTACAATAAAGGGTTGGTGGTTCTGTGTTAGGGGTACATCCTGGCAGTGTGCTTGAGATCTGTCAATTAGAGCCATGCCTATGATTTAAGCAACAGAATGTTGAGGCAGGTGTTGAAAAGATGGTGGTACCATTAGCATATTGCTCAGAGAAGACAGACTGATGAATGCCAAGGGAAAACTCATTGAATCCAAATTCCACTATTGTAACCGAGAGCTGATGAAAGGTGATACAACTATAATCATACTTCTGGAGCCAACTGTTAAGTGATGAAAAGGAATTTGCTTAAATCCTAAAAGTTTTAAAAAATTTTTATTTTAAGCCTAAATTCTCTTTCTAAAAGGAATAGAGGCAAAAAAGAGATCACATAACATAGAAAAAAGGAAAGCATATGACAGAGAAATTCCTGTGTTGAAAATTAAGAGAACTTAGTTTTTTCATTTGTTAAATGGGAATAAGAATATTGGCATTCCAATACTTGTAAGGCTGTTGTGAAAAAGGTAAGACAAGTTGTTAATCTTTGCTCAATAATTTTATATCTTTTGAGAGGAGGTGATAAAGAAGAATGACTGCTGGCCTTTTAGTGGAGAGACTCTTGTTCTGATAATAGTTCAGTTAGTGTTCAGTTCAATAATAATATATAATAATATATATATTATTATATATATAACATATATAATAATAATAATGTTCTGATAATAGTTCAATAGTGTTCAGTTGCTAGCTGTGTGACTATGGGCAAATCCCTCAGCTTTTCTTAAGCCATTCCTCTCCATCTTTCCTAAGTCCGTAAGCCTCGTCTAATTTTTATTATTGTTCTTTGTGTACACATCTCCTTGTCCTACTGAATTGTGACTTCCTTGAGGACAGGGGATGAGATTTAGACATCTTTGACTTTACTCTCAACCCAAACATTTAAAACAATAATTAACACAAAGTAGGTACTTGAAGATGGCACAATGGATAGAAGAATGGATAGTTTGGAATCAGAGATTCATCATCTTCATGAATTCACATCTTTTTTCAAACTTTTACTAATTATTTATCTCTGGGCACTTATTTTAGTTTGCCTCAGTTTCTCATCTATAAAATGAAATAAAGGAAGAAATGGCAAATCAATATCTCTACCAAGAATATCCCAAAATGGAATCGTGAAGAGTCAAACATGACTGAAACAACTGAGCAAAAATACAACAAAGGTCCTTGAAAACTATTGTAGTGGATTAAAAGTGGTTGTGGGTCAGCTGGAGTCATACCAATTTATAGGGGGAAATGGAGGCCAAAATGACTCCCACAATCCTCATATGAAATATGCGTAAGAAAGACAAAGGTTCAAATGCAGTTGTCAAACATATGACCCTAAGGAAGTGACTCTACCACAGTCTTATGTATAGAATGAAAGAGTTACACTTCATGGTCTTAAAGTCTTTTCCAAATTTAGATTTATGATTTTGTTATCTAACATACTACCTGCAAGTTATAAAAATCTAGCCTTCCCTCTTCCATTGAGATCTAGAGCCTAGAATCTAAAGAATAAAGTTCTAGACTTGGAAGTCAGAGTCTTGTGTCTGAGAATCTGGGATCCTCATGGAGAAAAATATCTGCGAAGTTTCTTTTATGTAGATCTACTTTGCCTATCCATTAGACCAAGGTCTTTCTTTTTTTTGATTTTTGATGCAAGATGCTCACTTAGCAACCAGCTGTTCCTATTCAGATTCCTTGTCCTTGGAGATTGTCAGAGAGCAAAGCTGATGAAGTTAATTAATATCCTTGATTGTTAAAATAAAGGGTTTTTTTTGCCTTTCTGGTTATATGCCAAAGGACTGTATTGATTATGTGATTATCGAAGCCAATTAAAACAAAGAAAGAAAAAGCTAATTCAGCCCTTGGTAAAATATTTAACAGTAAGCATGTCCAAACTGGAAAACTTTGTTTTATTGAACATTCATTGCTTCTCTGAAGAAAGCAGGTACCCTATCATTCTTATCAGGGAATGAAGAAAAAGAAATTGAGGCAAATATGAAGGGGGGCAAAGAAGTATGGTGAAAGAGTACAATGTATACAGAAAGGAGAACTGGGTTTATGTCCTGGCACTGCCAATTACTAGTTGTATAATTCCAGGCAAGTCCCTTAATTTCCCTTAGCCTCAACTTCATTATCAACAAAATGGGGATAATACTCATACTATCTAACACACAGAGTTGTTGTGAGGAAAATATTTCACAAATTTTAAATTGCTCTATAAATGTTTAACACTAAGATTGGCAGAAAAGACTAGTAGGAAGAATTAACTAAATATGAATTCTCATTCTCTAGAACTGATGATGGGAAATATAGGCCTAAATTGTCAGAGGAGGTAGTAAAATGGATAGGAAGCCAGCATTGGAATCAAGAAGACCTGGGATTCAAGTGTTGCCTCTTATATGAACTTAATTGTATGAACATAGGCAAGTCATGTGACCTCAAAGTCTTAGGCAACTCAGTAAATCTATTTAAATTACAAACCAGTTACTATTTATAGGCTAGAGGGAATTTCTATCTAGGAAGTTCCTCATACTAATAAAATCACATATCCTGACTTTTTATTTTTAATCAGTATTTTAGAGTGAGGACTTTTCATTCCTTTTCTTAAAAACAAATAAACAAACCAGTTACCCCCTATTATTTACAGGAAAAGAACATTCTTCTCAAGTTGTTATTTCATTCAAGTCCATCACAATATGGCTTCAGACTACCTTTTCATATTTATGTCATATTATTCCCCTTCCCACAATATGTGTTCCAACCAAAATGAGCCTCTCACTATGTGGTGAACTCAATAATCACCTCCTATCTCTGATCTTAAGTATAGTGAGCTTTAATGAGAACAATATAATCTGCTGCCATTTCCATATTTTTCCTCTATGTCACAAATGCTGAACTTCTTTAATAGTTCTACTGAGAAACTGTTTCCACAAAAACTCAAGGAGAGAATATAAAGGAAGAGGTGAATGCTCAACTGCTACTGAGGGATCAAGAAAAATAAGGATTAAAAAAAGGACATTAGATTTGGTGACTGAGAAATCATTGATAATGTTGATGATAACACTTTCATTTGAGTAACATAATTGGATTTCTGCTGTGGGAATGTTAATTTGGATACTATATAGATTAGCAAGATGGGAGAAAGAAGAAAGTAGGAGCAATTAGAAATTTCTTGTAATATTCAAGATAGTGGAATGAACTGCAATGGCAGTTATGTGAATGGAGAGAAGGATATGGATATCAGAGATGTTATAGAGGTAGAACTAGCAGCCAAGAAGACTTGGCAATTAATTGGAAGCAGAGGAAAGGAATAGAGTTGAGAATGATTAAATTTTTGAACCAGAGTGACTAGAAGGATTGTGGTTCCCTCAACAGAAATTGAGAAATTTGGAGGAAAGGTGAAATTTAGGAGGGAGTTATTGAGTTCTTTTGGAATGCACATTTGGAGATGGCTTTGAGTTGTCTAAGTGGAGATTTCTAATAAACAGTTGATAATATTGGAGCGAAGCTCATTAGAGAGATGAGGACTGGAAGTCACATACATAGTATTGATATTTTAACTCACAGGAGCTGATGATATCACCCAGAAAGAAGATGGAGGGAAAAACAACAAGAAATCATAGAATTCTATATAATTTTGAAATAATATACAAAGGAGACTCCTTGAGGGAGGTTTGCCTTTAATGTGGAATTCTTCTCTACTGAATCAAAACATTAAAAAAATTCTACATAAGCACAGTGGGATATTGTACCTTCCCCCTTTCCCCTGAATCATATAACTATAAAGATGTGGTCTACTGTAGAATAATCACTAAATTGTACTTAAAGATATTTTAAAGGAAATGAAAGAGGATATAGTGTCTGCAGAAAGATTTGTCATCTATAATGCCAAATATAAATTTCTGTCATTGATATAAAACAAAACAGGACCAATAGGTAATGGAATTGCACAATAGAGAGAAAATAGCAGGAAAAGTGAATAAAAACATGGACTCAATAAGGAATATAGTTCAATATAAAAATTCTATTATACATAATGTAGCCAAATGCATAGATAAGATGTAGCAAATGGCACGTTAACAATGACAATAATAAATTCCATAGAAGCAGCACATAACAAATGTTACATCCTAATATAAATAATCAATATATTTTTTATTTTAAAAAATATCGAACAACTCCAAAACTCACATATTTTAATAGCAACAATATATGAAAGAAATAAACACAAAAAATGTATTACAGTGATATACAAAGATACGAAGCACACATCACAAATAATTGTGTTTGACTACATTAAAAACCATTCTTCCTATTTGAGGATATACGAGAAGGATATCTGGCCACTGGTTTAATGATTCTGACACATCTTCAGCATGTGGATGGTTGACTATCTGTTAGTACTAAATCTGAGGTGATTGCAATCAGTCTCCTCTGTGACTAGAATATAGGATATACTTAGGTGAGTTCTGTGACTCTCTGAGGAGAATCATAGATAATTGAATCCTTTATGAACTATTATCTAGCTCTGTCAATCTCTCTGTGGTAGACAGTTAAGCTTTTTATTCTAACCCCACTTCCCTCACTAGTCATCATAAGTGTCCAATCAGGGCAGGAAGTTCCCCAATAAGTAAGCAATGGTTCTAGTACATCATCTTTGGAGGGTCCTAACCATTTCTGGGAACATCAATAAATTGGCAACTTTCCCCATCCTTCTATGACATGTTAGGATTTTCCATCAATTCCCTACTCTCTGCTATGCACATGAGGGATTCTCATTGGACATCTGTCATCTATATGAAAATCTTGACGATTTACTTGATTTTGTACAACTATTTATTTCTGTTGGAGATTTTTGAACTGAGGCCATCCCTTGCTGTTGTCTCTTTCAGTCTCTTTTGTCTGAAATGTATAATGGTTATACATTCTTCAATTTTCTTCAACTGTAAAGCAAAAATCAAGGCAAATGTGGCTCTCTTCCAAACATTAGTAAGTATGAAATAAAACTTGTGACATCATTATTGGTAGCATTATATGCATGTGCTAGAAATGCCATATGCTAACTCCACTGAGATTACTACTCAGATTTTGTGGTTCCTAGCCTATTTTACAGAATACCATGAAATGTTTAAACTGGGTGTCTTTCTGAAGATGGTAAAATATGAGTCTAGATTTCTTAATTGCTGCAAAGACCATATATCCTTAAGCAATTTGTTTTCAGAGTCTATACCTTGATCAGAATGAATTCTTTTTTTTATTTTATTTTTTATAATATTATCCCTTGTATTCATTTTTCCAAATTATTCCCCCTCTCTCTATTCCCTCCCCCCGATGACAGGCTTTCCCATACATTTTACATGTGTTACAATATAGTCTAGATACAATACATGTGTGCGAATATCATTTTCTTGTTGCACAATAAACTTTAGATTCCGAAGGTACATGTAACCTGGGCAGACAGATATTAGTGCTAACAATTTACATTCAATTCCCAGTGTTCCTTCTCTGGGTGTAGTTGTTTCTGTCCATCATTGATCAGCTGGAAGTGAGTTGGGTCTTCTTTATGTTGAAGATTTCCACTTCCATCAGAATACATCCTCATACAGTATCATTGTTGAAGTGTATAATGATCTCCTGGTTCTGCTCATTTCACTCAGCATCAGTTGATTTAAGTCTCTCCAGGCCTCTCTGTATTCCTCCTGCTGGTCATTTCTTACTGAGCAATAATATTCCATAACCTTCATATACCACAATTTACCCAACCATTCTCCAACTGATGGACATCCATTCATCTTCCAGTTTCTAGGCACTACAAAAAGAGCTGCCACAAACATTTTGGCACATACAGGTCTCTTTCCGCTCTTTAGTATTTCTTTGGGATATAAGCCCAGTAGTAGCGCTGCTGGGTCAAAGGGTATGCACAGTTTGATAACTTTTTGGGCATAATTCCAGATTGCTCTCCAGAATGGCTGGATTCTTTCGCAACTCCACCAGCAATGTATTAGTGTCCCAGTTTCCCCACATCCCCTCCAACATTCATCATTATTTGTTCCTGTCATCTTAGCCAATCTGACAGATGTGTAGTGGTATCTCAGAGTTGTCTTAATTTGCATTTCTCTGATCAATAGTGATTTGGAACACTCTTTCATATGAGTGGATATAGTTTCAATTTCTTCCTCTGAGAATTGTCTGTTCATATCCTTTGACCATTTATCAATTGGAGAATGGTTCGGTTTCTTATAAATTAGGGTCAGTTCTCTATATATTTTGGAAATGAGACCTTTGTCAGAACCTTTGTTTTTAAAAATATTTTCCCAATTTGTTACTTCCCTTCTAATCTTGTTTGCATTAGTATTATTTGTACAGAAACTTTTTAGTTTGATGTAATCAAAATCTTCTATTTTGTGATCAATAATGATCTCTAGTTCTCCTCTGGTCATAAATTCCTTCCTCCTCCATAAGGATCAGAATGAATTCTAGGTAAGAATTCACATACTGAAAAAAAAATTTTCCCTTAACACCTCAACACTGGCTCCTTGTTAGATATACCTATGCATACCAAGTGAAATATGTGATCAGTAGCCCTTGGAAGATGGCTCTTGTTTTTATTGTCTCCTTCCCGAGAGAGAAAGTCAATGCAGACAAACTCCAACCATTTGCTGATGCTTATGATGCATGAAGAATAAGCTGGTAAGTCATTTCTTTGGCTACACTGAACATAAGCTGTAATATTTTTTTATTCACATTGCCATTTAAATGTGTTAGTTAAATCTGTCTTTCAAAGGTTCAAGGGTTCTTTCTTAATGCAAATGTCCAAAACTATCATGTGGTGTCTTTGTGACCATAGAACAAAATTTATAGGGCAGCACCAATTACTTCTTCTAAAGTGGGATGACTTAAGAGTCCAATATTGCAAAGTTCCAACAAATCTAAGAATGTTAGTAAAGTTCATCAAAGCCATCCAAATTGCCGAACTTATAATAGAAAAATAGATAAACCTATATGAGAAGAGTTGCAATTAGATACGATTTCTAATGTAAAAAATAGCTAGGCCAAACTGGATTCTTAAATAATTTTCTATCAAAGATTTGAAAAAATAACCAAATAATTCTAATACTATGTATCAGTTTTCTAAACTAGAATTTTTCCATTCCTTTCTTAAACTAAAAAAAAAAAATCTTGAATCCAAAACTTGGGAAAGTAAGGCAGAGAAAAAGAATATATAAAAAGAATTACCATTATCATTAATGAATATGCAAAGGATAAACAATTTTTTTCAGGGTTATAGGGCTTCAGGTGTGTCTACTGACAGTGCAATTTATCTAGGCCTTAATGGGAAAGGCTATTCAGTTCCCTGGGATGTATGGTGATTATGTTTGTAACAATGTAAAATTAAATATTGGCAAATAGAACACAGAAAAAGACCCAGATATCATCCAGGAAAGTTAGTTGGAATCCAGATATAGGTTACAGGTTACATACCATTAGTGAAGACATTTCAGTACTTGAAAGGCACAATCTATGGCATAGTGTACTGTGTTAAAGGTAAGGAATTAGAAAGTGGGCAGTCGATAAAACAGAAGCCAGAGGCAAGTCCAAGGTACAAGATGCCAATAATGTCAATTTTGAATGAGCAAGACAGAAGCTGAGGGACATAATATTCTTGGAAAATTATGAGAAAAAGGACATATTATTCCAACAAGGTCCCAAGGTTGAAAAGTCCAAACAGTAAAAATTTGCCTTGAGACACAGAAGCACAATCATAGCCAAATATCAAAATTAACTGGAAATCTTCCTAATTAGCTACTGTTGCTCTTTTAGCCTTTTAAATTGTTATCGTTTTGTCAAACTTGGAATTGAATTGAATGTGTTCAAATGATAGAAAAGAGACCAGTTTGATTTGAGTGTATGTAGGAGAATAATGAAGATGAGATAAAGTTGGTTGTCGACTGGATTATGAAAAACAAAACATGAGATCCATGAGAGGATAACACTTCCTCAACTCCCATTTGCAGTAGTTGACCAAGCACTTGGAGGGGGATTAACTACTGCTCTCTTTAAATTTTAGTGGAAATACTTAGGACCTAGGTTTCTAGTACTAGTACTAGGTTTCTCAACTTAGCATCTGCCGCTCTGCTTTCAACTACATGAAATCAGCTTCCCCTGTATCCCCTCTCCTGAGATTCCTGAGTATCCTGCCTTCTTTTGTATAGTCTTTTTCCATTAGATTGTAAGCTCCTTTAGGGAAGGGTATGTCTTTCTTTTTATTCATTATGAGTTCTTCTCAGTGCTTAACATAGTGCCTGACACATGGTAGGTGCTTAAGAAGTGTTAATTGAATTGGGCTGGATTAGATAGTATTTTGAATCACCAGCCTCTGCCAATGAATTTACCATAAAAATTGTCTCCCTTAGGTTCAGTAAAAAGAATTTTGCTAAGATAGTAAGAATAGTTGATGCAAAACATTCTCCAACAAAAGTCCTCCTTCTACCAAGAAAACAAATGTTTTATAGCTCTTTATAGCATGAGAATCCTTTCTTGAATCCCATAGCCAGAATTCATACTCTGTGAAGCTGTCTCTTTCTTTGGTTGACTGTCATTTAACCTATTTGTCCTCATTGTGTCACTTTTCCCCCAGCTAGACAGTTATCCTCTAATTCTGATAAGAAACAAACTCTCTCCTACTCTCAAGTGTTATTGTCTCTCAGGGGTTTGTCTCCAACTTTTGAACTGGAATTCTTGATTCCTTAGAGGCCTCTAATATTAAAATATACCACCACTGCATTGACTTGCTGCTGAAATTCCTCCATCCAAATCTCTTCTAAACCCCATAAAAAGGTCAATACCTTATAAAAAGGATCATAAAGTTTTAAAAAATATTTTATTATATTTATTCTTTAATACATTTAAAACCTCATCAGGTCATTGTATTGCTGACATTAAGAAGGGATAATGTAAAGCCTGCTGACTTACAAGGTCTATAAGTATAGAAGACAAAGGCAAGTTGTTGTCTGGCTCACGGTTGATTTAAGTAAAAAGTGAAACAAATAGTTTGCCTGTAGAAGTCCCCCAAACTGAGTCCTTCCAGCTTCAGTGTCTCCTTTTCAGTGCCTGTCATCTGGGGTTTGCCATCACTGACTCATGTTCTTCTTGCTTCTTTCAGGCCATTTAGGTTTTATTTCCATTGGCAAAGCAACCCTTCACCCCTTCTACAACCGGAGTCTCAAAGCCCAACTTTCTCCATTAAGGAGCAAGACACCTTGAGGAAATATAAACCAATAAACCAATACTCCAAGTTCTATTTGGAACTGTGGAGCAAATTACTTTTGTATGTTAATGATGCTAGTTGAGCATTTAGAGCTTCCTGTTAATAAGCAATAGAGTTCCTATTAAATGTGTTTCTGAATCCTAATCACTGCCTTAGATGCTCTGTCAGCTTCATCCCTATTCTAATGAAACCTACCTCTCCCTATTCTTGACAGATGCCCATCTTTTTAGCCCATTCCCCTATAGTTTTGGGAGTCGATCTGAGTCCTTTCTCTATTTTAAATGAATTTTCTTTTTGACCAACATTCATTCTACTCTCTCACTTTAATATAAATCGATTTTTCTCTCAATGAGATAATACATCCCTTTCAGCCTTCTCTGTTAGAAGCCATTCCCCCCAGTTCCATTAAATCAAAGAATGAGAAGTGAGTATACTTCTTTTTTTCTACTACATCTTCCAGAGTATTCCTCTTCTACCATCCCTTAATGGCTGTTACTCTTAGTGGATCCATTCAATCCATTCAGTCAAATACCCTCTTCCCATTTTATTGCTATTATTCATCAAATTTGTGTGGTATCTGTGAAGAATTGCCACCATGTAAATTTACAGATGACTCTATTAGCTGGATCACGATTTTTTCTTTTTATTTTATTTTTTGCCACCTACCTCCATATTCATAATGATGACTCCTTTAGTAATCTGACAACAGAATCCCTCATTTTCAAATCCATTTATCTCTTTTTTTCACCTTATTTCAGCTATACACTGAATAATATGGTTACATCTCATTTCAGTACTTTATGAACTGTATTGTCTTTAAGAAGTGGCTTAGTAAAGTGGCTAGCACACTGAACTTAGAGTCAGGAGGGTCTAAGTTCACATCTTACCTCAGACATTTGTTAGTCCTTTGGCCCCAGATAAGTCACAATCTCTTTCAGTCATTTTTCCCATCTGTAAAATGGAGTGAAAGTTACATCTACCTTAGAGGACAGTAAAGCTTAAATGCATAAAGTGTTTTAAAAATTAAAAGTTCTATGTCAATGTGAACCATTATTATTGTTACCCAGAATGTCATAAAGCTGTCTCTCACACTCTAATGTAGTTTCTATTCTCTAGATTCTCTTGAGCTCAGCAGCAATTCTCTTCTCACCAAAAAACCCAAAGAAGAGTTCAAAACATACAAAATTTGGATAAGCAACACAAGACCAAATCAGGTTAGCAGTGTCTTATTGTTGCTTTTCCATTTTAAAAATAGCTCTTTGTGAGAAAGTTCTAGGTTCCTGATTCCTACATGTTATTCCTTCTTACAAAAGCAACTAAGGATAGTCAACTTTACACTCATCCTGTCACTCAAAATTTCAATTCGCATACTTTTCCCCCAGGAATGAATTCTCTCTTTTACTCAGTCACTCTCTCAACTCAGTATTTTTAGGGATTACTTGATCAAATCTTACCAATTAATGAAATTAATTCCCATGCTCTCTATCCATTCCCCTTCCTTCACCATATTTAGGTTAGTTTCCAAACTAACTAAAAGAAGTCCTGAAGCTACTTAGTACCTGACACCCCTAAAGAAACTCAGGGAGTTGTAGAAAGCTCCAGGTTACCACATCCTTGTGTATGTAACTCTCTTCTTTGCTGACATCCTTAACTATTGTTAGTATCTATCCTATCAATAAAGCTATGTTGTTCTGCTTCTCCCTGGGAAGGTGTAGGGGACACAGCTGTCTCACTGACCTCAAACAAAGGACCATAACTTCATATCACATCACATATCACAGCTAAAAGTAAGAGCAGTCTGCTTAAATGTTTTCTGGCCCAGCACTTTCCCCATCCTCTATCTTTTACCCATACCTCATCAGAGTTCATTTCTCACTTTTACATTTCAAGCCTCCCCGATATCCTTCCTTTTAAGCTGAAAAATGATTTGCTTTTTCTCACACCATACCTCTCTTTGGGAAGATCACTTTTAGGACCCTCTGGCTATTTTGGAGGAATCAAAGGGATTGTCTTAACCCTATCTCTTTGACCCCGGTTTAGAGTGTAGAATTTTATTCATACCTCCCATTGAAGAGGAGTTAGTACCACCTAGAAAAATAGACTAAATATCCTGGATCCACCTTGTCAAAAGCATAACCCTAGTTCATCCTTGTATAGCCTTTCCTGAGACTTACAGCCTCTCTCTGATCCTTTATTGCTGTTTCCACTGTTTCTTCCCCACCAATTCTTCTCCATCTGCATCCCAGTTCCTGCAGTATTGGCAGACTAGGTGACCTGGACTTCCACATCAAAAGTACAAGCTGTGGCTTGCTCTCTGGTGCCTGCTAGAATGCCTGGCCATGCCAGCTGGCTCTCAGCTGTAGGCACTTTGGACTTGGTTGCCCATTCTTGAATTCCTGCCAAACCTTTGGATCATGTGCTAACCCTCTTCTCTCCTATTGTAGTCTTTCATCCATAGACAAATGTAGCTACTAGACCCCCTCAGTTTATTAGAGACAGATTACTCTGGGACTCAATTATAGACTCTCATAAGATTATCTTCTCTGAATCCACAAAGACACACACATATCTGAAGTCATACACTTGATCTAGAAAGTATTTCCTCTGCTTCATGTTCAGCATTGAGATTTCCTGTGTTCTAAGGGGATCCCCAAACATTTCTTCAAACACTTCAAAGCTCTAGTCGTTCTTCAGTAATAGCTTATGTTACTCCATTAGAGATATGGCACAGTCCACACTTACCAATTTACTTATATTTCAGGCAATAAAAATCTCTTAAACTGAAAATACAGTGGGAAGTTGTGCCTGTGTGCCTGGCTGATCTGCTAAGCTTCTTGAGTTCTGATATGTCTCAGCCCTCTGAGGAGTGGTCAGTGATGAGTTTGTGTTTTGGGGCCAGAAAGCTGCACCCTACTTCATTCCTATCAACGGGTACCCAGAGTTTTTGTGAGGAAAGTGCTACGCAAACCTCAAAGTGCTAAATCTATGTATAGATACACACAAATATGTACATATATAATACATATGTGACATTTGTTATTTTGTGTTCTTATCAATATTAATATTCTTTATTACTTGAAATCACTTCTCTTCCACCATTGTTTTTTAAAGGAAATTGTAGAGACTTTTAAAAGACTGAAATATGGGTGATAAGGTAAAGTAATCTGACACCCTCTTCTCCAATTAATAAAGAAAAAAAAAGTTCATGGCAGCAGCCTAAAGATATAACATTTATTGCTACTGTGGAAATTCCTACATGCCTCAACAACCAGGGAAACAAAATTACCATAAATTTGTTTTGTTCATATTTTGTCAGTACCTACATGTTGCTTCCTGTGAAAGAATGTAAACTCCTTGAGGGCAGGGATCTTTCTGTTTTTGTCTTTGCATCCCTGACAACTAGGAGAGTGTCCAACACATAAGAAATGCTTGCTGATTAATTAATTACCAGATCTCTAATGTCTTTTTTGACCTTCTGGTGGATGAGGAAAGGAGGAATCTGGAAACCTAAATCACAAAATTTAGCTGTCATCTGTCCAACCCAACATCAAAAGGAATCTATACTATATTCAATAAATAGTCACTGAGACTCAAGATCCCCAAGATCACATTCTGAGATGAGTTTTTCTATCTTTGAATAATTCTGATGCTTAGGAAACTTTCTCTAATATCAAGCCTACATTTGTCTCTTTGCAACTTCTGCCTATCATTCCCTGTATTGCCCTGAGTCCAAATGGAATCAATCTAATCTTATTTCCAAACGATGACCCTTTGAATACTTGAAGATAACCATCATATTCCCCATGTACCTCATTTTTCAAAGTTTAACTACACCATTTCTTTCAACCCTATTCTTACATGACTCATATGGACTCAAAGTTCTTCACTCTTTCCCTTTGTACATTCTCCAGCTTATCAACATCTTTCTGAGACTTAAAAGATAATGTTTTAAGTGTGGAATGAAATATAAGACAAGGCTAATATATATAGGACCTGAACCAAGCAATGAAAAAGGATATAAGTAGGAATGTTAGTTACTGGTAGGGAACACATATTAAGGATGCCTAATTTGAGGCAATTTGTAGAGGACCTTAGAACCGATTCCTTTAAAGCTGATTTCTTTATATTTGATATATTGAACAATGAAAGGGATAAAGAAACAACTCTATGCTAGAGATGAAGCACTGATAGGGACAAATCAGTAAGTGGAGTGATAGTATTGGACAGCATAGTTAAGATCAACAGAAATGGAACAGTTCTAGGAACTGGTAATAGGTAGGGAGGAACAAACTCCTTTGGTTACAATTCCGTTCTCTGGGCTTCTAAACGTTATTCTTTTCTCCTTTTTTTAGAAAGAAAAGAGTTGGGGAAGAAAGATCTTAGGTACATTCAGAAAAGCCAGCTGAAGTTCCCATGTGGGCAAGAAATCACAAAGGAAAGTAACTGGATAAGTTGAAAATGTTCAAGTAAGGCAGCATGCTTGAAAATAGTAATGGGAAAGAAAATTATAAATTAAGTGTTTTGGGGGGGGGCACAGAAAGAAGCTCAGCCCTGCCCCTGAGACACAATCCACATTTTGTAGATTGTATGCAGAAGGAGCTTATTTCTTCCCAAATGTTGAAGCTAATTTTGACAAATGCCTACTCCAATAAGACATTAAAATCTATAATAGGAACACACGGATTGCTACCCAGTTGATAGTTTTCAAAAGAAAAGGCCATATGTTATGTGTTATGATGTTCCAAACACTGTCAGTGACATGCCGGCATGTCTGCTTATCATTCCTGATCGTACTTTGAAAGAATAAAAGGTAATGGCTCCCACCCCAATATCTTACAGCACTTTGGAACTCTTCATTCCCCCATCATTTTGTGAGGTTAGGTGCTAGTTGAGGTTAATAAAGAACACCAATCGCCATGGCTTAAAATGGAAAACAAAAATTCCTGGGAATGGATTTAGAGATTAAAAGTTATTATTCTTTATTAAGAATGATGAGGGATACAAAAGTTAGGTAATATTTATTATTTTCCCCTTTTCCCCTTTGCCTAGCACAGAAATAGAATTAAAGTACAAAGGTCTTTCTCAAAGACATATTCATAAAGATTTATTCCAGGTCTGCTAATTTCACTTAACCAAGTCATTCACTTTATTCAATCCATTATCTATTATATGCTTAACAATTTGCTACTATGTGTGTGGGGGGCGGGGGGGGGGGGCCGGGGAGTGAAACCTCAGTCAGGAAGGGATTCATCAATTAACAACCATTTATTAGGGACCTGTTTTGTACCAGGTCCTGTATTAGAAACTAGGGATACAAACACTGAAATGGAAAATTTTCTGCTCTAAAAGAGTTTACATTCTATTTGGGGAGCTAGCATGCACACAAGCAGACACAGAATAAATTTATGGTAATTTGGGGTGAGAACAGACTGTGACAAGCTCATTTGGGAGAGAGAACTTGTTCTTTTGAAGGAAACTAGGGTTACTTAGAAGCTAGATTGAGAACTGAATTTATTCCAGGCATGGAGGACAGCTTGTGCAAAGACATAGAGATGGGAGACAGAATGTCATGTATGAGAATCAGTAAGTCATTTTGGCTAGACCCCAGAATGCATGAAGAGGAATGGTGTATAATTAAACCAGAAATGTAGGCTGTAGTCATTTTATGAAGGGCTTTCAGTGTCAAATAGGGAAGTCTGTCTTTTCTTCTAAAGGCAATGTTGTTATTAATTTGTTGTTATTGTTGAGTCATTTCAGTTGTGTTCAACTCTGTGACCTCATATGGAGTCTTCTTGGTAAAGATACTGAAGTGGTACACCATTTCTGTATTTTATTTTTACAGATGAGGAAAGTTAAGTGAGTTAAGTTGAGTTTTTAGTTGAAAAGTGTCTGAGGACTGATTTGAAGTCTTCCTGAGTCCAAGCCCAGTGTTCTATCTACCATACTACCTAGTGTCTTGGCAATAGAGAGCCACTAAAACTCAGCCAGACAGTTATAAACTTTGTGATTTAGGGGGAAGACCCTTAACTTTTCTGAAACTCAGTTCCTTCAAATGTAAAATAATATAATTTACATTTCTTACTCCACAGGATTATAGCATGAAAAGAATTTTGTAAAGCAGAAGAGTTACATTTCCAAAATATAAAGAGAATTGACTGTAATTTATAAGAAATCAAGCCATTCTCCAACTGATAAATAGTCAAAGGATATGAACAGACGATTTTCAAATGAAGAAATTGAAACTATTTCTAGTCATATGAAAAGATGCTCTAAATCACTATTGATCAGAGAAATGCAAATTAAAACAACTCTGAGGTACCATTACACACCTGTCAGATTGGCTAGGATGACAAGAAAAAATAATGACGAATGTTGGAGGGGATGTGGGAAAATTGAGACAGTGATGCATTGTTGGTGGAGTTGTGAAGTGATCCAATCATTCTGAAGAGCAATTTGGAACTCTACTCAAAAAGTCATCAAACTGTGCATATCCTTAGATCCAGCAATGTTACTACTGGGATTATATCCCAAAGATATCTTAAAGGAGGGAAAGGGACCCACATGTGCAAAAATGTTTGTGGCAGCCCTCTTTGTAGTGGCAAGAAACTGGAAGCTGAGTGGATGCCTATCAATTGGAGAATGGCTGAATAAATTGTGGTATATGAATATTATGGAATATTATTGTTCTGTAATAAATTGTAGTGTCCTCTGAAGGTTGGTTTTCTGAAGGTCTTGGAGAAGCCTTTGTTTCTGCAGAGCAATCACCACGAGAATAGCCAAGTGTTAAAGTCCCAATTCTTTATTGTCTCCTTCAAAGTCTCCTTGCCTGGGGCTTTAGCTAGCTTTCTGGAGGTCCTTCAGACAGCCTTGGTCTCAGTGGAGGAAATGCAGGAGGCCAGCCACAGTGGTGCTATGAAATGAAGTGAATCTCTCTCTGAATCCCAGGGCTTGTGCTTCAGCCTCCAGCCACCACAAAGGTGGATGATGGAATGATTCTGTCTCTGAGTCTCAGGGCTGTTTGTTCCAGCTTATATGCTGTACACTGAGTATAAACCAATCATTATATCACTAGGTAACCATTATTTGTTGTAAGATTAAATCAACCATACTGAACTAAAGAACTATTAAGCACCATGAACTAGATAACCATTGTTTCATCAGTTCCACTGAGTTAGCACCTTGTAAGACTTCTTGTTTCAAGTTCAGAGTTCTGGCCCATAATAATAAATGACCAGCAGGATAAATACAGAGAGGCCCAGGGAGACTTACATGAACTGATGCTGAGTGAAATGAGCAGAACCAAGAGATCATTGTACACTTCAACAACAATACTACATGATGATCAATTCTGATGGACGAGGCCCTCTCCAACAATGAGAGGATCCAAATCAGTTCCATTTGATGAGTAATGAACAGAACCAGCTACACCCAGCAAAAGAACACTGGGAAATGAGTATGGACCACAACATAGCATTTATACTCTTTCTGTAATCTACTTGCATTTTTGTTTTTCTTTCCAGGTTATTTTTTACCTTCTTTCTAAATCCGATTTTTTTCTTGTGCAAGATAACTGTATAAATATGTATACATATGTTGTATTTAACATTTAACATGTTATGTGCCTACCTCCCATCTAGGGGAGGGGGTGGAGGGAGGGAGGAGAAAAGTTGGAACAGAAGTTTTTGCAAGGATCAATATTGAAAAATTACCCATGCATATGTTTAGTCAATAAAAAAGCTATAATAAAAAATTTAATATAAAAAATCAAAAGAGTTATAAGCAGGAGAATAACATAGCCAGATTTGTGTTTTAGGGATATTATTATGTCAGCTGTGTGGATTAGAGAGAAGAGACACTTCAATCAGGGAGAAAACTTAGACAGCTATTGGTCCTGAAACAAGGGCAATGACCATGTGATTTGAAAGGAGGGAAACAGCTGGGAAGAGATATTTCAGAAGAAGAGTTGACAAGACTTGATAATCGACTGGCTATGTAGGAAGAGGGAAGGTAAAGAACTGAAGATTACCCTGAGTTTGTGAACTTGGATTACTGAAAAAATGGTTGTGCTTTAAATCAGAACAGTTCCTCAATTTTCAGTTTTCTAATAATCTCAACTCTATTTGCTTTTTTCATGCCTCTATCTATCCCAAATGGATTATTGTGAGTTTCAGATTCTCCTGGCCCATGTGGGAATTAATCTTTTTTTTCCCCTGTTAAGGTCACAGAGTCATAGAGTTTTAAAGGGTTTTAATTAGTTCAATTTTGCCTGATAGATGAATCTGATGTATGATATTCCATATGAAAAAGTGATTCAGTCATTATGAAAGAATGCTTCTGACTTAGAGTCAGAAGACAGGATTCAAGTCCTAGTTCAGACAATTAAACACTTTGTGATTTTGGAGGAAGACCCTTAATTTTTCTGAAACTGTAAAATAGGAACAAGATTTATGTTTCTTACTTCACAGAATTGTAGTGTGAAGCTTTGTGAATTATAAAGCATTGTATTGAAAAGATTAATCATTATAAGGCAAGACTGGGATTTTTCAAGAGTAGCTTTACTAGAAAATAAAAGGAAAAGCATGAAAACATATTGATATCACTTCAAATTCAGTATTCTTATCACCTGTGTAATTCTGGATGATAAATTATATCATAGATATAGAGCTAAAAGTCCATGTAATCTTATTTTATAAATAAGGAAATTGAGATACAGACATTTTAAGTGACTTGCTCAAGGTCACACATGTAGTAAGAGACAGAGGCTAAGTTTGAACTCAAATTCTTGAACTCCAAATCTCAGGTTCTTTTCATCTTGCCAAATTGTTTCTTTTACCAGATTCTCTTATTTAAATTCTGTGTTCTACTTGAAAATAATCTAATCTATAGCAAAAATCATAGCTAATTCAATTAAAAGTCAATGAAACCATCCTTTCTCTCATCCTTATCAAGACTATACAAGAATAAAGTCTACACTCTATCTCATATTCACAGGTCACTTCCTGGTCACATTTCTGTCTCTTTTATACTTAATTTAATAAACTGAGTAGAATAAACTTGGAGAAATTACTATGAAACTGATACATGCTTTGGTCAGAAATTCTAATCTTATTGTAGATTGCATCCAAATCTTTCTCCACCAAAATAAGTTTTCCTCTCCAGTTACAGGGTTATCCATCGTTTGGAGTAAGAAAACACCAGAGGCAACCACCCTCATCATTTCCTCTAATCTGCCCATAATCATGTCAGAGAATGAGCCAAGGTTTATGCAGGGTCTGATGACTCCTGTTTAAATCAGTAAAGCCACTCATTCTAGCCTAAAATATCTGGATCCCAGAACATGACCATGGAATGTCTACAAGGACTCCTCTCTGCCTGCCAAGTCTTGAATCCCTACATTCCTCTTCCAGATTAAATTTGCCCTACTTGTGCTCCTCCAGCCTAAGCTATAAGGGCTCCCACATCACATATACTGTATTTTTTTGTGGTCCTTCCCTGCCCAACTTGGGCACCTGTTCAAAGACATGCGGCTGCCTAGCTCCAGTATTTCTTGGCAGGAGAGATGAATTGTGGAAAAGCAGCACTTCCAACCGATGGATCCCACCACAGAAAAGCAGGAAGTCTAATTTCCGAAGTCTGTCTCAAAAGAGCAGTCACTTCCCACCTACCATGCAGAGTCTTTAGTAGTCATTTTTGTCTTGCTCAGACCACATTAGACTGGGATTGGGCCAAGGTAAGCCTGAGGGGTATACTACTATAGCAATGTAAATGGAAAGAACAACAAAACAATAAAACCTGATTTCTGTGAAACTATAATGCCCACTCTAATCCCCAAAGAATAGTTATGAGAAAACACTTTCCTGTCTTTGCAAGATGATTCTTGGATGTTGATCATTGAATAAAATGTCTTATTTGATTAATAAGATGGTTTATTGAATTTTAAAAAAAAATCTTTCATGGGAGTTGATATTTATGGAAGGACCAGTACCTTTGGAAGTGCCTACATTATAAGTTGTCATGGTTCATTTCAATATCATCATGGATAAATGATCTGAAAAGGAGAGAACGTGAAACTGGAAAATCCTAGACAACCTGGGAATGGGAAAATTTCATCAAAAGGAAAAAAACAAATGAGAATATTAAAGATATACTTTGTGAACTTCATTGTATTGCCAAGAATTAACCTTGCCATGAAGTTCCCTCCATGACCTTAAGTCTGAGCCATACCTTCTCCTCTCATGCTTAAACCACTGATATATTCCAAGTCAAGTCAAATCAATGAAAGTTAATAAATGTCCATCAAATGCTAGTCACTGCGCTAAGTGTTAAGAATACAAAGAAAGGCAAAAGATAGTCTTTGTCTGAAGGAGTCCATTGTTGTACTTGTAAAAGAAAACTCCTTCAAAAGGATGCCAATGAGGCATTTAGTGGAGAGAAAAGAACAGAAGGAAGATCAAACAAGTAGGATAGCCTTGAAACCTAGTCTGTGAAACTTACAATGTCCTTTTAAAACTATAGTTATTAGAACAAATCAATTAAATAACAGCATTTATTCAGCACTTATTATGCACTACGGGCCACACTAGCTGCTATGGATGCAAAGAAAAAGTAAAAACAATTCCTGATCCAACAAGCTTACATTCTTTTTTCCAATCGATTCAACAAACATTTATTCATTTTACAATTGTCAACTAAAACCCAAGAGGGTAAATGTTTTTGTCATAGTCACATAGCTTATTAGTGATAGAAATAAGACTAAAACCCAGGTTTCTTGAATTATTATCTAATATTATCATTGAGTTAATACTAGAAGGAATTTTGACAGACATTTAGTTCATTCCCCCTTTATTTTACAGGTAAGGAAACTGGAGACTAGAGAGTCTAAGTGACCTTCCCAAAGTCGCACTGCCAGTAAGTGACAGTCAGGATTAAAATCAGGTTCTCTACTCCACATCTAGCACACTTTCCTTTTCCCTAACACCAAGTCACTCTTTTTATGTATTTTTTCCTTCTGCTCCTTTGATTTATCTAATACTAAATCTATTCATTTCAATATGTTTCTCCTCCTTTTAAAAATCATTCTTCTCAATCAAGACTTGTATTCAGGTCCCAGTTTTGTCATTAACAAATATAAAATTTCTTAATCTCTCCTCATCTCATTGTCTACATCTGCACAATAATCATAAGGTTGTTGTGAGGATCAAATATGATAGAGAGTGTAATGTTCTTTGTGTACAATGCCACAGTCATGTTTATATGATACACATAAAGTGGATGCAGGTGAACCTCATAGAATAAGGTACTAGCAATTGGCAGCTAGTTGATTCAATAGAGAGAACTGAGCCTGAAGTCAGGAATAGTTGAGTTCAAAACCAACTTCAGACACTTAGTAGCTTTGTGACCTTCAGCAAGTCACTTAACCCTGGGGACCTCAGTTTCCTCATCTATAAAATGAGCTAGAGAAAATGGCAAACTGCTCTAGTATTTTTACCAAGAAAACTCCAAATGGAAGTAAGATGTGACTGAAAACAACCAGAGCACAACTTGGATTGTCCATTTGCAATGCTTGACATTTGCTACATGACTGATTCACCTCCTTTTCCACACACACACACACACACACACACACACACACACACACACACACACACACATATATATTCCTTTTTTAAAATACACAATTCTGAGCCCTTTGACTTTCCTTAACTTCCATTGACATCTTCAATCCATTCTCAGCTTTAGCATACCCAATAGTTTTTTTTATAGGCCTATTATACATATACAATTAAGCCCCTTAGACTTGCTTACATTTTCTATATATTTTTTTAGAAATCTAAGTTTAAGGGAAAATTCTCTACAGTTCCACATGGGTCTTTTCAGACAAATTTCATTTTTCCCTTCTCATGAGAATTTTTCATTTTATTTATTTCATTCTTGAGCATCTTCTACTCACAGGGGTTGTCTATAGCATTTTAATTAAGTCAATAAGTATTTATTAAGTTCCTACTAGGTGCCAAGTACAAGTGATACAAAGAAAGACAAAAACAAAGCAAAACAAATTCAGCCCCTACTCCAAAGCAATTAACTGTCTAATGGGGGAGATAACACAAAATAATTATGTAAAAACAGGATATATATAGGATAAATTGGAAATAATCTCAGAGGAAAGCCATTAAGATTAAAAAGGATTGTTTTCTTTTTAACAAAATGTAAGTCTTTAATTTAATAGATCTTTAAGGAAATCAAGGAAGCCAAGAGATAGAAACAAAGAGGGATAGAATTACAAGAATGAAGCATAGACAGTGGAAATGCACAAATTTGGGAGATAAAAGTCTTGACCAAGGAACAGCAAGAAGGCCAATGTCACCTAAGCACAGAGTATGTGGCCCAGGAATAAGTTATAAGAAGACTGGAGAGGTAGGAAGCACAAGATTTGTGAAAGGTTTTTAAAGACAAACAGGATTTTATATTTGATCCTGGAGATAATAGGGAACTACTGGAGGTAATGGAGTAGAGGGGTGACACAGTCAATCTTGTACTTGAAGAAGATCCCCTTATTAAATAAGTGAAGAATGGGCTAGAATGGGGAGAGACTTAAAGCAAAAATTCCAATTAAAAAGCTATTGCAATAGTAGTAGTGGGAAGTAGTAATGGCTACACTAGGGGAATAACTAGAGTAGATCCATACTAGTGTCAGAGGAGAGAAGTAGGGAATATATGAGAGATATTAAGGAGAAACAATAAGACTTGGTAACTGATTAGATATGGGGGAGAGGGTTATAAAGAGAGTAAGAAGTTGAGGATGATACCTACATTGTGAGACTGGTTAACTGGGAGGAAGATGGTACCCTCAATAATAAAAGAGAAATTAGAAAGGGAAAATCAGGGAGGGGAGAGGTAGAGTTCAATTTGGAATATTTTGCAGTTGAGATATTTTCAAGACATCTAGTTCCAAAGGTCCAAAAGGCAGTTGGTGATGTGAGACAGAAGTTCAAGAGAGAAATTAGGACTAGGTAAATAGAGCTGTGAATTATCTATATGGAAATGATCATTGAATCCATAGAAGTTGATGAGATCACCAAATGAAATAGAATAGAGGGTTAAGCAAAAAGAGCCCAGGAAACAGCCTGTGGAATACCCATAGTTAGTGGGCCTGACCTGGGTGAAAATATAGTAAAAGATTCAAAAGGGGTCAGAGAGGTAGAAGGGCAGCCAAGAGAGAGCAGTGCTCATGAAAGCCTAGAGAAAAGAGAGTATCACTGAGAAACAAAAGGTGATTAATAATGTCAAATGTTGCAGAGAGGTGAAGAAAAATAAGAATTAAAGAAAGGCCATTGGATTTGGAAAATAAAGGATCATTAGTAACCATGGAGAGAGCATTTTCAGTTGAATTATTAGGTCAGAAGACAGATTTCAGAGAGTTACAAAGAGGGTGAAAGAAAAAGAAGTGGAAGCACCAATAGTAGATAACCTTCTCAAGAAGTTTAGCCACATAATTCCAATAGATTTGTGATGGGAAGAGCCATTTTCATCCACAGAGAGAACTATGGAGACTGAATATGGATCATAGCATATTTTTTTCTTTCTTTCACCTTTTGATTTGATTTTTCTTGTACAGTATGACAAATATGTAAATATATTTAGAATATTTGCACATAGCAAGATAATTATACAAATATGTTTACATATATTGGATTTAACATATTTTAACATGTATAACACATATGAATATATAACATATATTGGATTACTTGTCATCTAGGGGAGGAGGTGGGGAGAAGGAATGGAAAACTTGCAACACAAGGTTATGCAAGGATCAGTGTTGAAAAATTATCCATGTATATGTTTTGAAAATAAAAATCTTTAATAAAAAAAGAAGATTTGTATAGGTTTAACCTATATTGGATTGCTTGTTGTCTATGGGAGGGGATGAAAGGAGGAAAGGAGAAAAAGTTGGAACGAGGTTTTGCAAAGTGAATATTGAAAATATTTTTGCATAGTTTGGTTTTTAAAAATGGCTATTAAAATGGAAAGAAAAAAAAGAAGTTTAGCCACAGAAAAGAAAATGACATCATGGTAAAGAAAAGCCAGTGACTTGCCTAAGCTTTCCCCAAACACCTTTAAATAATGCCAAAAATAATTCCTAGGGTAGCAGAACCCACAAAAGTACAGAGTGAAATAATTATCCACCCAAAGACAACTTAGAAGTCCACCACATCTGGATGAGAGTGGAACATGGTTCAGGGCAAACTATAACAGAACAATTCCAGCCTCAACAAACCAGGAACATGTCTTGGGAATTACTAAGTCAGCAACAGTAGCAACCACTTCCAGAGCTTTCATCCCATAGACAATAAGAGAGTCAAATAACTGATCAGGAGATTACAGGGTCTCTTTGCTAGTGCTGAAACAGAACTCTGATTCTTTGCCCATACTTTGATGAGGGTCATAGTCCTGGATGGCAGTCCCAGAACAAGGAGGAGCATCACAGACATCACAGTTTGTGACCACAGGGGAACAGTGAGATTAAGAATCCTTCTCACAATTCCAGGCAGAAAAGAGTGTTTGTGGTCACTCACAGACCACAGAACACTCAAGAGAGTAGTAAACACACCTCTCCTTAGATCATACCACCTTGGAAGAACTGAGACCTTACAGATCCCTAGAATATTTTTGAAAACAACTGAACAAAACCCCTGAAGTCTGAAACAATGCACAATCCACTCTGGAAACAGAGACCTATTTTAACAAAAAGTTAAAAGCCAAGAAATAGGTTGGGGAAATGAGCAAATAACAGAAAATAATTCTGACCATAGAAAGTTACTATGATGGCAAAGAAGATCAAAACACACACTCAGAAGAAGATAACAAAGTTGAAACTCTTACATCCAAAGTTTCCAAGAAAAATATGAATTTGTCTCAGACCGTGGAAGAATTAAAAAAAAAAAGTTTTGAAAGTCAAGTAAGAGAGGTAGAGGAAGAACTGGGGAGAGAGAGTGATGCATGAAAATCATGAAAAACAAGTTAACAAATTAGTAAAGAAGACAAAAAATACCAAAGAAAATAACACTTTGTAAAACAAAAGTTTGTCTGAAGCCAAATGGTCAAAAGATGTGCAAAAAAAAAGTCAATAAGGAGAAGAATGCCTTTAAAAAGCAGAATTGGCCAAATGGAAAAAAAGAGGCACAAAAATTCACCAAGGAATAAAAACTTCCCTAAAAATAGAATTGACCAACTTAAAAGGAGGTATGAAAGCTCACTGAAAAAAATAATTCCTTAAAATTTAGAATTGAACAAATGAAACCTAATGAATTTCTGAGAAATTAAGAAATCTTAAAAATAAAACCAAAAGAATGAAAAAAGGATACAATGTAAAATATCTTACTGGAAAAACAACTGACTTGGAAAATAGATCCAGGAGAGAGAATATAAAAATCATTAGACTACCTGAAAACTATTTTTTTAAAAAAGAGCCAAGACATCATCTTTCAAGAAATTATCAGGGAAAATGGCCTTGATATTCTAAAACTAGTAGGTAAAATAGAAATTGAAATAATCCATTCATCAACTCCTGAGAGAAATCCCAAAATAGAAATTTCCAGGAACAGCCAAATTTCAAAGTTTGCAGGTCAAGGAAAAAAAATATTACAAACACCCAGAAAAAAACCAATTTAAATATTGTGGACCCACAATCAAGATTTAGCAGCTTCTACATTAAAAAATCAGAGAGTTTAGAATATGATACTCCAGAGGGAAGATAATAAATGTTGGAAGGGATATGGGGAAAATTATACATTAACCAGATATTGTTGAAATTGTGAACTGACTTAATCATTCCATAGAGCAATCTAGAATTATGCCCAAAATTGACCTAGCAATACCACTACTAGTTCTATATCCCCAAAAAAGTTAAAAAAAATTAAAAAGACATATATGTACAAAAATATTTGTAGCAGCTCTTTTTTTTGGTGGAAAAGAATTTGAAATTGAGGAATGGCTGAATAAATTGTGATATATGATTATGATGGAATATTTATTGTGCTGTAAGCAAGGTTGTTTTCAGAAAAACCCGAAAGATTTCATGAGTTAGTACAAAGTAAAATTTACTATATACAAAAGTAACAGTAATAGTGTAAGATGAAATCAGTTGTAAATGATTTGTTTATTCTTAGCAATACAATGATTCAAGACAACTTTGAAGTACTTATGATGAAAAATGCTAAACACCCCCAGAGAAAGAAC
Source organism: Sminthopsis crassicaudata (assembly GCF_048593235.1). Lineage (NCBI taxonomy): Eukaryota > Metazoa > Chordata > Mammalia > Dasyuromorphia > Dasyuridae > Sminthopsis > Sminthopsis crassicaudata. The sequence continues at coordinate 381,126,190 of NC_133620.1, read as the reverse complement.
TGGGGGAATACAGTTTAAAGTATGCTTTTTTATTTTCTCTATTTTTCCCAAGGTGATGTTGTTGGATTTTTTTTTCATTTTCAGTCTATATTTTCTTTCACAATATGACAAATATGGATATGTTTTGCATGACTACGCATGTATAACCTATATAAAAGTGCTTGCCTTCTAAATGGGGGCAGGGCGGGGAGAAAAGAAGGGAGAGAATTTGAAACTCAACATTTTAAAAATGAATTTCAAAAGTTGTTTTTACATATAAATGGGGAAAATAGAATATAAAACAAATTCAAAAATAAATAAAAATACAAAAAAGAAAAGTGAACATGAAAAAAATATTATCTCATAAAAAAGAAATTTAGCCATAAATGGGAAGAGAGATATAAGATAATAAGTAGCAGGAGAGATATAGGATAAATAGACAAATCAGGTGAGATTTTGGAGGAGGTATGAATGTGATCACAGGCAGCAGGGAAACAGTCAATATATTGAAAATAAGTGAGAGAATGGGAATAAAAGAAGCAGCAATATGAGATGGAATATAATGGAATAATACTTATCTTTCCTCTGATGCCTTTGAAGTCTGGTTTCCCAGAATCATAGGGTCAGACTATACCTGGATTTCCCCTTCTCAATCCTCTTACTTCATCAGTGTTGACCTTCATCTGTTCTTTGTACAGTTGAAATGCTTCTTTTATAACTCTTTAGCCCTTTAGCTGCAAGAATATCTTTCCATTAAAGTAGATGATTTGTCCTCTTTCTTTTTCAAAAACTGTAATTTTAAGGAAATTATCCTCTTGTGAGAGGTCCAGTGCTCAAATCCTCAAACTCTGGGTGTCTTGGGAATCCTCAAACTGAGGATAAATTTAAACAGAAAAAAATGTTTGTTTAGAAACTCTGTTCTCTGACCTAGGCTTAGAAAAAGAAAGGAAAAGGTAGAAAAAAATTGTCAGGAACTGGAGGTCCAGAAATTTAATTCTCAGTCTTATCACATTCAAGCCACCATTTTCTGCCCCTAGGAAGAAAGGAGGAGTAGAGCTCTATCTCTTCTTTTACTCATTTAAAAAAAAATGGTTCCTAGCCAAATCATTTCATATCTCATCTTTATAGAGAAACGGGAAACTATTTTAGTTAGTCAATCAATGTGAGTCTCATTTTGGAGGGAGTCTCAGGTTTGAGGAACCAATTAATCATCACTGGTCTTCTAATCAATCTCCCTTATGCAAGGAAGTAGAAATATATATATATATATATATATATCTTGTTCTGAGAATACAGAACAGAAGTTCCTTCCTAGAATGAAGTAACAAAAGATTAATTGGAAAGGGTGAGAAGACAATAAAAAGAGGGAAAAGAAGGCTAGACATTTTGATTTAATCTAAGAGGCAATGGCATGCCACATTATACTGTGAAGCAGAGAGATAATAGTATGAAAATTGTATTAAAGGAAAATAATTCAAGCAATTGCATTTAAGATGGGTTAAAACAGAAGAAGCTGGAGATACGGAGTCCAAACAAAGTGAAAGTTGCTATAATCTTCCTTATAGTCCTCCACCCTGACCATCTTCTTGCCAGTCCTCCTGCTGTTCTGTCATGATTACCAGATCTCCAGAAACAGCATCCTGGATGATATAAACCAATAATCTTTGGAATTCCTGTTCTGGGACAGACTTGTTCTAACCAGTGAGTCAGTGAGCACAAACTTGCATTATCCATTATTTGTAATATACTCCTCAGACTACTAGACCACACTGCTGCCATCCATCTTCATCATTTTCTTGTTATTTGTTCTGCTGCTCTATTGGTAGCATTCTCTTCTCTGACTCCACTTTTAGCTCTGGAAACCATAATTAAATCAATGTGATCATTGTATTTACAAAAGGCCTAACAATTGATTTCCCTCTGATTTTACCTACCATTCAATGAAGTAAATAATTGGTGCAGTGGGTAGAGTATTGGGCCTGGAGTCAGAAGGACCTTAGTCAAAATCTGGCCTCGGACACTTACTAGCTACGTGATCTTAGGCAAGTCACTTAATCTCCATTTACCTTAGTGTCTTCAACTGTAAAATTGGGATAATAGTGCCTACCTCCCAGATTATTGTCAGGATAAAATGAGATAATATTTGTAAAGTACTTAGCACATTTCTTGTACATAGTAAGTACTTAATAATAAATGCTTGTTACTTTTTTCCTTTCTTTTTTGCTTCCTTCCTTCCATTCTCTATCACAGTCAGCAAGCACTATAATACTCCTCTCTGTTCTTTATTCCCTTTTATATGTTGTTATCTCATTATTAAAATGTAAGTTTCTGATAACAGTAGCTATCTTGCTTTTTGTATTTATATTCCTTATACTTATAGAATGTATCCCATAGTATGAGCTAGATAAGATGTTCCCATTAGTTCATGACTAAAATATCAGCCCAGACACTTTCTTATAATAGGAATAGAAGGGGAATCATTACTGTGTGTGAAGCATCTGCTTTCCAATGTTTTTTTCTCTATTCCTCCCAAAATCTCACATCCTTTGGAAGGCTGACAGAACCCCATTTCCCCTGAATATGATATTAAGTTTAAAGAAAAAAGAGCTTCCATTGCCACCTTCCTGTATCTATGGACATGTACATTTCATATGTTAACTTGGTTAGTTTTATCCATACAGTAGTTGTTGGATATAGAGATTCCTAAATTAAAATGTTTTGTATCAAAGTCAAAATTCCCTGTTCTTCATCTTTGTCCAAGATGGACAATAAGCATTTAATTTATAGAATGCCCGAATCAGCTTAAAGAGTCAGATGCCATATATTTTTTACCATGTTTAACATATATTGTATTACTTACCATCGAGGGGAGGGGTGGAAGGGGGAGAAATTGGAACACAAGGTTTTGCAAGGATTAATGTTGAAAAATTATCAATGCATATGTGTTGAAAATAAAGAGCTTTAATTAAGAAAAAGAGTAAGATACTAGCAGGTCTAGGCAGTGGGGAACCTGGAGAATTATGGCTATGGTTCAAAATTACCTAGTCGTGCAATGGTTATGAAAGCTGTTCACATTTTCACTGTGCCTCTTACTGAAGAGGGAGACCTTAGATTGAACTTCCCCAGATCTCTTCTAGGTCTCTTAGATATCTCTTAGAAATTAGCAGCACCAGCAGTGGTAGCTGCAGAAGTCAGAGTTTATAAACTCAAGTGGTTTATGGATCTGGATGGCAGCAAAGGGTGACCACTCATTGATAACGCTCCAGCTTGGTGCTCTGTAAGTGCCTTCTCTCTAAGGAAATGTTTGGGAAAAGACTGAAGTGACAAAGTGGTTTGATTAATCCGGGTTGAGTTTAGATTTGAACATGTAGAACTCTGATCTCCTAATGTGTATTTCAATGACTTTCACTTCATTTCAAAATAGGATGACTTTTGGCCTCGGCTATTAGCAGAGCAGCAACAATTTTGAGATAGCTTAATCTTCTTTCTGTCTGTTAGCCTGCCAGGGTCAGGACCCCTGGACCACCACCAAGTGTCCAGTGACATGCAATTTTAATGTCGACAGAGTGTCTCTCATTGAAGTAGCATCCTTCTTTATCCAGCACAGAGATGTAAGGGCAGCCATCCTTACACAGGCTCCAGGCACAGAGAAAGTTTACATGTACCCACAGACAGCCCACATCCTGGACTCCTTGCGTTCTGCACCAGGACCACTTTACAACTGATTAACCATTATGTAGCTTGATGAATACCTTTTGTTTTCTACAGACAACAGGGAAGAAAGACATTGATCTACTGTAATACCTGCAAGTTTGGAGATCCAAATGAACAAATCTTTATTAGAGAGTGTTATTCTTCTCTTGGTAGCAACCTTCCTGTCCCGTGGCAAAGAAAGTCCTATCTGGGAATAGTTAAGAGGGTGTACTAGCTTTTGCTGAGCTATTCAAAATCTATTTCAGCAGATATATATATATATATATATATATATATACATCCAGGTGATATAGATAAAGGGATTAAGCTGAAGCCTGGGCTGAAGGAAAGCAATAGAGTTCGACTGAAGTTTTAATTCTTCAAGCTTGGCCAAGTAATTTGAGAATGAATAAAAGATTCCTCATAAAGGCAACAATGTGAGATGAAGAACAGTGAATGTGTTTAATAATTCATAAGAAAAAATTTATAGAATATACTGGTGACCTCTGATGTCTATATATAAATGTGGAGGATATGAATAAAGAACAAACAAAAATGATAAATTAAACAGGAAGCAGGTAAAAAAAAGTTTCCTATGTATTGGGATTCAATGGAACATAACCAGGAGTGTGTTGGTAAATGTTTAACAATCAGTTCTTTGTGAAAAAAGTTTATACTATACTCTTTTAAGTTAAATTCACTTTATTAACAATTTCTCCATCACTTTCTTAGGTCGACATAATCAACAAAACAATAAATTTAATAGAATGTAACCAGGAGTGTACTGGTAAATTTTTAACAATCAGTTCTTCCTGGAAAAAAAGTTCACACTATACTCTTTTAAGTTAAATCTGCTTTATTAACAATTTCTCCATCATTTTCTTTGTTCTAGATAATAACAAAACAATAAATCAAGCCTTGATTTGTAACCTTTCCTGATTTCCAAGATATAAATAATCATATTGCAAATTTAACAATCAGTTCTCAACAACCAGTTCAAGCTGGGCCTAGCATACTTCTGGATTCAATCCATTAATAGAACATGGCCTTAAATCATAGGATCACAGATTTAAAACTGGAAGGATTTTTCAAGATCATTTCATCCAACTCTTTATTTTATAAATGAGGAAACTAAGGCCTAGTGATATTTAATTGCTTCCCTAGAGTCACATAGCTAGTAAACGACAAAGTATGAATTTAAACTCAGACCCTGTGCTTCCAAATCCAGTACTCTAAAATGATATTCCATATTTAAAAGAAATAAATTATATAAAAATGGAACAGCTCTATGAACTATGTAAATACAAAGTATATAAAGATTAGATGGATGATAATATCAGAGAGAAAGCATTGAACTCAAGAGGAGGTTTAATTGTCTCTCTTTGTTCAGTCATTATAGTCATGTCCAACTCTTGTGACCTCCTTTGGAAGTTTTCTTGGTAAAGATAATGGAGTGGTTTGCCATTTTATAGATGGGAAAACTGAGGTAGATAGGGTTAAGTCATTTGTCCAGGTTCACACAGCTAATAAGTATCTGAGCCTAGATTTGAACTGAGGTCTTCTCAACTCCAGGCCTAGAGTCAGTTGCCCTGTTTCTTTTATTAGCCCCTTTCTGTAATTTCAACTGCTAAACTGGGAAAAAATCAATTGATCCAAATCTATTGATCAATTTCTCCTCTTCCCTTCACCCAAATGCAATTTTATATATAATCAATGCTATTCTGCTGCCTTTTAATCTAATCTTTTCCTTTTAAATAAGGCATTTCCTTCCATAACCATATTTAATCGAAAGTCATATACTTCATCAATGAGATTAAATTACTTTTTGTTTTCAGATCTCTAGTTTACCTATACTTTTCTTAGATCATTTGTTTTTTTGTTGCCATTCTTCTTGGATTTTATTTCCTGAAAAGTTCTTGTCCTCTGAGCTGGTATTCTTTTTCCTCTTTTAGAACTGTGTGGCGTCTGACTTGATAGAAATATGGTCAATCTTCTCTCTCAATTTAAAATCTTCAAACAGGACTAAAAGTCTCTGAGTAAATACATTTGCAGCATATTACTTGGCATATACTCTCACAATGGCACATTTCAGGGGTGGGTTGGTTCCTCAGAGAGTGACTGCTATTTTAGATTTTAGGGTACCCTATGGGTGACTACTTCTAATTCTATAGCTCATGAACCCACATAAATGTCTTTCCCAAGAATAATCAGGCAGTAGATACAATTAAGTTATTCACACAGGAATTTACCAAAATGTTAAAAGGAGAAATATCTAACTATAGCTACAGATACAGCTGCAGATATAGATGATATAGATAAATTATTTTCTATTAGGTTTTCTCAGATTTCTTGGGAACTTTCCCAAACTTCTCAATGTAGAGTGCTGTGATTGTTCTACAATCAGTAAAGGCCTGTCAAAGCCCTAACACTAACAAAAGACATAATTCAGTCATTATCCATGAGGATTTCTCTAAGCTTTTATCTTTTCTTTCTATTGAACACCTCTGTTGCACCATTTCTAAAGTGGTGTTTATTAAATGAGAGGGAGTCTAATGTAATTTGTAGAAAGCATACTTCAGAGTTAAGAAGACTGGCTCCAAGTGCTGCCTCTGATATATACTGCTTGTGTATCTATTATACATTAAATTAAAGGAGTTAATGCAAGCAAAGTGTCTTGCAAGCATTAAAATAATATGTAAATGTCAGTTGTTATTATTGCTACTAACTTCTCAGGGCTCCCAGGCATCTCTGTGAGTCTCTAAGTTACAAATGAGTTGTTAACCTGCATAAATGGAAGGAGTTTACACAATCACAGGTCTAGACCAAAAAAAAAAAGCGTGGGGGGGAAATAATATTAAAATGTGTTGTCTACTTCACATGGTTGTTATAAGGACAGTGCTCATAAATCCTAAAGTGTTGTTTAAGAGGTTATTAATATTCTGTTGATTTAGTACAGAGCAGATAGCACCTTTGGTAAAAGCACAATAATCTAATAGGTCAAATCCATTTGGATTTCCCTCAGTTTAAATTCATCATCTCTGACAACCAGGCCATGAGGATTTCCAAGAGAGACACAAAGGGAGCATCTTTACTTCTCCTTATCTTCCACTCATCTTTATGGCCATATCCACACTAAAAGCTTGCAGCCTCCATGAATGATTAACAAACCTTATTGCAACTCACATAATATAAAGCTATGTTTTGTTCTGTGAGAGATTTGGATGCATTGGTGTCCTGCTTTCAGATCGACTACTTAGGGGGAGCTATTTGGAGTAATAGGTTGAAGACCAGCCCTGAAGTCAGGAGGACTTGAGTTCAGATTTGGTCTCAGATACTTAATACTTCTTAGCTGTGTGACCCTGGGCAAGTCACTTAATCCCAATTGCCTCAGGAAAAAAATCAACTTCTTATAGTCAAATTATGGTAGATCTATGAGCTACCCTCCAGTAGGACTGCCCTTTCACTAACTCTGATTATTCTTTTATCTAGGATGCAAGTTATTCACTTTCCATGTGAAATCAGTTAACTTCTCTGGGCCTCAGTTTTCCCACTTGTAAAATGAGGGGGTTGGGATACATGATCTCTATGGTTCTTTCTACCTATAAATGTATGATTTCAAAGGCTTATGATCCATGTTTGTGAATTAGAAAAGGCAATGAGTTCATACGAGTCCATGCCTTTAAACATCTTGGCAGAGAGGGAGTATGTAAATACAAATCTCCCATAAAACAACCAAGCCTATGCAGATATAGAATATGGCAAAAGACTTGGGTGGTCCAGGAAGAATAGGCATTCTAGAATTGCTCTTAGGTTCAGTTTGAAGGGAAGATACCATAGTGTAGAGGAAAGAGCATTGGACTGGGAAGTCCCCTAGCATAAATTGGCTGCATAATCATGGGCGAGTTATAGTTTCTTCATTAGGTAACTAAGTAGCACATTCTAGGTTGGGCCTGGAACAGGGTAGACGTGAATTCAAATCTGCCCTCAGATACTTTCTAGTTAAGTGATCCTGGATAACTCACTTATTCTCTGTCCGCCTCAGTCTCTTCAGTTGTAAAATGGTGATCATATCTGTCTTCCAAAGTTGTTGTTACTACAGTGTCTTGCACATAGTTGGGGCTTAATAAATGCTTAATCCCTTCTGTCCACTCCCAACCTTTCCCTAGGTACATCTGTCATAAGGGCATTAGCCCAGTTATTCTCTAAGTACCTCTCAGCTCTACCTTTCTGTGGAAATGTGTGATATTTCTTTAAGAGACAAAAATATTGTTATATTTTACTCTGACACATATAGGCTTTACTGAGGATTAGGTTAAAAGGTCCTAATGTTCCCTGGCCCTAATATTTTGTCAGTGAGTCCAGTAGCTGTTGTTAGTGGACCAACATGTTTGGTTGGATGGTTTCTTTCTTGTTCCTTTTCAGCCATGGCAGTGACTGATTAATGGTGTCTTCTTCTACGGATTGCACAATGAGATAGGAGACAGGATTTCAAGATATTCCCAAGTCACCTTCAATTTGTCTCCCTATAATATAATACATTATGTGTGATAGTGATATGTGCGACAGGGCTACAACAGTGAATTTTGTGTTTATGCTTATATTATGCTCTTCCAAAATTGAGCAACCTAAAATTACTCAAAAGAAAGGAGAGCTTTGTGACAAGGGGAATATAGTTTAGACTTCATTTATTCAGATCCTACTAATTCAGAGTTACTGGTTGTGTGGATTGAGGGGTAGGTTGAAATTTATTTTTTTAATTCAATTGAATTCAGTTCAGCAAACCTTGCCTAAGATATAAAAAAAGGCTTTGTTAAAACGATAGTGATAGCAATAGTGCAAGAGTGCTGGCTAAGTTTATTTTGGACAAGAACATTTAGAGTCGGAGCATGGTCAACTACCCAGATACATCCAATAGGCAATTGTTTGTAAAGGTAATATCAGGTACCTTTTGTTTTTTAAAGTAATCAGAATGCTTCTTTTACACTTAACCCGTACACCCCATACTAAACCTAGGAAGTAGTGGCAGTGGTGGTGGTACAAGTTGGGAGTAAGATTGAAGGTAAGGAGAAATAAAAAGCTGCTCAGGAAAGCATTTCCCAAGATCCTTGGAGGTATATGGCTTGGCCCAAGGTCATCCCTGCCCCATTTTGCAGTTTGGTCTAAATTCCTGACTTTTTAATTTATTTTCCATTTCTAGAACACCTTTCACCCCAGGATCTTAAACAAAGTAAAAGCCAGAGAGTTAGTCTGAGCTAGGCAAAAACATCTTTTAGGTATCTAGTTTCCTTCTCAATCAAAGGGTGCTAATTGTATTAACCTGTATTAACCCTGACAAGATTGATTGGCAGCTGCAATGTTCCTGGAACAGAAGAAGTCAACATGAAAGCATTCTGCCTGCATACCTTTGTCTCTTGCCCTGGTGGTCCTCCAAACACTCCCACTGGCTTACCTCCATTGCTGTGTGTGTCTCTTTTCTCTCCCACACAGGGAGAGCCTGGGGTATGTATTTTTTTTTTCCTTTTTAAGTGCTCTTAGAAAAAGGAAGGCCCATAGGCATGTCACCTACCCCAACAAAAAGAAAACCACTAAAACCAGATCAGTCCAGGAAATCATCCTTCATCTTTTTTTTTCTTCCTTTTTCTCTCCAAATTCAATGACGTGATATCAATGTTCTTCACCAAATTCATTTCATTGTTTGATTCAGTGTGGGTTTTGTTTTTGTTTTTCTTTATTCCCAGAGTTCTCTCAGTCAAGCAGGTATGTGTTTGGTGTTATTGCAAATGATTCTTGGATTTATTTATGCCACAGGCATAAATAATTCTTCTTTTCTGAAGGACACGTCATGGTTCTGGAATTTTAAAAGGGAAAAAATGAGAAACAGGGAGCCCATCTGGAGGTGAAGCACTGACATGCAGACACATGCTTATCTGGACAGACAGATGGGCAGGTGAGGCTCTCTAGATGGAATGGAGCAAAATTTAAGGGCCAGACCCTTTCTGCCCATCAAGTGCGCCTCCCATACTAAGTGAGGCTACTCTGGCCTTAAACCAATCAAATAAGAGTTGGGTTTTTATCTTAGTCCACAGGAGAACCAGCAGATTGGTTTTAGACCTGAATTAGTGTAGATCATCCCTGGTCCTCTAAGGGTGTCAAAACTGAAAACTGTAATCCCCTCTAGAGGTTGCTGAGGAGTCTTTACAGCTAGTTCCAATGTTTGCATCAGCTTTACAACTTCCCCAGCATTCTTCATCTTAGAGATAACCCTTTTTTTTCAAAGTGATATTTAGTTCAATAAATTTCTACTAAGTTCTATCAAGGCACTCTGTGTACAGCATTGAGTAAGATCCAGTTCCTTCCTTCTAGGTCATCACAACCCACTTATAGAGAAGATAAAACAAGAACCCAACAAATAATCCAAATTAAAACTTGAAAATTTCATTAGATAAATGTAAGCTCTATTACCTCAGGAGACATCAAGGAAGACTATGTGGAAGAAATGAGCCTTAATGAAAAAGAAGGATTTAGACAAGTGGAAATGGAGAAATATGCAAAGAATATATCTATTTTTGTTTCCCACTCTATCCTCCACCTTTGGAGTCCAATCCAATTTGTTCCAAACTTGGTATTTGGTATTTGACCTACAGAGGTTACAGCTAGGCCTGGGGGTTACCTAGGACTTACTGTAAGCTAGGTTCCAGGATCCTGAGGTCTCAATACTGCACCAGTTGCTGCTACTCCTTAGACTGTGACACAACCATTTCTAGGGCTAGAGTAAATGGTTAGTCCTAGAGGGCAGGGAGGACATGCAATGAATGGTAGCCTGAAGGAATCAAAGCCTGTTCTTAGCTATCTGGTTTCTTGCCTATGTTCATCTCTCTGGGATCTCTTTAAAAACAAACAAACAAACAAAAAAAGGGCAAAGAGAAAAAAGGGTAACTTTTAATGAAAATTCTTTTTTTTTTTAATAGGACTAATGCAAAAGGTAACCCCAACTCACAATAGCCCAAGTCAAACAATTTATCTCTAATTAATCCATAGAACTTCCACGGGGACATACTCTCAAACTCTCAAAGGTTTAACTCTCTGTAAACTGATCATGTTGATCAACCCCCTATATAATTATCCATCTATGTATGTATTGTCTCCTCTCTGTATAATGTAAACCCCTGGATGATAGAGACTCACCTTGCTTATGTTTTCTCCAATGTCTTAAAATATATGCAAATGCAAGAAGGAATTATGTAGAAAGCTCCTACTATAGAAATTCCTTCCACCAAAGCAAATGACCAATCATCTGACTTATTTGATAAATCCTAGGGACTAGAAATTAAGTGACTGACTAGAAATTAAGTGACTTCAGCAGTCATATTTCTAGTAATTTTCAGAGATAGGATTTGAATACAGGTCTTCCTATGTCCAAGTCCAGTATACTACATATAACATACTATATACTTTTTCTTGTCTCACACAAAATAAATGTTTAAATGTTACATTGAAAGAAATGGGAGTTATTTTAATAATTAGACTTTTTGAATTTACAAGTCTCTTTATAGTTTATCTTCTTGGGCTGTTGTGGGTTGGAGCTATCCTTTTGCTAGGCCTGTTTAAAAAAAAAGAATTTTCATATATATATATATATATATATATATATATATATAGAGAGATATATATATATATAGTTTACCTTTATGATTTTTACTTCTCTTCACAGGGAAGATCTATATTTCAAAATCCTCTGACCTGTCTAGTTTCAGAAAGGAAAAAACCTCAGGTTGACCATTTTCTCTTGAATCTTTTACTTCTTTTGAGGACCAGCCATCTGCTTCCATTAGTTTTCTGCTGGCTTAACTGTTCCATACAAAGAAATAAACAATGATATGTAAGTTCAGGGCTTCAAAAAAAATATCATGAAGCTTTTCAAATTCATGCTTTAGATCTTTGGGAAATGGGACATGCATGGGATGTCTTTTTGTATTTCTTAATTTTTGATCCAGTTTTTATTTTTAATGGAAAATTCAGCTTGTGAGAAAATTCTTAATTATAACACGAAAGAGGAAGTTGTGTTATTACAGAAAGAATACTGGAGTCAGGAAAAATCAATTTGAGTTTCTGGCTCTGTTACTATGTATTCTGCCGATCTCTACAAGTTACACTATAAAGCCTCAGTTGTTTTATCTCTAAAATGAGCTTGAGACTTTACTCCCTACTGCAAAAGGATATTTTCAAGAGAGCATTTTGTAAACCTTAAAGTTCTACCTATTTTTTCTACACATAAATAGATAAAAGTAGTTGCGAGATAAAATTACATAGCACTTTGGAGCATAAAGAGTGTTTGGGGAAGGTGATCATCTCTGGTGTGAGATCTTGCCAAGCCCTTTTCAGGGCAGTTCATCCACCTTTGGAGTCCACTCTCACCTGTGGCTCCTAGAAGCTGTAGCATGTGCGACAGCCACACCCTGGTAAACCATCTTGATAGATGGACTAAACCAGGTTAAGGTAACCTCAGACCTCAGATCCATCAGTGCATTAGAGGGATGACTATTCTAAATATGTGAAGGATTCACTGGCAAAATGGAGAGGAGAACAATTTGTTCCAACACCTCTGATGGTGGCTAGAGCCATATGATGATAGCAGAGTACTTAGCGTTTGGTCAGTCATCAAAGACCATCTGCATCTCTGGCCATCTCCACTCATATTTTTATATTGTCACTGGACATTAATGATTCTGAAGATTTTATATAATTCTACGTTACTCAAATCCAATTTATACACAAGTCAAGATATTAACCATCATCTACTATTTTACCCCAACATTGTGTTGTCATTGGTTCACTTTAAAAACAAAGGACAATAACATCCTTACAACAACTCTGTGAGGGAAGTTCTATTATTACCCTCATTTTGTCAAGGCTAAGTGAAATTTTCCAAGGTCACATGTCTAAGGTAGGATTTGAACTCATTTCTTGCTAATTCCATTAACTTTAAGTCAATTCTTTTCCCACTCTGCAAAATCCCTTGCTCTTCATATATCCATATCCATATTTGTATATGAGTCTATGGAGATCTGTGACTTTTTTGGCATAAGGGATTGCCAGAAAAGTAATTCCTTCTACCAATACAGACCTGCAGCTGTCCTGAAATTTATAGTATTAGATAGTTGAGATCTTGATGAATCTAAATCTCTGCTTAGAGATAAATTCTCTACCCACTTGGTCATGTTTTCTTAACTAGTCAGAATTTTATTTAGTTGTGTGAGGGGCCCAAAGCTAATCTTAGACTTAGGGACAAATCACAGTTACTGCTGATATTTACATATCTGTAATGTTAGGTCAAAATAAATGTTTAATGACAGAAATCTTGAAAGAGAAAAGAAATTGCAAAACCTAGGGTTTAAAGGGAAATAAGGGAAGAAAAAATAGAAAATCTTATTTGCTGGAATTAATTTATGGAGTCCTGCTTTCCCCTCCTTACTGGAAGCTAGATTTGTCTCACTGTAAAGACTTTGCCAAAAACAGCAAAACCCTGGGGGCATGGTTAGAAAAGATAGGTATTGGCGAGTCTCAGCATCTCCGGTTCTTGCAGGATCACCAGAATTGATATAAGTGCAATGAGTTTAGGGAAACTTATCAAAGTGACTGTCACCAAAAATCAGCTTGTTTGGAAACTATGAGCGGCTGCTTCCATCTACCTTCTAAACTAGTATGCACAGGTTCCACCCCTTTCTCTTCCTTCCTCTTTCACTCCCCTCCACCCACAGTTTCTAGGGTGATTCAGGAGATTAAGGGAAAAGCAGATAAACTCTGAATCAGAACAGGGTGTGAGAGTGAAGAAAAACAGCTCCAAATGTAACACAGAGGTGCAGATCCCCCAATCCTGTGGGACGTGATAGTTATGGAGAAAATAGCTTCTCCTTCTTTTTCTGAGTGTTCTAGAACAGGATGAAAATGCAAATGGGTGCTCCCCTGCCCTCTGCAGACACTTAGTGCACAGATGAGAGGTTGAGAAGAAGAAATAGGGCTAATTATGGGGGGAAAAAAAAAAAAAAAAAAAAGATGAAAAGAGGAAGAGCAACGGAAGGGAAAATTATACAAAGAACAATGATAAAAAAAAAAAAAAAAACAGGAGAGAATAAACATTTATATAGCACTTATGTGTCAAGCACTGTGCTAAAAGTTTTACAAATATCAGCCAATTGACCCTCACAACAAGGCTGGGAGATAGGTGATTATTATCCCCTTTTTACAGGTGAGGTAACTGAGACAAGCAGAGATGAAGTACCTTGTCTAGGATAGAAGAGAAATTCTCACTTGAAATGCACAAGAATCTCATACCATATAATTAATTTCTGAAGAATTATGGAAGGGAAAACAAATCAGATTTGCCTAATTTAATGCCTCTTCAACCTCATTTTTAGAAAGAATAGACTAGGTAAACAGTAACTATTCTCTTGAGAATGGATATTGCCAAGTATAGTGGAGGGCTAACTCCAAGTTCAACACAAAGCTCCTTCCCATCTCCGTGTGTCTGCCATGTCCTGTGCCTGAAACACTGTGCTTCCTCACTTCCAAACCTTAAAATCCCTGATTTCTTTCAAGATTCAGCTCAAATGACATCTTCTATAAGATACTGATATCTTCCCTTCTAAGGTTAATTTCTAGCTATGCTATAGGTATCATGTTTATACCTATTTATTTACATTTTTTTCCTCCCTGATTAGAATGTAAGTTCCTTGAGAATAGGGAAAATTCTTTCCTTTCTTTGTGTCCCCAGCACTTAGATAATGCCTGACACTTAATAAACACTTCATTCTTGTTTTTCTTGTATTTCCTTTTCAAAGAGGATCAGTGATATCACAGGTAATATCTTCAGTTGAACATGAATTGGGTTTAATTTCTTAATAAATAAATTGTCCCCTAACTAACTGATCTTGAACTTAGAGTAAAAAAGAAGGAAGGAAAAAAGACAAGTTCAATTCAATCCCTGTCCAATTTATAGGTATAGTGTGATACAATAGAAAGAATATTAGTGCAGCTAGCATAGTGGATAGAGCACCAGTCCTGAAGTCAGGTGGACCTGAGTTCAAATCTAGCCTCAGACACTGAACACTTCCTAGCTATGTGACCCTGGGCAAGTCACTTAACCCCAATTGCCTCAGCAAAAATAAATAAGTAAATAAATTTTATATATATAGAGAGAGAGAGAAAGAGAGAGAGACTCTGGAGTAAGGAAATCTAGGTTAAAATCCCACTTCAGTTGCTCATTATCTATATGACCTTGGGCAAGTCATTTAACCTGAGGTCCCAATGTTTTTACTAGTGGTAAAGCAATGATATCAATGTTATCTAACTCAATTAGAAAAGGAAACCATAATCCATAGATAAAAATGCCTGCAGACCAGTTGTAAAATGCAACATTATATGTTTTATTGTATTTTTGTTTTGTTAAATATTTACTAATTATATATTAATTGTTCTGTTAGTTTTGACCTCTGGAGATGCTTCCAAATCCAAGTCTTAGATGCTATAAATACAAATCCTGATTCTGGCCCTTATTAAATTGGTTCCTCACCCCTTTGAGCCTTGGTTTCTTAGTCTGCAAAATGACATCTGTACTATCTGTCCCACAGGGTCGACAAGAGAATAGTGTTTTTAAGCTTTAATGTGCTATATAAATGTTATTATTATTTTCTCATCTTTTTCAATGGGCCATGGGATTCATCATTATTTTTCTATTATTCTTAATGGTCTGTGGATTATTACATGAGTGGATAAAGTAGCTGCTTTTTATTATTGCTAAAAGCATAGGGCTGCTCTGAAGGATTTCTCACAATTCACATTGGAAAGTTGGGTCCTAGAGAGTATCTGATTATTACAACCCTATTATCCCCTGGAGTAAGCTCTTTGTAATGCTATCACTCACCTGCATTCACTGGAGTGCTTTATGGTCACCCTGCCTAATGATTTGGACCGCTGGGCAGTGCAATGTAGGAAATGCCTAGAATCAGGAAGTCAAATCCAGCCTCAGACACTTACTAGCTGTAGGAACCTGGACAACCTTGTCTGCCTCAGTTTCCTCATCTGTCAAATGAGCTGGGGAAGAAAAACTACTCCAGCATCTTTGCTAAGAAAACCCCAAATGGAATCACAGAGAATTGGAAATGACTAAAACAAGTCAACAACAGCTATCAAAAATAATGATTATCCAAAGATGTTAGAATGAAATAGCTTTTTAAATTTTTTTTCCTATGTTGGTGTAGTTTGTACAAGGCAGTTTACCCTCCCCACAAATTTATGATACTTTCCCACAAGTACATGCAAGGTCTAGGGAAAAGTGGGCTCATACATGGCTGCTAGAAGTGCTTTCTTCTCCTTCGTAGGTACTCATGAAATTCCACTTAGTTATGATGCTTTTTCTACTGGGCTCTTTGATAGAGTCTTAAATCTATCTTTCCTTAGCGTGTCCAGTCTTTCCTACATTCCTAATGCAGACATTATTGTCAATCATTGCTTTCCCAAGGAAAAAGAATTGGCCTCTGGGTCTCTGAAGTTCATGAAGTATCTTCTTTGGACAAGGGAAGAGTATGAGAACTTGGACTTTTGTCCTTTGAAACAGCTGCTTCTCCGAGATAATTCTCTCTCTTCTCTACCACCAGACACTCCCTCAGATCTCTGGTTCTGTAATGGTCGGCTCTTTTATAGGCAACCACTGAGGCATGACCAAGCTTCCTCAATTAGTCTGACCCACTTCCTATGTAATCTGGTTCATTTAATGCCTTTTAGAGACATCTGAATTGATCAAGGACTTTTTTCCAGACTTGATTCAATAGAGATATAACCCCATCTTATGAAGGTAGGAGTATGTTTTGTTGTCCCATATAGTTTACACATTATGATGTAGTGACAACTATTAAAATATTATTTGTTTTCTTTTTGTTTAATCAAATGAAATAATATTTGTAAAGCACTTAGCACAATGCCTGACTCATGG